>NC_037675.1:86494181-86822778 GCF_003255815.1 Theropithecus gelada
CCCAGTAATGGGATGGCTGGGTCATATGGTACATCTAGTTCTAGATCCTTGAGGAATCGCCATACTGTTTTCCATAATGGTTGAACTAGTTTACAATCCCACCAACAGTGTAAAAGTGTTCCTATTTCTCCACATCCTCTCCAGCACCTGTTGTTTCCTGACTTTTTAATGATCGCCATTCTAACTGGTGTGAGATGGTATCTCATTGTGGTTTTGATTTTCATTTCTCTGATGGCCAGTGATGATGAGCATTTTTTCATATGTCTGTTGGCTGTATGAATGTCTTCTTTTGAGAAATGTCTGCTCATATCCTTTGCCCACTTTTTGATGGGGTTAGGTGGGCATTCAAAATTGTTGAGGTGCACCTTGTGCCTTTCAAATGATAGGTATTCCTAGGGGCAACTAGGCTACTGGCCCACTCATAGGTTCTATACTCTAATTACCACACACGCATGCACACACACACACACACATACACACACACAAAAAACAAAATCAAAACCCAACAAAACAAAAGAAAACAAAACAGAAGATGAAGAAGACACAGAATGACCCTAGACCCAGACTTCTACATGATCTATATCCAAAACTGTAGTGAGAGAGACTGTTCCCTGATTGCTACCACAACTTCCGACATACGCAGTTTCTTGGGCACAGCAAGATTACATTACCATGTCTCTTTTTCAGTGAAGAAGTGGCAAGATGATATTCTGTTCAATGGAAGGGGAATTTCATTCAATAGAATAGTGAAAACTATACTTTATAAAATCAAATATTTTAATCCTAAATTAAACATTGATGCTCAGAAATCTTACTGTGTCAAATATTTGAGCTTTACGTTTTGACAAATCTTGGCACACATTTGGAATTGGGTTTTGGATGTTAAAATTATTATTCATCAGACAGTGTTATTATAATCTTAAAACAAAATGAAACTTTCTGTAAATAGTAGGAAAAAATGGAAAGCAATTTGAGCATTTCTTGGACTGGCCCATGAAAACATCCAAACCACTATCATACACATTATATTCCTAAAGATGCAGGATTTCTGTTGACTCATGCTGAAGCGATATAGGAAAATGATGGAATTTCAAGAAGAAAAAAGCCTAAGTTACCATTGGAAGAGATTCTCCGCATTACATGTGTCCATGAGAATTGTGAAGTGCACAAAACTAGGAAAGAAACTTTCAGTCCTAGATTGCTTCCTAATCCCTTCCCAACTCTTCCCATGTGTAGATACACATGCATTCATAAGAAACTACACAAAAAAATTGCTTGTACATTTTACCATTTCTCTCAATGGCAACATTTTATAAGATTATGGTATATCACATTGACATCAATATAAACAAAAATATTATTCAGATTTCATCAGTTTTGCATCTATTCCTCTGCGTGTGTGTGTGTGTGTGTGTGTGTGTGTGTTTAGTTGTATGCAATCTTATCACATTATAGACTCATGTGTCCACCACCACAGTTGATGTTCAGAACAGTTTCATCACCACAGGTATTGCCTCGTATTGCCCTTTTATGACACAACCACCTCCCCTCTCTCAACTTTATCCCTGGCCTCTGGAAACCATTAATCTGTTCCCTATTTCTATATTTTGTCATTTTAAGGCTGTTTTGCCAATGGAATTGTACAGGAAGTCACATTTTAGCAGTGGCTTTTTCACTCAGTATAATTCCCTGGAGATAAATCCGAGTTGGTGTACACGTCAATAAATCCTTCTTTTATTACTGAGTAGTATTCTATGGTGTGGATAGAGTTTGGCCAGTCACCTGCTGAAGGACATCTGATTTGTTTTCAATTTTTTAGTTATTCTAATAAAGCTGCTATGAACATTCTTGTACAGATTTTTGTGTGAATGTAAGTTTTCATTTCTCTGAAATGAATACCCTTGTGTGCAATAGCTGAGGAATACAGTAATTTCGTGTTTAGTTCTTTAAAGAATATGCAATACTTTTTTAGAATGGCAGCACCATTTTACCTTCCCATCAGCAGTTTATGAGTGAGGCAGATTCTCTGCATTTTTGCCAGGATTTGATGTTGTCACTATTTTTTTTATTTTAATCATTGTGATAGATATGCAGTGATGTCTCTTTGTGGTTTCAGTTTGCATTTCCCTGATGGCTAATGATATTGAACACTTTTCAAGTGCTTCTTTGCCATCTGTACATCCTCTTCAGAAAAATATCTGTTTGGATCGTTCTTTATATATTCTAGACACTAGACCTTTGATAGATATATGATTTGCAAATGTTTTCTCCCAGTCTCTAGATTGTCTTTTCTTTCTCTTCAGGCTTTTGCAAACCAAATGTTTTTAATCTTAATGAGATCCAATTTATAACATTTTTATTTCATAAATCATACTTTTGGTATCAAGTCTAAAAACTTTTTTCCTAACTTTTGTTTTTAAAGATGTTCTCTTTTTTTTTCCTAAATATTTCATAGCTTTGTATTTTATATTTAAGTGTCTGATTCACTTTGAGCTGATTTTTGTATAAGGCGTGAGATTTAGATCAAGGTTTATTTTTTATCTTATGAATGTCCAGTTATTTCAGCATCATTTGTTGAAAAAGCTGTCTTTCCTACATTGAATTACTTTTTTACCATTGTCAAAAATCAGTTGAGCATATTCGTGAGTGGCTATTTCTGAGTTCTTTATTCTTTTCCACTTGTCTATATGACTATCCCTCTGACAATAATACATTGCTTCAATTACTGTAGCTGTAGAGTAAGCCCGATTATTAGGTAGTGTGATTCTTCCAACTTTATTCTTTACCAAGATTGCTTTTGGTAGTATACAGCCTGTGCTTTTCCATATGTATTTTAGAGTCAGCTTGTCCACGTCTACAAAAATTCTTGCCAGAATTTTGGTAACAACTGTGTTAAACCTATGCATAAAGAAGGTAAGAATTGACATTATAAATCTTTTGAGGCTTCCACTTCATAAACACAATATGCTTCTCCATTTATTTAGGTCTTCTTTGATTTCTTTCAACAGTAGTTTCATAATTTTAATCATATAGATCCTATATGTTTTTTAATTAAGTGAATACCTAAACATTTTCTTTGGAGAGCTTGAATATGCTATTATGTTTTCAATTTTGGTTCTTATATGTACATTGACGGTATACATAAATATGATTGATATTTGCACATGGATCTTCTATCTTACAACCTTGCTGAACTCGTGTATTTGTTCTTGGAAGTGTTTTTGTAGATTTCCTAGGAATTTCTACAGAGATAATAGTTTCATGTGCAAATAGAGACAATTTTATTTCTTTCTTTTCAATATATTCATTACTTATTTACTTATTTATTTTACATTATGAAAGTGGTTGGAACTTTCAGTACCATTTTGGATAAGAGTGATGCCTTATCTTAGGAAAAAACCATTTGTGCCTTATCTTAGAAAAAAAACATTCAACATCTGCCTCACCATTATGTTAGCTCTAGATTTTTTTGTACGAGCTCTTCATCAAGTTGAAGTAATATCCTTCCATTACTAACTTACTGAGTGTTTTTTTTATGTTTGGGTGTTGGAAATTGTTAATGGTTAAGACTTCATGAGTTTTCTCCATTAGCTCATTGACATGATTTATTGCATTGATTAGGTTTTAGAGATCCAACTGGCCTTGTATGCCTAGAATAAATCCCACTTGGTCATAGTGTGTAATTCTTATACATTGTTAGATTTGGTTTGTTAATTTTTTAAAGGATTTTTGTCTCTAAATTTATGGGAGATATTGATCTGTAGTTTTCATTTTTTTTTTCTGTATTTTCTCTGTTTTTTTTGTATTAGAGTAATAATGCCCTTGTAAAACAAGTTGGGGAGTGTTCACTACTCTTATATTTTCTGAAAGTGATTGTGCAAAATTTGTGATAATTCTGTAAAAATATTTGGTAGAATTGCCCATGAAAAAAATCTGGTCCTAGAGAATAATTTTTGTGAGCTTTTAAATTATTATTATTATTATTATTTTTTTTTTTTTTTTTTTACTAATTCTAGGGCTATTCCAATTATCTAATTCATGTTGATTAAGTACTAGTACTTTGTGGGTTTCAGTGAATTGGTTTATTTTTCTCTAAGTTGTCAAATTTATAATTGTAAAATTATTTACAATATTCCCTTTTTATTTTTTTAATGGCTATGGAATGTAGTGCTTTCCCTTTACTTTTTATAATATTGATTATTTGTTTCTTTTTTTAATTCAGTCTTACTAGATGTTTTCTAATTTACTGATGTTGTCAATGAATGCCCTTTTTGTTTTACTGAAATTCTCTATTGCTTTTTTTACATTCCATTTCATTCTCTCTTCTCTGATCTTTACCATTTCCTTCCTTCTGCTTGTGTTGTGCTCTTCTTTTTTCTAGTTTCTCATAGGAACATAAAAAATTGAATTGAGAAATTTCTTCATTTCTTATGCCCCATTATGTCCTTTTTTAATGTAGTTTTATCATTTCTACCATCAAGAATAGGAGTCTAATTTCTCTCCACATAAGTCTCAACTCTCAATTGGTTCTGTGACTTTGTTGGGCCAATGGAAAGCAGCAAAAGTGAAGTTCTGTGCCTTTTGGGACTAAGCCTTATAAAGACTATCAGCTTTGTTTTTACTGTCATGGAAGCCAGGCACCATACAAAGAAACATGCACTAGACCACAGAATAATGAGAGACCAGGTGGAGAGAAAAGCCACCAGGGGGAGAAATAGGGTACCACAAAGTGGTAACTAAAACCAGGAACCCAAAATATGAGTCAGTCATCTGTTTGTGTCACCCCAAAATTTATATATTAAAACCTATCTTAGGAGGTGAGTCTTTGAGAAGTAATTATATCATGAGGGCAGAGGCCTTATGAATGGGATTAGCACCCTTGTAAAAGAAATCCTAGACAGCTCTCTTGCCCTTTCTCTCATGTGAGGACATAGCACAAAGATAGCTGTTTCTGAAGTAGGAAGCTGAACCTCACCAGACACCAAATTTGTCAGCACTTAATCTTGGACTTCCTAGACCCTGAAACTGTGAGAAATAAATTCCTGTCATTTATTCTTAGTTTATGGCATTTGTCATGACAATCCAAATGGACTAAGTTAACAATTTAGATCCTGGAGCTGCAGCCAAGCTATCCCAGGCAACACCACTTAGAGCAGAAGTGAGGCTTGCCATCTGGGACCTGCCGAAATTCTTGACCCAAACGATAGTGAGCAGTTCAATAGTGGTTATCTTCTTGACCCAAACGATAGTGAGCAATTCAATGGTTGTTATCTTAAGCCACGAAGTCAATGAGTTGTTTTTTACTCAGTAATAGATAACCAGAACATTTTTACTTGTTAACCTACTGAGATTTTTTGTTTCTTAGTGTCTAGCATTTTCCTAACTCGTGGAAAGGTCAGTCAAGAAATCCTCCAAAATGAAGGGTTTTTTTTAAAATAAATAACATAATTATGTAACATAGATAGTAATATTCATATATTTTATTCATTTTATTTTTTATTATTTTTTGAGACAGAGTCTCACTCTGTTGCTCATGCTGGAGTGCAGTGGAATGATCTCAGCTCCCTGCAACCTTCGCCTCCTGGATTCAAGCAATGCTCCTGCCTCAGCATCGAAGTAGCTCGTATTACAGGCATGTACCACCACAGCCGGCTAATTTTTGTATTTTTAGTAGAGACAGAGTTTCACCATGTTGGCCAAGCTGGTCTTGAACTCCTGACCTCACGTGATCCACCTGTCTCAGCCTCATAGAAAGCTGGGACTACAGGCATGAGACACTGTGCCCAGTGGATGTATTTCACAAATTTTAAATACAAATCGTTCCCAACTCACCATGATTCAACTTATATTTTTTGACTTTATGATGGGTTTAATGGGGTGCTAATGCATTTTTGACTTATGATATTTTTGACTTATGATGGGTTTATTAGCATATAGTCCCATTATAATCCAAGGAACATTTTTATTTTATTTAAGGTGATGGTAAAAACTATACTTTCAGGGCCGAACGCGGTGGCTCATGTATTGTCCCATGTATTGATCAGTGCTTGGCATACTTTTGGAACTGAGTTTCAAGAACTCAAATTAGTATTATATTTTAGATAGTGACATTATTACTTAAAGATACTTAAAAATTCTCAAAATAATATAAAAATAAAAATAAAAAGTAAAAAAGTATTAATTTCATGATCTGACAAGCAATGTTGAAAGAGGGAAGGCGTATGGAGAACTGGATTATCAGTATCATAGGTACCATAAGTAAAGTTCCATATCTACTGTTCGTTCCTACTTAAGCTATCAATAGTCCTTTTTACTGGAACTAATTCTGTAGAAAGAATGAAATCAAGAAAGGGTTAACATTCAAAAGTAATTCACAAGTTGTTGGTTATAGTCCTAGCTCTGCCATTGTTTTCTTTTCAGCAGATTACTTCGTCATTTTGACCTCAATTTTCTAATAAGTAAGACTTCATAATCTTATGTTTCAAAAATAATTCTCTCCTAACCCTATAAAGGTCACACATCCTTAAAGCAGGCTATAGAATCTACATTTTTCTGCTCATAATTTAAGAAATTTTTGGAAAATGCCAAGTGCTTTGGAATGCTTGCTTATTCTTTCCTATTTAATATGACTCTTATTAATAAAATAAAGCTTTTCAGATATCCCCAATATGTATTTCAAATTTAATAAAATGTTAAGGTCTGTTTAATATATGGCATGATGCCATCAATATTTTCTAATTCTTTGTATATCATTTGAGCCTCATATTCTTGCTTCCTTGTAATTTGATAAAATGGATATAGATCACCTCACCTAAGAAAATGGAGGCCCATCTGTTATATTTTAAATGCATCTGTTCATCTGCTAAATCCATTTGTCAAATTCATTTAAGTTAACAGAGATTTCTTCTAAGTACATAAAATGATATGTGAGAAAAAGAGTTAAGGCAGAGTTCTGTTTTACTAGATATGGGGAGGGGGTGACGGACGTTTATCCAAATCCAACTATTTTTCCAAATGTTTTAAAATGTTTTTAATATATTGTAACTAAATTTTATAAAGTACATTTAATCTGCTTTGAAAACTATCCTCAAATAAGTTAAAGTCAGAGTGGATAATTTTTAGGCAATGGAACTGTGTTAACTGTTAAAGTATATTTTTAACTTTATGGAAAAATTAAAATAAGTATTTGCATTAAGATATATAGGGGAGAGGAGATTGAAAGGAAAGGATCTATTCAGCCTTCTGAAGGTATTCTGCACATTCATTAGTTTTCATTAGCAGGAATTTATAAAACAATATGCGTTTGTAGTGAATTCTACCTCTTTCCCTTTAACATTGAGCCTTGGACAGAATGGGTATTCTTCCAAGGTCCACAGACTTTTGGAAAACATTGAGAAGATAGGTCCAAAAGATGCCTGAGGCAGTGAAATTGATTAGCTGTTCAAAGCATCTCTGGTACCTTAAGCAAATGGCCTCTCTTCCTATTTCATTTACATTGATCTCACCCTGGGGAAATTTCTTTCATATTCTTATCCAACTTTGTTAACATGACATTTAATCTGGACCAAATCAGCCTCTTCATATTGTGTATACTTCCTATATTTTTTACAATAAATCTGAATCTTTCTATTGTTTATAAATAATGTCAACCATTATTTGTAACTCTCTGAACCTCATTGTCCTAATCTGAACAATAGGATAATATTTCTACTTCCACATTAGGCTGCTATAAAGACTTACAAAAATAAAAACGATAAAGCAGTAAAATAATATATAAAGTCTAAATTTACCATATATGAATGTAAGGAATTATCTCTGATTCACCTAATTTACATAACTACTTTCATTGCAGAATTTACCACAGTTTTTATAAATCTAAAACTGCTTTGAATGCTCTTTTCTCTGTTTGGATTATTCTTACTCAACCTTTCTCCGTGTTTTTTATCTATGTAATTCTTACTTATCTCCAAAGACCCAGGTCTCCTATTAACTCCATTTGAGAAACCTCTAAGCCTGGGCTTCTCTTCTCCTAGTCAGACTTGAGTACTCTTTTCCTGGTTCTCCTTTACATATTACTTGTGATTCTTCATTTATGTATAATCCATCTCTCCCCCAACCCCTGTGCTGTGAACTGCAAAATGGTGGAGAGACTTTCCAATGCAACTTTATATTCCCAAATGTGCAGCATGTTAAAGGTATTTAATAATTGATTTCCAGAGAAAAGAAACCAAGAATTATATTATTACGCCATGTTCTTTTTTATTTTAAATGTTTCCCAGATCTAGAATATTCCTTCCATACTTTGAAGTGTGTCTTCTTGTCACTTCTTGTATCAAACACATCAAGATTTCTCAGCAGGGAGTGAAAGGGCCTCTTTCGTGTGCTTGTAATATTCTGTTTACAACTTTTATTGTCACTTTTGTATTTGCCATCTTCCCGGTTCTCACTATGTTATGTCTGTTTAAATTTCTTAAGTATCCCGTATTTGAATGCCAAATGGGTCAGAAAATCATGAAAATAAAATGGAGCAGGGTGATGTTATAACAGTTAACATTTGTTTAACTTTTAGTGCATTCCAGATATTGGAATCGATTAACTCTTTTAGCCTCACCCCAATTCTATGTGCTGGAGAATATTTTTATACTGTTTAAAAATAAACTGAAGCACAGAGAGGTTCAGTAATTTGCTGAAGTAGAAGAGGCAGGATTTGAACCCAGAGAGGCCTCCTCCAGGATCCACATGCTTGATCACTAGAGTACATAACACTGTGAAGTGGGAAGGTGAGGTAGGTACTGTGGCTGCTGAAGAAGCACAAGCCCTTTCTAAACAGTCTCCCAAACTCACTGCCTTACCACAGTAAGTTATATTAATGATCACGCAAAGTTTATGCTAGTTGGGTGATTTTCCATGTGACTTAGCCTACCCCAATTTGATTAATACACAGAAAATAACATCTTCTTATAAGGGGGAAAAAAACCCTATTCTGAACTCAAAATCATAGGGTAATTACGTAAAGTGCCAGAGCAACACTCAGACATATATAAATGCTCCCATATGTTGTATGAAACATTCCACTGTGAATTCAAAATTCATTCACTCCCATGAATGAAATAATTCTTACACTGTTTCTTCTGTTTTTCGAACAGTTGCTTATCTATAGAAAGTATCCAAAGTTTTTAGATGAATATATACATGAGTGGTTAGATAAAAGAGGAATGTTAAGGGTAATGTAGTCTATCCTAAAATTTTCACTCATTATTATTAGAATCAAATAATCTCTAGACTACCATATACTCCTGGATTTGGAGGAGAATGATTTACAAAAGAGCTGTTGTTCCCCCATTAAACGTAGTAAACACAGATGTTACAATATGGTGAAAAGAAATTAAAATAAGGTAATTCCTCAATATGGCTTTGGTTCAAAAGCCTTTTTTGAAGTGGTAGAAGTCACGCCCAACCAATGAATTATGGTAATTAACTCAGTGTCTCAAGGGAAATTTTCCTCATACTTTATCTCTTACAACACAGTTTATCTAAGATTAGTCACAGTTTACAAAATGGATATTAGACAGATAATTAGTATTTCTGGTATAATTGTTTTATTTTTTAACAAAGAAGATATTTGAAAGAAAGATATATGTAGAACCTAACAAGGCTTCAGTCTTGTTTTTCTGTTTCTCCCCCCTGAAATCTTATTTGAGGGGGGAAGAAAATCAACACTTTCCTGAACTCAAAATGGGATGTTTTATACTAAGGAAAGATAAAAACTAGGACAGGTTTTTAGTATAAACACTAAGATGGTCAAAAGTAGTTCACCTATCTCACAGCCCATTTTAATATTTAACTTAAAACAGAAAGATAAATGTAAAAATGTGGATAGTTTAGATAAATTTGTGATTATCATTCTGATGTCAACAAATCATCCAATAATTGTAATATACATGCATTCTTTTGGTTTAAACTCTACTCCGGCAATTGTCAATTCTTGATTTAAAAAAAAAAAAAAAAAATTGATGGATTTCTTATTCATTCTAGGTTTTGTTTTTTTTTTTTAGATGGAGTTTTGCACTCACTGCCCAGGCTGGAGTGCAGTGGTTCAGTCTCAGCTCACGGCAACCTCTGTCTCCCGAGTTCAAGTGACTCTGCTGCCTCAGCCTCCCAAGTAGCTGAGATTACAGGTGTGCACCAACACACCTGGCTAATTTTTGTATTTGTGCAGAGACAGGGTTTCACCCTGTTGGCCAGGCTGGTCTTGAGCTCCTGACCTCAGGTGATCTACCTGCCTTGGCCTCCCAAAATGCTGGGATTACAGGCATGAGCCACCTTGCCCAGCCATTCTAGTTCTCCTTTTATATCTTGTTTGAAAATTTCTGTTTTTCCTTCAAAACATTTGAAGGAATTCTATTTCTAGTAATATGTCTAACTTATTATTGTGAGAAATAGCATTCTACAACAAATTCTATTTCACACATATACACATAATCATAATATTCTGGATAAAATGTAGACAAACTTTTTTTTCTTCAACTTTTATTTTAAGTACCAGGGTACATGTGCAGGATATGCAGGTTTGTTTCATAGGTTAAAGTGTGCCATGGTGGTTTGCTGCACAGATCAACCCATCACCTGTGTGTACATGTGTTCTCATCATTCAGCTTCCATTTATAAATGAGAACATGCAATATTTGGTTTTCTGTTCCGGTGTTAGTTTGCTGAGGATAATAGCTTCCAGCTCCATCCATGTACCTACAAAGGACATGATCTTGTTCTTTTTATGGCTGCATAGTATTCCATAGTATAGATGTACCACATTTTCTTTATCCAGTTGATGGGATTTGGGTTGATTCCATGTCTTTGCTATTGTGAACAGTGCTGCAATGAACATACGTGTGCTTGTATCTTTATATTAGAATGATTTCTATTTCTTTGGATCAATACCCGGTAATGGGATTGCTCAGTCAAATGGTATTTCTGCTTGTAGATCTCAGATAAATCGCACACTGTCTTCAGCAATGGTTGAGCTAATTTACACTCCCACCAACAGTGTAAAAGTGTTCCTTTTTCTCCACAACCTCACCAGCATCTGTTGTTTCTTGACTTTTTAATAATCACCATTCTGACTGCCATGAGATGATATCTTGGTGTGGTTTTGATTTGCATTTCTGTAATGATTAGTGATGTTTGTTGGCCTCATGAATGTTTTATCTAGAGAAATGTCTGTTCAGGTCCTTTGGCCACTTTTTAATGGGGTTGTTTGTTTTTTTTCTTGCAAGTATGTTTAAGTTCCTTGTAGATTCTGGATATTAGATTTTTGTCAGATGGATAGATTGCAAAAATTTTCTCCCATTCTATAGGTTGTCCACTCTGATGATAGTTTCTTTTGCTGTGTAGAAGCTGTTTAGTTTAATTTGATCCCATTTGTCAATTTTTACTGTTGTTGCAATTGCTTTTGACATTTTAATCATGAAATCTTTGCCTGGGCATATGTCCTGCATGGTATTAACTAAATTTTCTTATAGGGTTTTTTTTTTACAGTTTTCGGTTTTACAACTAAGTCTTCAATCCATCCTGAGTTCATTTTTGTATCAAGTGTAAGGAAGGGGTGCAGTTTCAATTTTCTGCATGTGGCTAGCCAGTTCTCCTAGGACCGTTTATTAGATAGGGAATCCTTTCCCCATTGCTTGTTTGTTTTTTTCAGGTTTGTTGAAGCTAAGAGGGTTGTAAGTGTGTGGTTTTATTTCTGAGTTCTCTATTCTGTTCCATTAGTCTATGCATCTGTTTTTTTTTTTTTTTTTTTTTTTTTTTTTACCAGTACCACACTGGACAAACATTTTTTAATAGACTTTATTTTTAAAGTACTTTTTGGTTCACAAGTAAACATGTTTTTTCATTAAATCATACAGGAGCTCTCATGAAAAAAAGAAAATCCTCAGGTTGTCAAAAATGAAGAATACACACACACACACACACAACAAGGAAAGGCTGAAGTTATGAGTTTCCTGAGGATACCTGTCAATTTTGGCAAATTGAGATTGGATTTTAATGTTCATATAAAGGATATAATAGAAGCCTTGGATCTAAACAAAATATAGAATTAGAGCTAGTATATCCCATTCCTCCACAACACACACACACAAAGCCAGGGTCCTTGAAATACTAAACCAGGAGTGAAAGAGTAGACTAAAAAACATTCTTTTATATGCAAAATGAGCTACTGAAGAAAATTAGTGTTTCTGCCACAACCTGTGATCTGGATGACAAAAAATCTTCCTGAATATTCAGAATCTCAGAATAACAAAATTTAAGGCACTCTTGGAAAAGCAAAAGCAAATTCTACCTAGAGGAAGAAATCTCAGTGTTTGTCTCACAAGATTCCCGTGTTAAGCCCCACCAAACATGAGTTCACATGGCTAAAGTACAATACAAATAGGAAAATAAGTTTTGTGGAGTTGAGATTAAACAGTTAAAAAAAAAAAAGTTAGTGCCGGGCGCGGTGGCTCAAGCCTGTAATCCCAGCACTTTGGGAGGCCGAGACGGGCGGATCACGAGGTCAGGAGATCAAGACCATCCTGGCTAACACGGTGAAACCCCGTCTCTACTAAAAATACAAAAAACTAGCCGGGCGAGGTGGCGGGCGCTTGTAGTCCCAGCTACTCGGGAGGCTGAGGCAGGAGAATGGCGTAAACCCAGGAGGCGGAGCTTGCAGTGAGCTGAGATCTGGCCACTGCACTCCAGCCTGGGCGACAGAGCGAGACTCCGCCTCAAAAAAAAAAAAAAAAAGTTAGTGAACTGTAAGATCAAGTTTGGAAAAAATAATGTGGTATGCTTTAGAGAGAGTTAAAGAAATAAAAAAGATGAAAGTGAAGAGCTAGGAAAACTATGCGTATCTAATCAGAATTCCACGTGGAGAGAAGAGCAGGAACATAGAAAACATAACATTTAAGAAGATAATGGCAGATGATTTCTCAGAATTCACAAAAGCCATGAATCCTTAGATTCAGGAAGCACAATAAATCCTAAGCAATATAAATAAAAGAATATCAATCTACATCTATTTATGTAATGGTAAAGCTGAGGAAGAGTTAAAGAGTTGGGAAAGCATAAATGTATATACACAGATCAACTGAGAGAGAGAGAGAGAGAAAGACTATATGAACATGTTGAATAGTAGAAGAGCAGTCTGGCAATAGGTGTCTGGCTACAAAACTATCCAAACATCTATTTTTGTAACTTTGAAAATTTTAATTAGCTTATCCCATTTCTGAAACATATTAGATTTTTCATAAGTGGAATAAACTTAAAGATAATTAAAGGTTAGTTAGATGTCTTCTTTCATATTAGATGTTTCCCATGAGAGTTCATTAAATTAATTTCTTGTGCCTTGTCCTTTTTGAAAAATAAAAACTTGAAAAATAACAATTGCGCAACTTTTTTGATAAACAAGATTTTTCTCATTCCAAAGCCATATGAACTAGTTGGCAACACAGCATTGTCTGATTTCACTCCATCCTGTTCCAGGCACCTTAATCAAACCAGCCATTGGCTCTGTAGTTCAAGCTGTTTTTAAAATTATTATTATTTTTGACATTTGAAAGGAAATAAAACTCTTCTTGTGACAAGTCCAGAAACTTAAGTACGTTTGAGCATTCTGAACTGCCCTGCTGTTAAATCTTACCTAATACACTGCCTTACATTTCCACACCTGACCTCCTGGCTTTTTTACCTCTCTGTGTGCCAAGGGCACAATGACCATCAAACACTCTGGACTTGTTTTAGGAAGTGAGCTCCAAAGTAATTCCTGGGTGGTAGATGAGGATGCCCCCAAGGAATGGATCAACATTTAAGTTGTTGTAAGGAGACACACAACAAAGCATCCATCCATCCATCTCCAAAAACGTTATGCCTCTTGACTGTGCTTCCTATGGTGATGTCTTTTTGCTATTAAATGGCTGCACAGCCAGGGAAAGCATGACAGGTTTTATCAGCCTTGACAGCTGTCTAGAAGAAACAGCAGGCAACCTGGAGCTTCAACGGCTGTGTGCAGCTCTCTCTTCAGGTCCTGCCAGCGCTCGCAAAGCTGAGTCTGATCAGCACTCAGATTGAAGCCCTCCCTCCTGAATTTCTACAAGCTTCTTCAAGGCAGCGTTCTTTTTGTGCAAGATTTATGGTTATGGTGAGGCTATATTAATTGGGTCTGGGTGATGACATGTAGAGCAGTTAAAAGAGTCAACCCAAATTCATGTATTTGTCCCTAGTATGTCTATGTGCCTGGTACTGGGGTAGGCTCTCCATGCCAAGGGAAATTGAACAGCAATCATGCCTGTAAGCAGCTTAGAGTCTAGGCTGCTGCAACTCTGACTAGGAATAAGCTCCCTTTTACAGGACAGACGCATGTTCAAGTCTTTTCTGCTGTCTCCTACCTTACCAATCTTCCTTGACCCTTCGTTCAACTCTATCCACTAGTTTTTGCCTTTCAAATTTATTGAAAAGGGGATTACAATGGCTGTTCCCATACCTTCACCACTTTTTGACCTTTCAGACTGCAGAATTACCTTTAGCCTCTCTCCTGCTATGAAAGTGTTTTCCCTATGAGAGCTGTTAAATTCCAGCCAAGGGCACCATTTCCCTGCCTATGTTACTTATCTATTCTAACCCTGAAATATCTACTTCCATGACTCCTGAGCTAGTTCTCTCTTTAGATTCTGCCAGGCAGCTTTGCGTAATAGAAATGGTAGAAGCTGTGGAGTCAGAGTTTTAAGAGCCCTAAAGGTTATTCTTGGTACTGGCACTAATGACCTGTGGTGTGACTTAACTTTGCTAAGCCTGAATTTTCCCAAAGTGTGAAAACATTTTTGATACCGCCCTTGGAGAGTCACTGTGAATGCACTGAGAATGCATTTAAAATGACTAATTGCACAGTGACATGGTCTATAGGTTTGCATGTGTTTTATTTATTATTTATCCTCTGTCTCTCTGTCTCTCTTTTGCTCTCTGTTTCTCTCTCTCTCTCTCTTCACTTTTTATTGTCCTGCTCTGTTGCTTATTCCTATCTTGAAAAATAAGTGTGGCCAGATGCGGTGGCTCAAGCCTGTAATCCCAGCACTTTGGGAGGCCGAGACGGGTGGATCACAAGGTCAGGAGATCGAGACCATACTGGCTAACCCAGTGAAACTCCGTCTCTACTAAAAAAAAATACAAAAAACTAGCCAGGTGAGGTGGCGGGCGCCTGTAGTCCCAGCTACTGGAGAGGCTGAGGCAGGAGAATGGTATAAACCCGGGAGGCGGAGCTTGCAGTGAGCTGAGATCCGGCCACTGCACTCCAGCCTGGGCGACAGAGTGAGACTCCGTCTCAAAAAAAAAAAAAAAAAAAAAGTGTATCATCCAGGACAAGTTGTGCACTTCAGAACTAGAAACAACTGGGTTTCAATAAAGCACTACTTTTTGAAAATTATTTTAACATCCTTTTTGAAATAATTGAAGACTCCCAAGAAGTTGCTAAAAGAATACAAAGAAGTCCCATCTACTCTTTATCCAGCTTTCTCCAAAGATGATATTTTACAAAACCATAATACAATACTCAAAACCAGGAAACTGACATCAACACAACTACACACCTCATTCGTATGCCACCAGTTTTTACATGCATTCCAAACACTGCCATTAACTGCTTTGGTACCTATAGACAATATACTTAACCTGTCTGAACCTCGGTCTTCAAAATAGAAATCATTTATCAGCACCCACCTCTATCTCTGAAGATTATAGGAGGCTCCAAACATAAATTCATGTACACTTAACCTATTGTAGGTTATAGCCTATAGCTATTGACTTGCCAGTATTGTTTTGTGGTTAGGAAGAGCATACGAGCTCTCTACTGCCTAACTGGTAAACTCTAAGACCCTCAGTATCCTCATTGGAGAAATGGGAATAATAATAGCACTCGTACGATTATAGTTTTTGCTAGATGGTTAGATAATATTTCAAAAGTATTTAAATGGTGCCTGATATCTAGTAAGCACTGAATGTGTTAGATCTTATTATTGTTATGGTGCCTATCACTTAATAGAAGGGTAATAAGTGTCAGCTTATATTTGTATTTTGTTCTCCTTCTTGCCCTATCTTGGTTTATTGAGTTCCTCCCTCAGCTGTCTTTCTTACTGAATACAGAGAATACCTATAAATTCTCACCCACTTGCAGGATTTCACTGATTCTCAGGTCAATAGTTCTATCTTACATCCTGTCTTCTGTTTCCAAACCTGCACTATAAGCTCCAAACTGACATCTCTAAGTGAAACTCATTTTCTTTGTCTTCGAAATACTGTGGCCTTGGTAAGAGTTCAGTGTGAGCTAATCTGCAGACAGGGAAAGGAAGTCTCCCTGCCGACATGGGACAATGATCCCTCTACCCCAAATTGTCCACCTTTCCCTGACCTCCCCCAACACCCACCCTCCCCACCACCTGTAGCTCTCCACCATCACAGTTACGGAGCAAGAAGCCATGTTGATCAAAAGAAAAGGTGAGAGAGAACTAATAAACCCAGAAAGAAAGGTTGGTAGGATGCAAGAGCAGGAGCTCTGGGCAGCAGAACATGAGAACTCAGTGTGTGCCGTGTGGGTAAAGAACTTCAACAAGAAGTTCTTTAGTCTGTCCTTGAAGGAACACTTATTTGTTTCCTATGACTGTCATAAGAAACACAAACTGTGTGGTTAGAACAACATACATGTACTGTCTCACAGTTCTGAAGGCTGGAAGTTTCAGATCAAGATGTCTCCTGAGAACTGTGAGAAAGAATCTGTGTCATGCCTCTCGTCTAGCTTCTGGTGGCTTGCTGGCAGTCATTGGTGGTCCTTGCCTTGTAGAAACATTACCCCAGGTCTGCCTTTATCTTCACACGATGTTCTCCCTGCGTACTTTTCTATCTGTAGTTTTCCCCCTTTTTACAAGAACACCATATTGAATCAATGAAGGCCCACCCTAATGACATTTTAATTTGACTACCTCTATAAAGACTCTATCTCCAAATATAGTCACCTTCTGGAGTGCTGGGGCCTAAGACTTCAACACAAGAACTGGTGCTGGGAGGAGGGGGTGCAATTCAACCCAAAACGGAGAATGAGCCACCCAGCAGGAATGAAAGTGTTTCTTCTACTTGCTTCTCTTGGTTTCCAAATAGAGGAGCTCTTTCTTCTCTTCGTTTCTGTGATGATTAATACTGAGTGTCAACTTGATTAGATTGACAGATGCAAAGTATTGATCCTGGGTGTGTCTGTGAGAGTGTTGCCAAAGGAGATTAACATTTGAGACAGTGGGCTGGAAAGGCAGATCCACCCTTAATCTGGGTAGGCACCATCTAATCAGCTGCCAGTGCAGTCAGAATATAAAGCAGGCAGAAAAACATGACAAGGCTATGCTGGCTTAGCCTCCCAGCCTACATCTTTCTCCCATGCTGGTTGCTTCCTGCCCTGAAACATCAGACTCCAAGTTCTTCAGCTTTGAGACTCGGACTGGCTTCCTTGCTCCTCAGCTTGCAGATGGCCTGTTGTGGCACCTTGTGACTGTGTGAGTTAATACTACTTAATAAACTGCTATCTATCTATCTATCTATCTATCTATCTATCTATCTATCTATCATATATAGTATATATATCTGCTATATATAAAAAACTGCTATTATATATGTGTGTGTGGATATATACACACACACATATATACACATATATATCTCTCTATATATATATATTTTATTAGCTCTGTCACTTTAGAGAGCCCTGACTAAAACAGTTTCCAAACACAGTACTTTCTTAGTACTCTCAAGAGTAAAATATTATTTCCCAGAGGCAGTGTGAATAAGTGTTCATGTTACAAATACTAGAATTTCTTTCTGGGGGATTCTGAACCTCTTTATAAGTATTTTTGTGTGAGAAAAAAAGAACATGAAACTTTTTGTTAATTAAGGTATAGAGGGAAATAATTGAAATAGAGATAGAGAAGGAGAATTGAAGGGGTGTGTCAGGATTCAGATGTCTAGGCCCCAGAGTGAGCCTACTGTCAACTTGTAACCACAAATGCCCCAGGGACGGGAATTTAAAAAAGGGGCTGCATTTGTGGGACACTCTTTGTGTCACCAGGAAGTGCGATAAACGAAATCATCTTGAGCAAGTACTAGGCGTGACTTCCCTGAGAAAGTTGCACGTTTAAGTGGAAGAAACCATTATCCTGCCTATGTCTTGTGTCCATACCTACATATATACATACTTGACCCTACTCTTAATACTGCTTCTGAATCTCTCCAGCATAATCCTGTCCCAAAGAAGCCTCCAGATGCCTTGAGAATCAAGCTAGACATTTCCTCACTTGCAACTTGGAGTTTTTCTCAAATACCCAAAGAGAAGACACTCATGTGATAACAGTATTAAATAGTCTACCTGTGACAAGCAATTTGGATTTTGTCGGAGTTAATGCAAGGGACGTGAAAGTTAAGTGGAACGCTGAGGAGGGGAGGGGCTTAAGGGATGTAGGTAACTGTCTTAGTCTGTTTGGGCTGCAATTAAAAAAAAAAATACAATAGACTGGACAGCTTAAACAACAAATATCTACTTCTCAGTTCTGGGAGTGGGGAAATCCAAGATCAAGCTGTCAGCAGATTGATGTCTGGTGAGGACTTTCATCATAGTTGAGAAATGGTCATCTCTTTCTTTGCCTCCTCCCGTGGCAGAGAGCAGAGAGAGAAAGAGAGCAAGCAAGCTCTTTCCTGTCTCTTATAAAGACACCCATCTCATCAACAGGGCTCCACCCTCGTGGGACCATTGTTTCCCAAAGGACACATTTCCAAATACCATCATATTGGGGATTAGATTTCAACATATGAAATGTGGGGAGATGCAAACATTCAGTTAATAGCAGTGACAAAATAAGATCCTTTCTATTTTTTTCTTTTTCTTTTCTTTTTTTTTTTTTCTGAGATGAAGTCTTGCTCTGTCACCCAGGCTGGAGTGCAGTGGTGTGATCCCAGCTCATTGCAACTTCCGCCTCCAGGGTTCAAGCAATTCTTCTGCCTCAGCCTCCTGAATAGCTGGGATTATAGGCAGGTGCCACAATGCCTGGCTAATTTTTGTGTTTTTAGTAGAGACAGGGTTTCACCATGTTGGTCAGACTGGTCTCGAACTCCTGACCTCATGATCTGCCAGCCTCAGCCTCCCAAAGTGCTGGGATTACAGGCATGAGCCACTGCACCCAGCCGATCTTTCCTATTTTTAAGAGTTGAGAATTTGGTTTCATATTAGAAGAATGCTTTGAACCATCTGGACCTGAGCTAAATGCAAATTCAGAGAAGAATAGCATGATGCAGGGAAGACTTGGTACGCTCGTACTTACTAAGAGAGCCTTCTAATGAAGGAGGTGTTACTCTCTCCAAATGGAATCATAAGTACTCTTAACCCATAGACCAGTTTCTGAACTATACTTACACAGCAAATTAATTCTGTGGGATGCTAATAAGTATTGCATGAAAACAGAATTTGATGGTCAGGAAACTGAGTTGATGGGTTAAACAGATCTCTCTAATGCAAGATACCTCACAACATTTAGATACCGTGGAATTAAATTTATATACCACAGTTCAAATGTGCAAAAATAGAACTTTGAGTGCTTGTTATAGCTTAATCTTCTATTCTTCTAGCAGGTTTTAGTTAGGGGTTAAAGTGAGGTTCAGAAAATGAAATTAAATGATACAGAATCCTGTCTGAGAAGCATGTCTTGTCCTAGGCCTGATCTTACATATTCTCCTGACCAGAACCCACTCAAAAAAAGGAACTAATTGCAAGCAATTGCTTGCAGATGAATTGCAAGCTAGAAAATATAAGATGCCTGAGTTCCCAGGTGAATGAGGAAATGGATTTGGTGAATATCAATCCAATTGCTGGCATAGTCTGCCCTCTTAGGCACCAAATATCTTTACCCTTCTCCCATGCATAGAAAGCACACTTTTTCCCCAAGTGAGATAAATCAAATTCCTATACAGTCACTACTTTCTACTCAAAGTCCAGAACCGCTGAGTAAGCACACATCTTCATCAAGCTCAGATATGACTCCGCATGACACAGTACGCAGACCTTCCCACTCTATAATGGCAAATGGTAGAAAAAAGATGGGGTAACTATGATTGATACATTCATCTGAAAAACAGAATTATGGAAGGCATATAGTGGCCATTAGTCCACAGCAAGATGAACCTGTGTCAGGCAGGCACCATGAGGTGCCTGTGCCCTAATGGTGGAGGAAGGTCCTGATTAGATCACGATCCTGCTCTCTGGAAATAACTCTCTTGTCTTTTTTTCTTTATGGCCCATGATCTCACTCTCCAGAAAGCTCTTTTTCCTCCATTCTTGTCTATGCCCATACCTGAAGTGGTTGTTTATAAGTGTTTCTCCTTTTGGGGATCTGTAGCTTTCACAGTTGACTTCTTGATACTGTATGTCTGGGAATGTAAAAGTTATGTTAATGATGAATCAGTCAATAGTTTCTCTAATTCTTTAACTCAGGTTCATGGAGCTTTTGGAAATACCTTTAAAAAACAGATTTTCTATCTATTTGTTTCTACTTGGTACTTTATGCCAGTGAGTAAACCTAAATTTTTCTGAGAGCTCCCTACTTCCTTCCTTCCTTCCTTCCTTCCTTCCTTCCTTCCTTCCTTCCTTTCTTTCTTCCTTCCTTCCTTCCTCCCTTCTTTCCTTCCCTCCTTCCTTCTTTCTTTCCCTCCCTCCCTTCCTTCCTCCCTCCCTTCCTCCTTTCCTTTCTTCCCTCCACTTCTTTCTTCCCTTTTTTCTTCCCTCCTTTTTTCATTCCTTCTTTCCCTCCTTCTTTCCTTTATTTCTTTCTTTTATCTTCATGAACATCTTCTGGGGTGTAATGTAGATCACTGGAGACTACCTGAAATAACAGATAGCAGGCCTATGCATTTAATTTGAGTTTTTCTAAGGGAAAAAAATCTGAGAAGTTATCGAAGGCATTTGTCAATGTCTTTATATCCTACTGTTTGAGATCTAGAAGTGATTTGTTTTTCCAATGTTGAGGCCCTAAACTTCTAGACTCACTCTGTACTCTTTACCTCTGCCTACCAGCTGGTCAATTCTTTTTTGGATTTGCATTTCTAATAATGCCTTGCTATAAGTAAAAATAAAATAAAAACAATATGACACAGGCACCTTCCAATTCCATGTCTAAGAACATAGACTCATAGAAAAATAATTTTTCTTACAGATGTTAATTTCTTGTGTTTTGACACCACGTGCCATGGCTGTTCATCTTTTCAGGCTCCAAAACCAAGGTCCTCGCTTTCTGTTACCTAACCACTAAGTCACGGACACAATTTCAGGTTTTTAGTTTGGCAATATTCCACTACTTCTAGGTACTAATTTCTCTGTGAAGTACCCTAGGTACTATAATAGATACACCCCAAAATCTAAGCGGATAAATAAGTAGAAGTCAATGCATCTCCTAAATTCCAAAACAGGTGACTATGAACAATATGTGTTTCTCCTTCAGATAGTGATTCCAGGATTCTATTAGTTTCCACACACACATCCCACGGAAAAAACACAGACAATTAGGCATGGCATGCTTTTGTGAACTAGGCCTAGAAGTTGAGTATTTATTTATGCTTTTATGAACTAGGCCTAGAAGTTGCCCTAGAAGTTGAGTATTTATTCATACTTTTATGAACTAGGCCTAGAAATTGGCTTAGAAGTTGAGTGTTTATTTATGCTTTTATGAACTAGGCCTAGAAGTTGAGTATTATTCAGCTCAGGATTATTCAGCTTGGTATTTGTCAGCTATAACAACATACAATACCCTGGATGTCTTAAATAACAGGAATTTATTTTCTCACAGTTTGGATGGCTGGAAGTCTGAAATCAGAATGACAGTGTGTTGAGGTCTGAGAAACAAAGAAAGAAAGATCTTTCTTTTCTAATAAGGCCACAGTTCTATCAGATTAGGGCCCATCCTTATGATCTCATTTAATCTTAATTACCTTTTAAAGAGCCTGTCCTTAGATAGAGTCACTTTGGGAGTTAGAGCTTCAACACATTAATTTGGGAGAGACATAATTCAGTCCATGACAAGTGGCAAACATCAAGATTTTTTATGTTCAAAAAAATAGTATCTCCATTATTAAGTCACGGATTTTATAACTTCCTTCAACGAGCTCCTGTAAAAATGTGTGTTATCATAGGTACGGTCAAATAAGAATGTATTCCACGAGCACTAAAAAAATATAGTGTACAAAAGTAATTGACATGTAATGTTTAATTGATATATTTTTCAATGTACTTTTTTTACTTTTAGTTTCCCCAAAAGCAGATACTGAGGCAAGAATTTTGCAACAAAGATTTGGTGAAGAATTTAGATTGGCATATAAAGTACCTCCCGAAATAATAATTAAACAAAAGTTATATAAGGTAAGCAAACAGAGTTTAATTTACTTAGAGCATCAAGAGAAAACACTACATAGACAGCTTTGAAGTGGGATATCATTGGGGAAATGAGTGTACAATATTTATGACTTTATGGTTTGGACTCGAAGGATGTTTGTATGTGACCTCAGAAGGAGATAAGATTTTATATTGATTAATTTCTTCAGAACAACAGTCTAGTGCAGTCTAGCAAGGATCTGAGCAAAGAAGAATGTGTACTCAAGTCACAAGACCTTTTGTGGTAATTGCATAACTCATAAGAGTGATTTTTAAATTCCCAGAATTGCATAACCAATGGGAGTGGTTGTTTTGGTTCTCCCACAGAAAGAAGGAAAACTGCACAAATAGACAGAAAGGAGATGAGACTTTGTGCTCAGAAAGGTGACTGCTGCTGTGGCTTCGCTGTGGCTCTTAGGGAATGTCAGACGTGACCTCCTTCAGTAATGTGTATTCTGTAGGGTCGCACAGCCTGAGGACCTATTGAGAGCATTGTATTCAACGTGGCACGTAACATGTTACAGTTACTCTGTGAGATAATGTCAGTGGAATACCATGGACAGAAAACCTTGAGTAATCACACTGCACAGACATTCCATTATAGATCTACAGTTTGGAAATCAGGCTCAGATTATAGTCAAGGGGGGAAAACAAACACTGACTCAAACGAAGTCTTGAAAGTCAGGGGAAGAAAGGCTGATTCTCAGATGACTAACACCCACTTCAACAATGAGGATTTTGACATAAAGACACGGTTAAAGAAAAAAAGTACATTTTGCAAGCATTTTATAAATAAAATCTGTGAAATAAAACATCATATGTCAGAAAAAGTGGGCCAATGTTTTGTCAATGCAAAGATTAAAATTAAAGAATAAGTTTTAATAAGAACTGGAATCACAAATAATAAATAGGCAAATCTGAAAAATTCTTAATGTCATATGATTCTGAAGATTGGTCTAAAGCTTGTGTGCAATCATAATAACCTTCTTTGAGGGAATCCTCCATTGCAGAGCTCCCATTAAGGTAAAAAACACTTGACTATATCATTAAGATATGAAATATCCCATGGAAGAGTCTACCAGAGGGAGAATTAGCACAAGAACATAAAAAGATCCCCCTCAAATATTTCCTTCTTCATACATAGGGATAAAAGTGGAGTAGAAGTTTTAAAAGAAATAATAAAAACACATAATTAAATCTTCCATATAACATGTTGCATGGTGCACTCTTGAGATTCTCTGAAAAAGTATGTTTTTCAGAATTATAATTATAAAGGGGAATGTGAAGCAGTCATGCCAAATAGAGAAAAAAGAGATAAGAAAACTAATTTGTATGCAATGAACTATGTTACTAATTATATTATTTATCTGTAATTATAATTTTTTCCACTAGTAGAAATGTCACTGAAGCAATTTCATACGTGTTTTTTCCTTAGTTCTCTACATGCTATGTAGGAGTATTGAGAAGTTTGTAGACCCACATTTCAACCAATTTCAAGATTTTAAATTTCTGAATAGCTGGTATATATTTGCCTTAAGCCCTGTCACAATTTTCATTATTTTTAAATTTTTTGTTTTGTAATTTTAAAATCATATATAAAGGTGTAGTTTGCCAGACTATAATTTCCCCTCGTATGTTTAGCTCTAACAGATAGCAATATTTTTCCAGTCTTGTTTTATCTGACTCATTCTTCACTTTTAAAATTATCTGGATATTTTGTTAAATATTTCACAAAACAGAAAAACTACATGGTGATAGTTAATTTTATGTCTCAATTTGACTCGGCCATGGGATGCTGGTATCTGGCTAAACATCGTTTATGGGTGTGTCTATGATGGTGATTCAGAAAGAGATTGGCATTTGAGTTGGTAGACTGAGTAAGGCACATTGCTCTTCCCAATGTGAGCTGTCATCATTCTATTTGTTGAGGGTCTGAATGGAAAAAAAGTTGGAGAGAGGTTGAATTTCCTCTCTGCCTGACTGCTTGAGCTGAGGCATTGATCTCTTGCTTCTATGTTCCTGGTGCACAGGGCTTCTGACAAGAGCTGTTATCTACATCATGGCTTTTTGGCTCTCAGATCTTGTAACTACACCACCAGTTTTCCTGGGTCTTCAGCTTGCAGATGGCAGATGGTGGGATTTCTTGGTTTCCATAATCACATGAGCCAATAACTTATAGTAAGTCATATATAGAGACGTATTTATGTGTGTGCATATATATGTGCATATATACATATACGTGTGTGTGTGTGTGTGTATCATATTGATTGTGTTGGAAAATCCTAACTAGTGCACACACGAGATACATTTTTTGCTTTATGAGTAATTTAAATGGAAGAAACCTTCTTTCTACCATTACACGTCAGGAGACAGAACCTCGGCAGCCATCCTGCATGCCTTCCTCATGCCACCTTGCAAAAAAAAAAAAAAAAATGCTTTCCTCCTAAGATAAGTCACTTTTCTGACTTTTATAGCAATCACTTTTTTGCTTGTTTTCACAGTTTTGTCACCAAGCATGAATCTTTATGTTTTGGTTTTGCCTATTCTTTAAATATACACTTTAAATCTCTTTTACTACATATGATATTCTTTTACCTTGCAATATATTTGCTGAAAAAAATCATATTGTTTACTTACAGAGTTTGCATGATTTGGATTTTGCTTATTTTATTTCTGAGGTGAACTATAGCACAGTCCCAGAAAAGACCTAGAAATAATGATCAAGCCAGTAGCAAGAGATAACCTTACTGGCAAACAAGTGATTATCTTGGAAAATCATTTTAAACTAAAACAAGCCAGGATTTTATAGAATAATGAGTAATGTTAGATCAGGGTCATGAAATATGCAAGATGATCTTGGGTTATCTTTGATTACAAGATTACAAGGAAGCTATCAGATACTATTAGAGTCGTGTCAAAATGACTTTGGAGTCATCTTAAAGGAGCTCCCACTGGTCAAAGATGGAATTAAATGAGTATCAGTAGAGATAATAATTTTAATATATGTGAACTCATCAATTCTGTTTAAACTCCATTTATTCACAATAATACCCACCCCTGCCTGACAAAATCTAGTGAATCCCTTTGGATGATGCTATGGAATCCACTCTTTATGATGAAAGGATAAATGAATGAAAAGAAGCTAGCATTTTTCATATCTTTTCTATACAAATACACAATTCATGACCAATTCGTGAATGTGAAGAAGTTTCTATCAGTTATAAATAGAAACTTCTTCACATGTACTAATTAGTTCTAAATTTACTAATTGCTCACATATGGGAAGAAGAAATAATACCATTTGCAATCCCTTGTTTTGAATATCAGTGGTTCTAACATTCCACAGGAGAGATAACCAGACATTACGTGCCACCTGATGAGAGACGCAATGCCATCTACGAAACAGTCTTGCCAAAAAAATCAAACCTCAATATGATCACACTTTGAGACTCATCAACCAATTTATAGGAAATCCCAAGGGCAGAGGAATATTCCTAATGCAAGATGTCTCCTTTTTTGCTAAGAACCATCATTTTCTTTGATTTCTTACTCATCATTTATTTAATAAGCACTAACAATGGCCTTCTTTTAAAAGACATTTTCAGAAAAATAAGGCTTTGTTTTCTTATTTTGTACAAGGTATTACGTAAAGTAAAATAGGGAATAGCAATACCTCCTTGAGGTGTGGTTGCAATATAGTCGGCCAGGCTCACTCATTAGCTGCATTACTCACCAGCCTTTCAAAATACTTGGTTTAAATGTGTGCCATAGTTCAGTTCTAAATTATTACAGGTCATAGACCTCTGAAATCACACTTTATTAGCAGAAACTACAAATAATTCAGCAAATTTAATTGGTTTTAGTTAATACGTGCTATAGTTATGAGGCCAAAGAGGCATAGCATCATGTGTGAGTGTTAATGGGTCTTGTCCTCCATCCTGTAAGCAAAATCTGAGTGAATTCATCACTTGGAGTAGGTCATTGTTAATTAATCTCATGGACATGGAAAAAAAAAGAAATATATTTTTTGAAATAGCCTATGTGGAGATACGTATTGTTGCAGTGAATCAAAATTTAGAATTAACCAGGTTTTCCCTTAGCATTTTCTTATTGCCTGATCTATTTATACTCATGTGAACTTCATCCTTGGAATTTCTTTTAAGAAGACCAAAAAAGAAAAAAAAAAAGAAAAACTATAATATTTTTAGGTCTACATTCCAAAATACTCAAAGCAGAGATATTATTCATAAGGAAAATCTTGTGATTTTCAAGACACAGTATTTGACATTCAAAATTCTAAATTTTAAAGGGATGAAGGCATAAAAGTTTAAACCATAAGTAACAGATTGGAAATATTAAAATAATCACCTTTTTTCCTCCTTGTCTCTTCCCATCCTCAATTTAACAAACTGATGAATGAAATTTCATTCTGAACAAAGTCAACACTTGCATACTATTCTATCCAAAGAAATTGAATATATATCTTAATATACAAACACTGAGCTATTCCTGTAAATGTCAAAGACAGCTACTTTACTTTCTGGAATAACCATGATCCTACAGTTCTACATACAAAACAACTCTTTTTATTTTAAAAAATGAATTTGGGCCGGGCGCGGTGGCTCAAGCCTGTAATCCCAGCACTTTGGGAGGCCGAGATGGGCGGATCACGAGGTCAGGAGTTCGAGACCATCCTGGCTAACACGGTGAAACCCCGTCTCTACTAAAAAATACAGAAAAACTAGCCGGGCGAGGTGGCGGGCGCCTGTAGTCCCAGCTGCTCGGGAGGCTGAGGCAGGAGAATGGCGTAAAAACCCGGGAGGCGGAGCTTGCAATGAGCTGAGATCCGGCCACTGCACTCCAGCCTGGGCGACACAGCGAGACTCCGTCTCAAAAAAAAAAAAAAAAAAAAAAAAAAAGTGAATTTGGTGAACAGCCATTTAAACACATTAAAGCAAGTATTTTTAATATTACAATAATAATAAATGCAAAATATAGTTCATAATTTTAAAATTTAAATATTAGTGAGCTTAAATGTAAGTGCTAAAGGACTAAAGACAGTTTTTTTTTTTTTTAATGGGCTAGAAGAACTTTTGTTAGTGATGATCAAAGGCAATTTTTTTCTTTCAAGAAACACAAAACTGACAGAGGCAAACACACACATAAATATACACACATTCAGCCATCTCTCTCTCTCTCTCATACGCACACACACACAGATTGGGGTATCTCGAAGAAAATGTGAATACCTTGGTTTCAGAAAAGATGGAAATCAGGGAAACTCTGAGTACATTCTCAGCAAAAATTTGTGCATTCTCTTTAGGATGTTGCCCCACCTTGCAATTCCTTCTGTCTCTGCGTGCAAATTCTCATAAGCCAGAGACGATCTGATCGACAACTGACCAACCCATTGATTCTTCTTTGTTAGTTAAGGTTTTTCTCTGCTCCAACCACCTTTGACTAAAGGAGCAGAATCTCATATTAACAGGGTGCCAATTGCTCAACCCCATAATATGTTTTACCACCACACTCTGAATTCCTTCAGATGATGCAGATGGTTTTCAGAGAAAAAGGGTTATGATGTGGTAAAACCAGTTCTGAAAGTTCTCGTTAGTAAAAGCTTCTATGTCTATTTTGTCATTATTTTTTTATTTTACTTTATTAATACATTTAAATGTCAGTGATTACATCAAACTATAGTTAATTTTTCACCTATATTTTATTCTTCCACATAATGAGGAACTTCATTAGAATTAGCTTTCTCTTATTTTTGTATTTTCACAGCTTAGAGACTGCCACATAATTGTTAGTCACGGTAAATTTATCCTTAATGGGTGAATGATTTTTACAAAATGAAGAAAAATAGATACTGAAAAAATTAATTTGCAAGGCCTACCGTGACATAGTATACGGTATATATATCATTCCACATACTCTTATTACAATTTAACCTCTTCTGGAATATTTCAGCTAACTGCTCCAACCAATGAAAAAAGGAATAAATGAAACTATGTAACTTCATCCAATTCTAAGTAATTTACAAAGTAGAACTTCAAGATTCTCTCTCCTTCTTGTGATGCTTTCCTTATACACCAGTTAGTGTGTTGAAAGAAAGCCCAGGGTACGCAGACAGGGTATGTATGGATAATCCAGATAGTGCCAACGTAAGTCTCAGCTAACAGCCAAACATGTGAATTAAGTAAGCTTTCATATAAGCCCAGCCCTTGGCCTTTCAGTCCTCCAGCGGAAACCCCAGACGATGGTGAATATAGAAAAGCATCCCTACAGTGTTCTGGCTGAGTTCCTGACACATGAGAGATAATAAATTATTATCATTGTTTTAAGTCACTAAGGTTAGGATAAGTGTTAAACAGTAATAAATGAATGCATCTATATTTAAGGGAAGACATAGATATTAATATTAGGTAAATCTGTGAATCTCCACAATTTAGCACAGTGCCTTGTAGAAAAAGAGCTAGAAATATATAGAGTTAAATAATGAACAATAAAACAAATAAATTTGCGTAAGTCCATTACAGATCAAGAATTTTCTTGCATGTGAGGCAATATACCTAATTATTACATAGCTCTATTCATCTTTAAGTCCTTGTTCTTGTTGTAATTATTATTTAATTCAATAACTTTGCATTTCTTATATCCATTCACTTTTTTTCTCCCCACTGATGCTATATATAAAAAACATTCTAATTTATTTTATATTACAGCATTTGAATTAGTAAAGACTGTCATTTGCATTGCTTCCAACCCCCCTCATTTTCTATGGCAAACATACCTATTTTTTCAATTTTCTTTATATTATGTGGGCTTTTGTCTTTCATCTATTCCTGTCATATCTTGTCAGATGATAGTGCTTGAATTTTTAAAATATACAATTAAGTTTGGATATCAAATAGAACTGAATATTTACAAGATACTGACTAACAGAAAGAATATTGGGATTATTAGCCACGTTGTCATATGAGCTGCATTATATCAGTTTACTCTAGTTCCATGTTAACCGTTAGTAGGCATGATGTCAAAGGTTCAAGCTGAGCTTGCCATCAAATAACAACTTCACACCTTCTTCAGGTTCTTCTTCAGGCTGTTCTGCACCTTGTGAGCTATTGTGAAGCTCTCTGGCAGGGCTTCTTACTATATTTGATTCTGATTTATAGCCTGCAATATCTTCTTTAAATTATTGTAAGTATCTCACACAATGTTACCTTTCACTTTGATGTTCAGGACATCAGTATGGTTTTATGAACTTCATTAAAGTAAACGACAAAATCATAAGTGGGACTCGGACTTGGGTGATGAAGGAGACTTATGACATAATTAACTTTCCCTTTCAATAGATATTGAGCAGTTACACTATTCGGCATGTGTACACAAACCTATACATTTCTCTAGTTGTTTTTCTGCAGACCTCACTTCTTTTACACAACCATGGGAGTATTTTGTAAAAATTAGGAAATGACTTTAGGAAAAGAGGTACCTTATAACTGCAGAATTCTTTTGCTATATTGTTCTAGCAAACATTTTTAAAATGAATTTGTTTTGGACTGTTTTATTCCAGTAAATCCCTGCTGGTCCCTAAACCCATAGCTATCTTCACTATGTGTTTACAATTAGTCTTTTAATAATATACATATATATCTTTCTAATATATCTCAAGATATCAATATGAGAGTCTCTGGCACATAGCTTTACATATAACTAGTTTCTGTATCACAAATACCACTAATATATTTGCATCCTTTTAGCTTACTAATGCCCCTCTAGTTTTCCATGATCACTAAAGAATCAGAAGGATACAAGGTTATATGTGCAAATTTTCCCCACACTACAGATTGTCATTTGAATGCACTCAATGAGTTGAATTCATTCACAGAATTTAGATGTCTTTAATAACTTCCCCACACATGTTTTTGTTTTAATATATTCTTTCTAATAGTTACTTTAGCAAAATAGTATGTACTCCAAATATACTTAGTGAATGAATACATAAACTCATTACATTAACTAATTTAAATTTCCTTTTATAAATCCCTCAAAAATGGATGTGAAATTTGTGGTTAAATTTATGGGGAAATTCTGAAGTATTCATGGAAACTTCCATCCCACCATTTGAAGCATCTCTATCACTTATTCACATGATTAAGAATTTTTCTCTATTTTTGTAATCCCTTATAGTTACTGATATTAAGTAATGAAGATAATTTTAGCACAAGAAAAACAATACTAAATCTTTTTGAACCAGGTTCCACTTGACTAGCAAGTTCAATTTAATTTAAAATCTCTAAATGAAATGTTCTAATAAAATTAAGGACTCAGTAAGAAGAAGTTACTCAGTGGATCACATAGATTATTTATTAAAATAAGGTTTAATTCTTTAATTTTTCACATATTTGTCATGGAGCACACTGCAATACTTTTGCTTTATTTTTACACTGTAGGTGAACATGGGAGGGAGAAAAAAAAGATGGTCTCCATTTATTATAACAGGCTTTCCATCACCCCCAGGGGAAGGCCATGCATTTATTGCCTCCATTTCTTTTACTCTGTCAGGCCCAGTCACAATGAGGGATTTCAAACAGTTCAAGAACCTTCTGTGCCACAAGCCAAGGCCTTGGGGGTGTTTAATAGAAATAGAATAATCAATGAGTAAATTTACACAAAAGAGTGACAAAATATGAAGGCTGAAGTGTTTATGAACAACTTTTTCTTTGTAATCAAGTATTAAATACTGATCAGTAAACCCAAACAGCCAGTTCTTCGTACAATACACCATGGATCCTAAACGCAAACAGTGATATCTTCACAGTGGTTATTCCTTTGATTTAAAGGGAGTTCAATATAAACTATCACAGGCAGCATCATGTTGTACTAAATGCCAAATAATATTTTCTAAACTTGTGCTGCTTACGCAGGTGAAGGGACATTCCAGTGGTGGCTTCTGCAGCAATCTAACCTCACAAACAGAGGTCGCTGGCTTGTACTGTTTGAAGACCAGGATACAAGCCCACAGAATAGCTCAATTCTATGTACTCTCAATATTTATGTTAAATCACCTACTTAAGATAGGATATTTAGTATTACAGTAAAATAGATATTATGGCAGAAGAGGAATAAGATTAAGGAAGAAGAGAAGGGAGAAGAAAAGAGAAGAGAGGAGAAAGATGGAGGACAAGAGAATGGAAAGGGAGTGGAAAGGAGAATGAGAAAGGAAAATAGAGGGAAAGGGAAAGAAAGGAAAGAGAAAGGAAGAGAAGGGAAGGGAAAATGTTTATTAAACATACTTTGACTATTTCTTGGTGCTTTTCCTATGGAATGGAAATATCATTTAAAATTTTTATACTAAATATGGACTCATACGAGTTCTGTATTTCCACCAAGAATGCTATGTCCCACCTCCCAATATGACCTTAAATTACAGCAGGTGAGATCGTGACCATTCTAATGGAAGATATTAAAACACATAACTGATTGAGTGTGGATTTTTATGTTTATTGATGGTTTAAGAAGATTGTCATTCTGCAACACTTGATATGTAGTCTTGCCCAAATAGAGGTGGACAGATGAGATGAACTCATGTATATTTTTGTCCAATCTATAAATAGATATAGTATGATTGATGTTTGAGATGTGCATCTCTCTATATATATATGTGTATATATACATTTATATATCCCATCTCAGATATATATGTTGATCCTCATTTACATATATACACACATATGTATGTGTATATATACATATGTGTGTGTGTGTGTGTGTTGGTCCTCAAACAACACAAAATTTTGGGGTATTGATTCCCCAAGCAGTCAAAAATTTGCATATAACTTTTGACTCTCCCTAAACTTAACTATGAATAGTCAGCTATTGACCCCAAGCCTTACTGGTAACATAAACAGTCCATTAACACATATTTTGGGTGCTATATATATTATATACTATATTCTTACAATAAAATGAGCTAGAGAAAAGAAAATTTTATTAAGAAAATGATAAGAAAGAGAAAATATTTTACTGTTCATTAAGTGGAGTGGATTACCATAAAGGTCTTCATCCTCATTGGCTTAACATTGAAGGAGGCTGACGAGGAGGAAGAGGGAAGTTGGTCTTGCTGTCTCAAGAGCAGCAGAGGTGGAAGAATATTTATGCAGAAGTGGACCCACACTGTTGAAATCTGTGTTGTTCAAAGGTCAACTGTATATAATATTATTTCCTCTTTCATTGCCTAGTATTAAGAATATGTTCAGCTGCACGTAAGGAAAAATCCAAATAACAAACAAAAATTTTATTTAAAAAATGTTTGAAATAACCACTCTAATAAAAAAAAGCATGGTTAATAGAGACCTAAACTCTATGTATCTTTCTACTAAATTATCCTTAGTGCTCACATATTCAACCTTACCTTAAGGTCCAAGATAGTTGCTGGACCTCCAGCAATCCAGGAAGGTCTGTATTCCAGGAAGAAAGAAGGAGAAAGTGGAGACAAAATGGAAAATAAAAGTTCCTACCACCTAATTTCTTTTTAATTAAACGTTAAAATTACTTGAAATGAAATGCATAGATTTCAAATGTACAATTATGAATTTTGAAACATGCATACACATGTGAAACCATGACCTCCAATTAAATAAAAGACTATTTTTTCACTCCAGAAAGTTCCCTCATGATCTCTATCAATCCTTACGTGAGATAGACCACACTCTTCTTCTTATGCTATAATTTATTTCATCTGTTTTTGGAACTTCATGTAAATTAAATCATACAATACATATAATGTGTTTGATATGTATGTTGTCACATTTATTATCAATACATTGCTTTTAAATCACTGAGTAGTTTTACGTTACATAAGCGTGTTACAATCTTAATCTATTAATCTATTATAATAATAGATATTTGGATTATTTCCTGTTTGGGGATATTATGAATAAAGGTGTTACAAGCATTCATCAACAAATCTTTTTCTGGACATTTGGGTAAATACCTAAGAGTGAAATTGCTACATGCAGCATGTTTAACTTTATAAAAACTGCCAGAGTTTTCCAAAGTGGCAGCATTACTTTGTACTCCCACCCACAATATTCCAGTTGTGCCACATCCTTCCTAACATTCGGTTTGGCAAGTTTAAAATTTTATTTATTCTGATGTATCACACTGTGATTTATATTTGTCTTTCTCTAGTGAGGAGTAATAATAAACAGCCATATACTTTTTGTGAGGTGCTTTTTAGTTTTTTCCCCATTTTTTACTAATTGGGCAATTGTATATTTATGTATGGATTTGTGGATTTGTCTTAGCTATTTATATAGTCTAGAGAGAAGTCCTAGATATGAGTGTTTCAAATATTTTCACAAGTCCTTTGTCCATTTATTTTTTAATGATATCTTTTAATTTTGATAATGTTCAAGTTAATAGGTTAATTTTTTTTTTTTTTTTTTTTTTTTTTTTTTTTTTGAGACAGTCTCGCTCTGTCACCCAGGCTCTGGAGTGCAGTGGCGCGATCTCAGCTCATTGCAACCTCTGCCTTCCGGGTTCACGCCGTTCTCCCGCCTCAGCCTCCCGAGTAGCTGGGACTACAGGCGCCCGCCACCACGCCCGGCTAATTTTGTTTTTGTATTTTTAGTAGAGACGGGGTTTCATCGTCTTAGCCAAGATGGTCTCAATCTCCTAACCTCGTGATCCACCCGCCTGGGCCTCCCAAAGTGCTGGGATTACAGACGTGAGCCACTGCAGCCCACCCTAAGTTATTTTTTTAAGGCTAGTATGTTTCTCTTAAGCAATCTTTGCTCATCACAAAGTCATTAAATTATTCCAGGTTTTCTATCAAACTTTAGGCTCTTTGCATTTTTCTATTTTGAAATTAATTCGTCAAGTTCATTTTTTTTTTTTAAGCCTGCCGGAATTTTATTGAGATTTAGCTGAAGCTGGATATCAATTTGGGAGGTGCTGACCTTTTAATAATATTAAATTTTCCAATCTACTAATATAGCACGTGTCTCAGTTTTTTAAACACTTTTGCAATTTCTCTCAGCAATATGTGTAGTTTTTCCATGTAGGGAAATTGTGTATATATTTTGTCAAATGTGTGGATATTCATGAAGGATATTGGTTTTGTAGTTTTGTTGAAATGCTGGAAATATATTTTTCTGCCTTAATTTCCTTAAAGAGTGTTGTATTAGTCCGTTTTCATGCTGGTGATAAAGACATACCTGAGACTGGAAAGGAAAAGAGGTTTAATTGGACTTACAGTTCCATATGGCTGGGGAGGCCTCAGAATCATGGTGGGAGGCAAAAGGCCCTTCTTACATGGTAGTTCCAAGAGAAAATGAGGAAGATGCAAAAGCAGAAACGCCTGATAAAATCATCAGATCTCATGAGACTTTTTTCACCACCACAAGAACAGTATGGGGGAAACTGCCCCCATGATTCAAGTTATCTCACACCGGGTCCCTCCCATAACACGTAGGAATTATGGAACTACAGTTCAAGATGAGATTTGGGTGGGGACACAGAGCCAAACCATATCAAGTATGTTTACGACTGGTATTATTTTTTCTTAAATGTTTGCTGAAATTTATCATTGAAGCCATTAGCCTGGAGGATTTTGCTGGAAGTGTTTTAATTACAAATTAAATGTACTTAATAATTATAAGTATATTCAATTATTAATTATATAATTAATATATAATTATATCTTATGTAATATATAATTATATATATTAATTCTAAGTATATTTAGACTTTTTATTTTTGTTTTTATCAATTTGAATAGGTTTTAATCTTCAAGAATTGTGTTCATTTCACCTATGTTGTTGAGTTGTTTGCCATAAAGTCCTTCATAGTTCCTTATTGCCATTTTAATGTCTGTAGAGTCTGTAACAATATCTTTCATCCATAGTGTTGGTAATTTGGTCTCTCTTTCTCTCTCATTTATCTATCTTGCTGGGGTTTAGTAATTATACTAACCATTTAAAAAATAAATTTTGTCTTTTCTTAATTATTTATTTTCTGTATCCTCAATTTTTTTTTATTTTGTCATTAAGGGGCACATTTTCTTGTTTCTTCGTAAGTTTAGAACTTTTTTATTTTGTACTGAACACTATGGATAATATGTTTGTAGGGAGTTGGGATTATGCTGATCATCTTTAAAAGGCTTTGCTTTTGTTTTTGTTTGTTCGTTTATTCTTTACAGGCGGTTAAATTGCTTCAGGGCACCTTTAGTCCGGTCAGGCCTGGTTTGTTCTGTAAAGCTGCTCTGTCTTAACTTGGTTTTGTTCTTAGTTCCAGGACATGGCTCTAGACAATGTTTCTTAATTCAAATGCATGTCCTCTTTGAATGCCCAAGGTCTCAGCAAGCCCTCTGGACTCTGGCGGGCCAGAATTCTAAAACCTCTGAGTCCTATGCTATCTCTAGTATCTCCTGTCTGCTCACAGTTCCGTAGATCCTATTCTCTGTTAGGATTTGTAGATGTAAGACCAAGACCTGGGCCATGGACCTATACTGAACTTCCATAAAGACATGAAGGCCCTCTCCTCTTTGTAGCGCTCTCCTATCTGATATCCCGCCCCTCCAAATTGAGCACTAGATGAGGCTGAAATTCCCATCTTTGCCTCCTCAAGTCAGGGATACTACCATGCTACTTGAGCAACAACTCTCTGCACCACAGTAAAAAAGTGTCCCCATGGCTGGGCACAGTTGCTCACACCTATAATCCCAGCACTTTGGGAGGCTGAGGCTGGTGGATCACGAGGTCAGGAGTTCAAGACCAGCCTGGCCAAGATGGTAAAACCCCATCTCTACAAAAAAAAAAAAAAAAAATTAGCCAGGTGTGGTGGCGGGTGCTTGTAATCCTAACTACTTGGGAAGCTGAGGCAGAGAATTGCTAGAACCGGCGAGGTGGAGGTGCAGTGAGCCGAGATCATGCCACTGCACTCCAGGCTGGGTGACAGAGCAAGATGCCATCTCAAAAAAAAAAAAAAGTGTCCCCATTCAGAGAGCTTGAGGAAATGCAGCAACCACTTCCTTTGTCTTCTCTCTCAAAACCCCACAGGCCTATTTCCCCTAGTGTCCAATAATTTATAAAAGCTGCCTGACACATTTTTGTAATGCTATCAGTTTGGGGTGGTGAGTTTCATAGTCTTGGATAGCAAGAGGGAAAGTTCAGAATCAGTTAGTTAGGCGTGGCCAAAATGGCAGCCTCAGTGAGGCCTCTTGTGAAAAATTCTTCCCAGAAATACCACCCCCAACCTATGTTCCCATCACATTGGCCATCCCTGTCTGCAAAGCAGGCACAGAAAGCAATATTTCAGGCAGACTCATTGGCACCTCCAACAATATGAAATCCTGTTCCTCAAGATGAAGGGAAGATTGAATATTGGAGAGCTAACTAGCTGTCTGCAATTGACCTACCATCCACAGGGTGTAAATGATGATAGCGAGCACTGAATCAATCACGTCTAGCATACTTATAAGAGAACATCACTTAGAATGAACAAATATCTGAAGGAAAAAAATTCTTGCCTGAATATTTTTTAAAAATTCCCTATAATTCCTTGCATATGCATTGGGATATTATATTTTACTAAATGAGCCAAATGCTAATTAACTTTTATATAGTTTTTAAAATGTAGTACAGATTAGTATTCTCAGGTGAAGGGTACTAAATAAATAAATAAATGAAACAAAAACAAAAACAAAAAGCAGAAATGAAACACTTTCTCTTTTGGGTGGCATTAAATTTGAGCTTGAGTAAAAAAAATACTTTCCTTGAAAGCAGGAAAGACAACTGACCCAGAGTAATTTTGCAATTTGGAGAATACTACATAATAATAGATACTTTCGGAGATGTCTACCTATTCCATAAATACCTTTGGAGATCTTCTTTTTGCTCTATACCATGGGAACAACGCCTGGTCAGTCATCATGTTCTTCATATGCAATTCTGAAATTTCCTGTTAGATAATGGGGGAAAGAAAACACTACTAAATTTGTTCAGTAATATTATTACTTCAAGTACTTTTAAAATGAGAATCAGAAATGCCAGTTATTCTTTTCTGGTTGCTTAATGTCAGTGGCTCTTTTGTAGTCATGGCTACAGAGAAGCAGAGACAAACTGGTCATCAGTAAGGGAAAGCCAGCAAATATAAAAAGATGATGATAGTCAGGAATTTTGCCTTTTCAAAAATGACAGTATGTTTCCTGACCTATGATTGTATAAGACAAGCTCCATGCATTCTAATATTTTCTCCCTTTTTAGCATAAGCTAGTTGGAGTCACTTCGTTACTTTGAACTAAATGTCTTTGATTGACAGCTGTTTCTCAAATTACCAAAATATTCTCTTCTAAGGTGATTGATAAAATTTAAGCATTATACAATCTCACCATTTGTTTTTTATGTGACTTTTTTCTTAATTAAAGTATACATAATTCATTCCTTTTGGTAGCTCAAAATTTAATTTTTTTAAATATTAGATTCAGGGGTACATATGCATATTTGTTACATGAGTATATTATATGATAATGGGGGCTAAGCTTCTAGAATACTTGTCACCCAAATATTGAACATTGTACTGAAGCATAATACATTTCTGTCTGTTCTCATGATGCTACATATATCCATTTAGTGACAGGCAATGCTCAATGAGTTTATGATACAACAAAATGCAACTTGTATATCAATAGAAGATATAGTTTTGCCTTCAGAAAGCAACATTGAATCTTATTAGAGTATGAAATACTTAACAACAATTAGGCAAAGCTCTATTCTATTTGGTCCATCTACATTTAGTCTTAGATAAAATTGAATTAAGATAAGCCTTTTCTTCCTTACTGAATTTTATATAAGGTTGTCATGGTTTGTAAAGATAACAATAAGACTACATTTTAATAAAATTATTTACAAAATCCAATCAATAGAAACACCTACTAAGCCATTCCATGCAGAGCACTAAAGGGCATTCTATTACCACAAAGATGACTTTTGAAAAAACTGTTATTTTTCTATTCCTTATTAAAGGACAAGAAAATAAGAAATTGAATTTCATTTGAGAAAATCTGGCTTCATTTCTACTGACTATACCTGTTACTATGGGAAAATAAATTTAAAAGGCTATGTTTGAGTTTTATCAAGTAAAATATCAATCAGTGCCACCTTATATGGACGATGTAAAAATCACCGGAGGTAATACATAACATGAAAGGCCATTTGTAGAAAAGAAAAATACTTTTGACTGATTGGGTGTGTGTTATGGTGGTTGGCTCTGAGTTTTTCAATTTTCATACATGCAATCTCAGCTTTATAATAATTTTTTACTGAATACATGAAAAAAATGTGTCTAAGAGTTAAATTTATGCTGCTTTAGATGTTTTTGTAATTTGTTTCTGCAGAAAAATTTAGTATTAATATCTCCACAATAAGAATGTTATAAATTTTGACTATCCACTCTGGGAGGAAAATCTATGATATCATAATGAACTATAATTGTAAGTAATCCCTTTGAATATTCTTAGAAAACTGCCTGTAATTACATGAAAGAGCATAAGGTGTCTTGGGGCCTTTTACCAGCTGTTTCCTGTCATCATGTCATTCCTTGGAATTAGAAAATTTTAGATTTAAGTAGATTTGATCAGACGAGGATATAGTGAAACAAATGGAGACTTTGATAGACTTCTCCAATGGCGACAAGATGAATTTCATTCTTGCTACAAGATCTCACCCAATTGTATTCCAGACAATCTGTGACAGGTGGACTCAACTTACCATGCTACAGCCTGATGACATATTTGAAAAGCACCATGTCTTCCCTAAATTGGTTTTTAACATAAACATGAGTTAGAAAAAATATTTAATTTCAAATTAGTGAAAGATACGATAAATTATACTTCCAACCTTACAGGATGATGCAGACCAATATGATTAATTACATTATTTAACTAATAATCCAAATTCTTTCATGTTTTAAAAACAATGTGAGAGCAGATCAATGGGACTATATGGGACAAAATATTGGTAAACCCATATAACTGTAACAACTCTCATCACCATTTCCCACCAACATTTTGCATATGAATTTGTACATTCTTCTCGGTTCCTGAGGTCACTAAAATGATCTTGTAGATCAAATCTGATCCCATCCCTTGAATCACACCAGTGCTTGGATGAGATTCTACTGAAGAAAACACCTGATACCATAAGTCATCTGGTAGTAATTCTGTCACAAGTTAAATGTGAGAATGGTAAAGCTTTGGAGATGTTTGAGTCTAATTTTTAAAATTGACTTTTAAAAGTAATCATTATTTTAGTTTTGTTTTTAATTCAAGTAACTGTTCTTTAAGTAATAATAGGTGTATTCTCAGTTTAATAGCAAAATAAAAAACTCTAATGAGGATTAAGATTATACATAAAGAATAGAGATTGTCAATTCACTTCACTTCCTTGCGTAGTATAACGAGCCCTTTATCTCTCTACAATTATGCATGTGACAATACTAATTTACTAATTACTAAGAAGAATTAGGAATTAACCTAGATATGCTGCATAAACTTGCCTGATATTATCCTATTGTAGTAGAATTTGAAAGTTAAAAAAATCAATACTGTCCAGGAGTGGTGACTCACACCTGTAATCCCAGCACTTTGGGAGACCGAGGCAGCAGATCACTGAGGTCAGGAGTTTGAGACCAGCCTGGCCAACATGGCAAAACCCCGTCTCTACTAAAAATACAAAAATTAGCTGGGTGTGGTGGCACACGCCTGTAATCCCAGCTACTAAGGAGGTTGAGGCAGGAGAATAGCTTGAATCCAGGAGATGGAGGTTGCAGTGAGCCGAGATCGCACCACTGCACTCCAGCCTAGGTAACAGAGTGAGACTCTGTTTCAAATTAAAAAAAAAAAAAAATTCAATGCCAATAGTTCATCATCATATAAATAATAATAAACATAATAATGACAGACAAACAGATCTAATTCCATTACTTGGTTTTAAGTTCAATATCCAAATCACATACCATGTGTACATAAAATGTGTTAGAAAATAAAAGTTCTCTGGAAAAATCCCTATAAAATCAAGTTGGGATAGGGTTTAGGTCTCTCCTAGCAAATATCACAATGAAATAAGAATTTCTTTCTTTGGCTACTTGAAATTAAAGCTTTTCAGTGAAAGCTAGGTGATTCTAATATCTGATGATACTGTAGGTCCCAGTGCTATATTTGGAATGGAAGAAAGTGTCTGGCTTGCAGCTCTACATTTTTTTTTTTTTTTTTTTTTTTTGCCTAGAAAGATAGTTCTTTTCCTGATGCACATCAAAGTATTTAAGCAGACAATCTCCAGTTAGGTCAGATACCACCTACCAGCCCTGTCGGATGCTTGAAGACTCCTGCTCTGGAGAATTTGATTTGACTCTAGTTTGTTGTCTTGGTATTTGTAAAATGACTGTCTATCTCCTTACCTGATGTGACTGTTGCAAAGTTCCACAAGTTGCTGCAGACTATCAGTAAGATATTCATGATTCTCTTCTATCATTTCTTCTTCCCAACCATGAGATGCTAGTCCTTCCCTGGACTTGGGAGATACCACAGTGTCCAACTCCATTCTTTAAAAAATGGTAGCCCATTTCTCCCAAAGTTAGTTTTGCAAACATAGGAGGTAGCATTAAAACATTTACTTATTTTTTAAAATATTTTTCATGTCTAGGTTTTTGTATTAAGTTCGACTCATCAAGAGAGAATACAATGTATTCTAAATTCCACTTTGGGGGATTAGAAAGGTTTTTTTTTTTTTTAATTGAGAATTTTATATATGTTATAGTTAAAATGTAAAGAAATAGCCTTAAAATTTCATGTACTAAATATTTGAATCAGCTCTCAACAGTAAGAATTTCCGTTTAGTACCTTGCATGGTACTTGTAAGGTAGGGTATATTCAATGCACATTTGCAGGAAGGCATGAAGGAAAACAGGAAAAGAACAGAGACAATAAGGGACGGAGGTGAAGAAAAGAGGCCATTAAAGCCAGGAACTAGATCAACCATTCTCAGACTTTCTTCAGAACTTTTGCCACAATGAAAGCCTGAAACAAGGAGAGATGTCAGTCCTATGAAAAGAATGGCATTAAAACTGTGACCATATAGTGAGAAAAAAAATATGAAAAACACATAATAGTTAGATAGCTTTATAGTTGGAAATTATGTGTGGTCAACTAGAGAAAATGTTACCCAAACAAAACAAAACAAAATCAATATTCTCTCCTAATCAGAGGATTTTAGAGATCAGTGAAAATACACTTGAGTCACTTAGGAGCCAATTAAATATGAAACTTAATCAAGCAGCTAACGTGTTAGCTGCAGAATTTTAATCTGGACAAGAACATGAACAGAACCTGCAACCTATGCACGTACACAAGATCCCTCGTTTAGTAGAGCATTGCCCCATACTTGGTAGGGCATTGCATTGATTTAAAGTTCTGCTGTTGGCTAGGCACCATGGCTCACATCTGTAATCCCAAAACTTTGGGATGCCGAGGCAGGCTGATTGCTTGAGCTCAGGAGCTCAAGACTAGCCTGGGGAACATGGCAAAACCCCATCTCTACCAAAAATACAAAAGTTTAGCCAGTCATGGTGGCATGTGCTTGTGGTCCCAGCTACTCGGGAGGCTGAGGAGGGAGGATCGCTTGAGCCTGGGAGGTAGACGTTGCAGGGAGTTTAGATAGTGCCACAACACTCAGACCTGGGTGTAAGACCCCATCTCAAAATACATACATACATACATACATTCATACATACATACATACATACATACATACATACATAAAATAAGATAACATTCTGTTGTCATGGTCTTGACATTTTTAAGAAGTTTTGAAAAGAAGTCCTATATTTTTATTTTGGACTGGGTTTCACAATTTCGTAACCAATCCTAAGAGTGAACTACACAACTATAAGGACAATGATATCAAAACCCATTGGCACAGACGGATTCACTGCGCTGACTCTTCATAAGGCTAATGTGTCCCATCAATGCTGGTTGAAAGAAATCAGTCAGCAACCCAGTTGATATCTTCATTACAAAATCAGTTTGAAAAGGTATTCCTCAAAATCCTTTACAATGACATAATAATTTCCCTAAGAGTAAGTAACTTTCAGGCCTGGGAAGATTTAGAAACAAGTACAGAAATTTCTAAGATGATGAAAAAGTAAAGCAACTTGCATACTGGATAATTTAAATATGTATAATATTCAAGAGAATCTCACCTGTGAGAGTTCAAAGACAGCCTTATGATTTTAGTTAAAAAATTAATTCAGGCTTGACATTATCATGTTAATTTCATACCCAATATTAAAACATTTAAAAGCATATAAGAATCACAATATTTACAAATTAATAAGGTTTAGATTTTTTCCAAGTAATTGCTATTACTTATTAGACTGAGAAATAAAATGCAAAACAAAAAATTAAACTGAACATAAACATTTTAGAAAGACTTGTTGTTTAAAAAAAAGCTATGTTAAGTCACATAATAATTTTAAAAATGAAGTAAACCCTTGAATAACCTGTTCTAAATGCAAAAATAATGAGAACATAACAATACAAACTCACATCATCAAATGCCTGGAAAATGAAGTAATTGTGTCCATTCAATCACTCATTCAGTTAACAAATATTCATTCAGCAGTGTGCTAAGTTTACAATGGTGAAAAAAATAGAGTTGATCATACGCTGCTGTTAATTAGTTCTCTTGGTTGGGAAAGTTAACATTTATTGTAAGCCTGACTTATTGACAGGAAGCAAATGCCCCAGATTGCTAGGGACTGTCTGAATGATTCGAAAGTCAAAATTTTTATCTTATGTGGAACAGAATGGAACCCCAGATCCTAATTTATGCCTATTGTTCTGTCATAGTTTCTAATAGTCCCCTTTTTACACTCAAAATTTGGAAAGTATATTACGTGCCTGGCTCAGTTCTCCAGTGATGGCTTAAGCTTCTAACTTAGCAAATGCCACAATTGCATACACATACTTTATAATTTAGAGCATCCCTGTTTACTAGAGATATACTGTGAATCACAGTGCAATTTTAAATTCACTAGAAACCACAGTTTAAAAAGTGAAAAGAAATAGGTAAAATAAATTGCCATAATATGTTGTATTTAACCTAGTATATCTGATGTATTTTCCTTTTTGATATGTTGTACTAATCATACTTCAGGTGCTCAGTAGACATATGTGGCTAATGGCTGCCATATTGGGCAGCACAGGTCAAAATCTTTGCTTTCCTGCCATGACATCCATCTGTATATAAGCAATATCAACAAAAAAGTACCTTTGTACATGAGTAGAAACATTAATCTTCTCTTATCTCCTGTCTTCAACCGATACAAAGCCTGTTCCACGAGGCTTTCCATGGCTGAGTTCAGTGTGTTTCCATTTTGAGGCTCTATATAAGCTCCTACAGCACAAACCAGATCCTAATGTAATGCCTTCTTTTATGAGGCAGGCTTCCATCCTGTTCAACATGAGATACGCATTGTTTGCCATTGAAGTAGATGAGACTTTGATGGTCTGCTGAGTTGATGGAGGTTCACAAACTGAGAGTACTGGTCATGGATCTTCTCTGTATTAGTCTGTTTTCTTGCTGTTGATAAAGACATACCTGAGACTGGGTAATTCATCTAGAAAAAGAGGCTTAATGGACTCACAGTTCCACGGGCTGGGGAGGTCTCACAATCATGGCAGAAGGTGAAAGGCAGATCTTACATTGGGGGCAAGCAAGAGAGAGAATGAGAGCCAAGTGAAAGGGGTTTCCCCTATAAAACCATCAGATCACATGAGACTTGTTCTACTATGAGAACGTGTGTGGGACCCACCCCCATGATTCAGTCATCTCCCACCAGCTTTCTCCCACACACATGGGAATTATTGGAGCTACAATTCAAGAAGATATTTGGGTGGGGGCACAGACAAACCATATCATTTCACCCGTGGTCCCTCCCAAATCTCATGTCTCATATTTCAAAATCAATCATGCCTTCCCAACAATCCCCCAAAGTCTTAACTCATTTCAGCATTAGCCCAAAAGTCCACAGTCCAAAAGTGTCATCTGAGACAAGACAAGTCCCTTCTGCCTATCCACCTGTAAAATCAAAAGCAAGCTAGTTACTTCCTAAGTACAATGGGAGAACAGGTATTGGATAAATATACCCATTTCAAATGGGAGAAATTGGCCAAAACAAAGGGGCTAAAGGCCTCATGCAAGTCTGAAATCCAGCAGGGCCATCAAAACTTAAAGCTCCAAAATGATCTCCTTTGAATCCATGTCTCACAACCAGGTCACACAGATGCAAGAGGTGGGTTCTCATGGTCTTGGCCAGCTCTGCTTCTGTGGCTTTGCAGGGTACATCCTCCCTCCTGGCTGCTTTCATGGGCTGGTGTTAAGTGCCTATGGCTTTTCTAGGTACACTGTGCAAGCAGTCAGTGGAACTACTGTTCTGAGATCTGGAGGATGGTGACCCTCTTCTCATACCTGCACTAGACAGTGCTCCAGTGGGGACTAAGTGTGGGGACTTGCACCCCACAGCTCCCTTCTGCACTGCCCTAGCAGAGGTTCTCCATGAAGTCCTCATCACTGCAACAAACTTCTGCCTGGACATCCAGGCATTTCCCTACATCTTCTTAAATCTAGGCAGAGGTTCCCAATCCTCCATTCTTGACTTCTCTGCACCCACAAGTTTGACACCACATGGAAGCTGCCAAGGCTTGGGGCTTGCACCATTGAAGCAACAGACTGAGCTGTACCTTGGCCCCTTTTAGTCATGGCTGGAGCAGTTGGGATGCAGTGTAGTCCCTAGGCTGCACACAGCAGGGAGGGTCCTGGGCCTAGCCCATGAAACAATTTTTTCCTCCTCTCCCTCTGGGCCTGTGATGGGATAGGCTGCCATAAAGACCTCTAATATTCCCTGGAGACATTTTTCTTATTGTCTTGGCAATTAACATTTGACTCCTTTTTACTTCTGCAAGTTTCTGCAGCTGGCTTGAATTTCTCCCCAGAAAATGGACTTTTCCTTTCTACTGAATCATCAAGCTGCAAAATTTTCAAACTTTTATGCTTTGATTTCTCTTAAATGCTTCTCTGCTTAGAAATTTCTTCCCTTAGATACCTAAAATCATCTTTCTCAAGTTCAAAGTTCCACAGATCTTTAGGACAGGGGCAAAATGTTGCCAGTCTCTTTGTATAGTAAGAGTGACCTTTACTCTAGTTCTCAAGAAGTTCCTTATCTCCATCTGAGACCACCTCATCCTGGACCTTATTGTTCATATCACTATCACCATTTTTGTCAAAGCCATTCAGAAAGTCTCTAGGAGGTTCTAAACTTGCCCATATCTTCCTGTTCTCTGAGCCCTCCAAAGTGTTCCAACCTATGCCTGTTACCCAGTTCCAAAGTCACTTCCACATTTTCAGGTATCTTTACAGCAGCACCCCACTCTATTGGTACCGATTTACTGTATTAGTTTGTTTTCACACTGCTGATAAAGACATACCTGAGACTGGGTAATTCATAAAGAAAAAGGGGGTAAATGGACTCACAGTTCCACATGACTGGGGAGGCCTCACGATCATGGCAGAAGGTGAAAGGCACGTCTTACATTGGCAGCAAGCAAGAGAGAGAATGAGAAAAAAATGAAAGGGGATTCCCCTTATAAAACCATCAGATCTCGTGAGACTTATTCACTACCATAAGAACAGTACGGGGAAACCTCCCCCATGATTCAATTATATCCCACTGGGTCCCTCCCACCACATGTGGGAATTATGAGAGGTGCAATTCAAAAGAGATTTGGGTGCGGACACAGTCAAACCGTATCATTCTCACTGTGTTGTTGATTTTCTCACAGAAAAATGACTCATTACGGAACACTGTTTGGAAATGGCTTCAATCCATCATTGTAGTTATAGGAACATCTAAGTATGTGTTGCATACCATTATGCGTAAGCTTTACAAATGGCCTTTTGTTTCTGTTTACGTGTCTCATCCTCTAGTCCCTTGGAACTCTTGTAAACAAAATGTAGAAGCAGTCAACATAACCAGAACTACAGGATCTAAAGTAGGTTTAGAAGGAAGGAATTGGGATAACCTAATTTCAGTGTCTTTCCTCATGCCCTGACCTGAATATGTGAGATCCTGGAAAGTAGAAAGCATAATCTCTGGCTAATCTTCCCCAAGTGTTCCCTAAACAGACTCTGAAGGACTAGCTATTAATGGGATTGCAAATTGTGCACATATGCAGCACTTCAGCTCCATGATCTGAATATCTTGCATTTAATCCTGAGAGGGTACATTTTCACATTTTACGTTAGCAAGAGACAATGAAGTATAGTCAGTGCTCCTCAGGTTGTTTCACAGAAAGAAACTAAGTGGTGGAGAACTATGAATATAGCCTGGAGGAAACTAATGCATACCAAATATGTTTAAAGTCTTCTGCCGTATGCTAAAAATGGTTAGTTAATTTATGTCCTATTACATATTGGTTTGTTTCAATTACAAATGGTATATTTCCTTCAAAGTATTTGAGGAACAACTGTGCTAAAGCAAGATGGACCATATCTCTCTGTTCAGACCCACTTAGGTTCTTGTCCTAGTATGTGAATGTGGATAAGTCACATAAACGTAAAGAACTTTAGTTCTTTCATGGGTAAAGTGGTAATAAAGTTTAATAAAGGTCATAGGGTTCCTGGGGGATTACATAGGATTTGAATGCACACGCTTTCCTTTGGGACAAAAAAAAACCCTTAAATTTTTGTGTGTGTCTGCTACTGCTCCCCTAGGCTCTACCTCCTTGAAACATGTGTTTCTTTGTTTAATAAATAGTTATTAAGTGCTCATCACATTTCCGACTCTATGCCTGATAAAATAGTTGTTGTCGGAAGTAGATCTGGTCTCTTTCTTGTGGAGTTTGCATACAAGTTTATCCATAGAACTGCTGGCTTAATATTCTCAACCAAATAAGATATATTATAAATGCCTGCTGGATCAATGAAAAATAAGTGGTGAAACAAATACTAATTAAAGTATTGAAAGAGTGAAAAGTTATATCATTTTAACCACTCCCTCTGGAATGTCCTCCTCCTAATACTGGAATAGAGAGGGAGGCATTAAGGTCTCCATTATTTGAAGTGGTTGCTTCAGTTGGTGACATCAATGTTGGTGTGGTGATTCCCACAGAAATGCATCCAAGGTAAATCCAGGTCCTCCCTTGAAAGATAATGCGAAGGTTGACTAAGAAAGGTCAAGAGCTTTTGCACATTTTAAGATTCAGTGAGTAACACATACGTTTGTCATGAACATAAACACTGAACTTCAATTGCAAGAAAAGTCTGTTGTCAACATGTTTTTTTAGCTCTTAGAGAGCTCATTGGATAGGCAGTTACCTTGCTTCAACATCAGCAGTTAAGATGGATGAAATGAAATGAAATATTTAAGAAAATTAATGAGAAAAACTCTGGAACTCATCAAACCCTGTTGTCCAGAACTAAAAATGAGTAAGGTAGTGGGATGTCAATGGTTTCCACAATGGATTTCTCAGCAGTCTGCAATAAAGCCACAGTTTTATGTCATATATGAATATCTTCTGTGAATAAGATTTCATTTGCCAAAACAAACATCTCTATAGTTTAAAAAAATGAAGTCTGCAAACCTAGATGATTCTAAGTTTTCATCGTCATCTAAGTCTGTCATTTTGATGATGAATCTGCAAAGAGAAGCAGCAAAACATTTGACCAATCTTTTTGTAAATTTTTAGTTCTATGGAAAAATGCTTTCTTCTTAAGTCATAATTAATTAAGGGAAATTATAAGCCCCTAAGTAATTTTATTTAAACCATTGTCTGAACTACTTCAAGTGAATAAAAATACTCACTAGCACACAGTCTTAACTGTTGAAAGTTGTTATCTCAGTAAAGATAGGTATTCACTAAACAAACATTTAGCCTGTCTATGCTGGAGTTCCTCCAGAATGAGGTGTGACTTGCTCCTTAAGTCAAACTTAATTATTTAACGGGGCAATTTAAAATAGTGGATGTTTTATATTATGATTTATGAGGTATGAAGTTACATTACTGTACAGCTATGTATCTAGCAAGGCTTCCTTGTGTCCATAAAGGGTGATTTAATCTTCTTACACCTTCTCCAGCCAAAGCTGTGGAAGAAAATTTATTTTGTCTTCAGAAAACAGAAGTTATTTCTTTTGAATAGCATTAAGTTTTCATCATTTTAGCCTGTCATTTTTGTCTTTAGGCAGCAGTAATCTCTGATATTAAAATAAAAAAAAAGACTTAAGTTACAGAAAATAAATGAGCTACTTCTTTCCAAGATGACAAGTTGAATGACAAATTTACTTAGAAGTTGAACTAAACACCAAACACTGACAAAATTTAAAACACACTTAGACAGAGATATTCTCTGGTAAAACACATGATAAAATATTGATTGACTTTTCGTTTTAAATATTGGAATTCATTTTTCACACAAAAGGAAAAGCAAATATCACCTTAGACACAATGGGCAGAAGAAGAACGAAATGGCACTTTTCTCGCTTATTTCCCACTACCTCTAGCTTGTATTTTGACTTCTTGGCTGTGTTTCCTTAGTCAAACGGAGGCTTTTATGTGGGTCACCACTTGGCTAAATTATTTTACACATAAGCAGGTAATGAAGTATGTTTTATTTAGATAAAGTGATAACTGATATATTTCATTTTACCACTTTGAGGAACAACAAGAAAAATGTTACCTCTTCTAATAATCAGATTAATATGACTTTGATCCTCATTTTAGTCCAAGTCTTTCTCTTCTATGAGAAATACTTTCCAAAAGTAGCAAACACAAATAGGGTTTCCAGGTGTTCTAAGTCCTTTGCCTGTGTAAATTAAGTTGATCCTCTCAAAGCTACAAGATGGGTCATATCATTACACCATTTTACAACTAGCGAATCTGAGGCCTAAAGAAACAAAGAGAAATTTACCAAGAAAAATACTCATGGAAATGCCCAGCCACTGAGTACTCCAGAGCTGGGTGCTGGAAAAGTTATCTGTGCTGAAAGAGCTGAGGACTGGTGGAACTACATGTGTTACAAGATCTGGGTGCTAGAAAAGCTGCACACTGCGGAAGCCTGCTGAGCTAGCAACAGAACAAGAAAGGATAGCCTCCTTCACCTGCACTGTTTATTCCATGCTCTCTACTGACAAAGCCAGCTGGCAAAGGAAATGTATTGAAAGGGCCTAACTCCATTTTCAAAGAGCAGGTAATGAAATATGTTGGATTTGGATAAATTGATATCTAGCCTGGTTGTCCACGATGTTTTCTTACACATTCCTTCCAGAGCCAAAGGAGTGAGCTGGTGGAATTGAAGCATTGTGTATTGTATTGATGTACGGACATTGGGGGAGAGAAATTTCTTTTTTCTTTGTGGTACTGTAACTGGGGGATGTGAATCTAGGCTGCCAGATGACATATTCCTTGCCATACAGAAAAAAACTTCCTTGAAAAAATAACAGACTCTGTGAGAAACACAGAAGCAACGCCTTAATAATATCATAGAAGCCCCTGGATCCAGACTTACCTAAAGTCGAATTTACCCCTAAAATTCTTACACAGTCCCACTTTTTCTTTGTTTGTGTTGAATTTCTGACACTTCAACAAATATTCTATCACAGTCAGTTGTTTATCTATAGTGAAGTGTATTTTTCTAGATCCACTCTCCAGAATGCTCTTTGAAAAGTACCCTGTCTGAAGTCAAGTGAACTTGGTTTGAATTCTGCTACCTCCATTTATTAGCAGTTTCCTTAAGTGCTCTTCAATTTCATCTTCTCTAAATTGAACTAAGCTCCCTTATGGTGTTGGGGAAAAACAATCAGTGTTCAAATAATGTCACTTGATTCTCTTAGTTCAATTTCTACATTAATGGTTTGAAAAAAATGAACTTGCACAGTGGCACTAAACCATACTTTTCCAAGTTTCGAGGGTCAAAAAATGCACATCCAACAGATTCACTTGATACAAAAGTCGACTAAAGGAGACCCGTCTGTGTTCACCATACTCTTTTCTCGTGTCATTTCCTCAATGTAGTCAGACACAATCTTTGTTATGTTGAAATCTCTGACAGTAAATTCATCCCTTCTCCAGAGTCTTGAAATTTAGAGAGGCTTTGTCCTTCACTTGGTTCTTTCACTTTTCACAATAATCTTCTGAGCTATAGAAGACTGGGAATTGGAAGTCACGATAGTAAGTCTTATGTTTATGTACACCTTTTATCCTGAGGAGTTTATTGACATTCTAAAGGTCAAACAATTCTGGAGAAGCCTTTTGACCCTCCTGTCCACAGCAGACTGCATGGTTTCCTCTCATGATACAGCAAATGTTTTCTTTTTCTCCAAGCATCCCAACGTCTGCCTTTGCAAGCTGTAATGCTATTACCACATGGCCTTAAAAAAAAAAAAAAAAAAAATGGCCAAACCTTCTCTCTGCACTAATTCAGATAATTCTTGGAATTTAGACCAACACATTTTTTTTCTAGTTTCCTTTAGAAACTTTTTTATAGTGAAGTTGCATATTGGAGGAATTTAAAATGTAACCCAACTATTTCCTAGAGTTAAAAAATCCAATTGTCTCTTAAGCAATCAGCTAATTAATTATAAACACTATAAAGTTGCTTTTTTCCCCACTCTTAAGAAACCCTTTAAAGGAAAGGTTTGATTTTTTTAGTGTTTGGAATGGCTTGTCTTTACAATTTTCTTACTGTGTTTAAGACTGAAATGCTTTGACAAGTATCCGATAGTGTTTGCCTTTGCAGCTGTGTGGTAGTACCAACAAGTCTCTGGCTTTAAAGATAAGCAAAAACATTTACTACAGAATTATTGAATAGTGATAAGAAAGAAAAAAAAAAAGACAATAAAGACTCAAGCAACACAGATGTTTTCCCCATTAACTGCTAAGAGTGTCTCACGTGGTTCCCAGGAACTACACAAGGTAGAATAAGCACAGAATTTAAAAATAAAATTATTTGAAATGACTTAAAATAACTTCAAAATAATTAAGATCTAATCAAAACCAAAACAACTCCTTCCAATCTTAAACCTACATATACAGCACCTAAAGTTATGATTACACATTCAGTCATATGTTTTTATCTAAATTCCATTTTACAGTATTGAGTTTACAGTTAAGTCAGATAAACATGGTTTTTCTCTTGATTCTTTTTAAGTCTATCATCGTGATTATTATTGAACTGAAAGATTTTCTCATTAATTATTTGCCAACTAAGGGCTTTGGCTATTGTATGTGGTGGCGTAACTAATCTCATAAGGAGTTGGCAAGGTTGAATTTTCAGCTGCCCTTAGGTTTTTATCACTTGTGCTTTTGGATTTATGGTTTAGTTTTAATTTCCAAGATATGGTGGCTACACTATATTTATGAAGTAGACTTTCTTTTTCTGACCTCATAATCATGTCATTCTTTCTAGATATTACCCTAATGCAAAGGCATTGGAAGTCATTTTTTGAGATGTTTTTGAATGAGAGAACAGGTAATATTAAATAATATTTGTAAAATGTGTAAATAGTATATTTATTATGTTAATGGTGATATCAAATTTTACTCAGATTCCTGCAATAGAACATTTATCAGATCAAATACAAAGTTTAATTTACTGTTAAATGAAAAATTGTTAATGGCACTTGTCAAAAATAGTAAGGAAGATTTTATTCAAAGAGGGCTGTTGCAATGGGGTCTTATGGTAAGAGAGAGAGGTTGAGCTCAACACCAAGTACAGTAAGGAAAAGACAGTTTGTAGCCAAGGAGCAAGGTGAGGAGTTAGTAGATGGAAAATTACTAAGAGGTAGAGTAATTCTTTGTTAAACTGACTTAGTAAAACTTTTGCTGAAGGCAGGTCTGAGTGATCAGATATCAAGAGTGGTCAGACCAAAGGTGGGGTGGGGGGGATTTTCACTAAACTGACTCTGCAGGATTCTTGCAAAAACAGAGTAATGCAGAGATGAACATAGAAGTCCAAGTCAGGGTTTAGTTGAGAAGAGAGGAAAGACTGACTAGAGTTCGGTCAAGGAGAGAATTTTTGTTAATACAAAGTACTCCTATACAAATTCTCAAAATTCCCACTTCATTCCCCACTACTTACCGGGCCTGTTTTATCTTTATGCCATTAAGTTAATTCTCTGATAAGATATCTTTGAATGGCAATATCAGTAATGGAGGCAATCCATGCAAATACTCATTCAACAGTCTTTTCTTTCTTTTTCTCTTTTTTTGTTCTTCTATTTGCAGAGCAATGATGGCAGGCATTATGGAATACATACAGATCATTCAGACACACACCTTTAGCAAAGGTTTAGCAAAGACTAATAAATGCACATGGTTAACTATAATTTTAAAAAATAATTTTTACATGCTATATGAAAAAGTAAAAAGGAAGTCCACTAGCTGTAAGGAATCACAGAATCCTAATTGAAAGATATATTGTAGATGAGATTACAAGATTCAGTCATGTGTATATAGAAGGCAGGGCATTCTAGACAGAGAAAGTCACATAATTTAAAGTAGGTAGGTAAACAATTATTATATGTTTCTGGGGAAGGATTAGGTCTTTCACTAGTTTGAAAAATTTTAGAAAAGTAGATCCTGGTTTTCAGTGTATCTTTGTGCCTGGCCGTATAGTATCTTATGAATAGCTCATTTAATGAAGGAAGGAAGAATAAATAAATAACAAGATAGGAAAAATAGATTGGACCATGTTGTAAAAAGCTCTGAATGCCTGCCTACAGAGTGCGGATTTTATCTATAGATAGTACAGGTGTCCCTGAAACATTTCTTAGCAGGGAAATTTCATAATTAGCACTTTAAGTTAGAGAAATTCGTCTGAGAACAATGTGTAAAATGTGAAGAGAGAAGAAAGGTGGTAGACACAAACCTACAATTTTTATGTGATGAAGGAGAAAGTTAGTTATCGAAAAAGCTCTGGGAGAATGAGATAGTCAGTTTGTTGCTTTCACTTTATATAACTGATCAGAAAAGGTCCGAGCATACTTAGTTGTCCTTGGAAGGAAAGTCTAGGTATCTGTGAATTAAAAGGTAGAGACTGGATGAGGGTAAAAGATGTTTATTGTGTGCTCACTATGTGCTTTTTCCTGCATATTAGTTGCACTGGACTCAGCTAATCCTCACAACAACCCTATGAGTTAGACATTATTAAAATCTTCACTTCTCAGGGAGGGAAATTTACCTTCTGAAAGGTGCTTAAAGTCACCCAGCTTGTAACTGGCATAAGCCCTTGTGTAGAAGCTGACAGAGTAGACAATGCACTGTATCTGTATTAGCTCAATCTAGCCCATTACTAATTATCACCTCAATAATGGTTGATTTACATGAACCCTCTAGAATTTGTTTCTTCATCTGAAAATGATAGAATTAAATTAGATCACCTCTTACTTCCCATTCAGCTAAAATTTTTTATCATTTGTGAACTGATTGTAAGATTATAAATTAAGATGATTAAAAAATACATTCCTGCATCTCTTGATTCAATCCCAGTGTATACAGTGTCCACAATATCATTAATCATCCAAAAACTCTCTGTGTTCCCTACTTTATCTTATTTCTGAATTTGAGTAGAGAAGGGAGAAAGTTAAAAACCAAACTAAGCAACAAACAAAAGCCCTTAGGAAAAACAAAGGAAATAAGATAAGACGTCAGTATCATTATTATGTTTATCTCTTTTGACTTTGGAGATCTATTCAAATAAAATTTTCCACTTCATTACCTTCCTCTTACTCTGGCTTGGTTTCTACTATTTCTCTTTTTCCTTAAACCTATTTTACTTTTCCTGTATTGATGCCAACTTGGATGGATGCCTTTTGGGAAGAGGATGGCTAATTTAATTCCAGTTTGGCCATTAGGATTCCTTGGTCTATATTCTTTAGGCTAGGCATTATCTTACCTAGGAATACTAGTTCTATCAAGCCAAAATTCTTGCTTTTACGAGAAGATATTATTTCTAAAATGTGAAAATAAAATTTAATTTCTCCTAAAGTTTTCCTTTTTGCCTGAATTCTCCTCATCTCAATTTCTAAGGTTAGACTTTTCTAAATTAAATATCTGACATCTCAGGAAACCTCACTGTTTTTGGAAAAGAGGGCTGAAATGTATGATGTGACATGCCTTACATCACCCATTATGACTGAGTCACTTATTCCTTAAGCTGTTAATGGCTCTCCTGGTGAACCCTTCCTTTTTCCCTGGGACTTGTCTCAGTCTAAGGAAACTCTTCCTTGGGGACCAACCAGCCTCTAATGACTGGGGATCCCCTTTGTCAGAATACAAACATCCAGACTCCTTACCTCAATTCTAGACAATTTTGAAGGATTGCCTCAGGTCGGCTGTCCAATCCTGCTCTCCTCTCTTCCTTTCACAGGTGCTTTTCCTAAGAGCAGTATCCAACAAATCTTCCACACACAAATTTCTTGCTCTGAGCTTGTTCCCTGACCAACCAGATCAGAAACTTTGAGGATTTGGAACTATCTCTAAAGTTTCTGGTTTTCATGTGCTTCTGAAGGCAAAACCACAGAGATCAAATGCCACAGGAAAAAAAAAATGGTGGTCTGAATGAGAAGTATCAGTTGCTTTTGAAAAGAAAAACCTCCAGAGGTTGCATTATTTTATAGGATAACTCTGCTCATTTGTTTCAAATGTGGTCTGGAAACATCCCAGATGATTTGAAGCAAGTTTGAAATATAAACAATTTTAATGCTTGCTCGTCATTAATCCAATTTCCATAAAACCAGTAGTGAATCTATTCACTCTGTGACTGAGTTTATTTATCAGTAAGGTGAAAGCAAACACTCCTAGTATGGACTGATTCTTCTTGTTTGCTGAACCCAAATATGACAGTCTTAAATTACTCCCAAAGATCTATCTTGAACTTTGATGGCTTTCGTCATGAGGTTTCAACTAATTTTGTACAGGCGTTTTTTGTTTTGTTTTGTTTTTGCTTTAAGATACAAAATATAAACAATTGTACTGCAAAGAAGTTTGCAGTCATTGTATCACTTTGTATGATAGACAGTCTGTTTCAAACTGGATTTTAAAGATGATCTAAAATGCTAATTTTTGTATTTTCTCTTGCAAATTAGACCAATAGAAATTAGACTCCTCTGACATTACTGGAATCACATAGATATACAACCTTTCTAAAAGTAAGGTACTTTTAAATTCAAAAGCAAAGAAGATGAAGTACCCACATTTCACGACCCTTACCTATTGCCAGATGCTCATCCTTTTTTTTTCCTTTTTAGAGACAGCGTCTGACTCTGCTGCCCAGGCCAGAATACAATGGTGTGAGCATAGCTCACTGCAGCCTTGAATTCTTGGGATCAAGCAACTCTCTTGCCTCAACCTCCCAAAGTGTTGGAAAAACGGGCATGAGCCGCCACACCCAGCCCCATCCTTTTCTGAGAAGCTCGATGTTGCCATTTGTAGGCTGCCTTGATGTCCAATTCAAAGAGGTGTTTCTAATATCATCTATCAAGATGAACCCTAACGTAAGAGAGAAATTTTAGAACTCACTAAGAGTGATCAATTAAAAAATAAATTTTAAAGCTCATAAAGATGTAAATGGAAAGTGTTTTAAAAAATAAAATGCAAACACATTGGCCATATAAAATAATAAATACACTTTGACCTTCTTTAAAAGCTAGCATACACAAGACACATCTCCACTGTTCCTTTTCAATACTCAGAAATGGAGAAAATGTGTTCACAACTGATGTTCCACTTCAATATTTTAAACATCCAGATATACATCTCAGTATGTGTACATACATGAAATAACCTAAGAATTTCAAAAATATATCTGCATGTGCAGATAGCAGGCAGGTAAGATTGGAGTGAATCGTGTGTATACTACCCTTGACTCTTAGCTCATTTTATAATTTAAAACACGAGAAATACTAACACCAAGTGGTGAGATTTTTTTCCCTACAAAGTCTCCCTGACATTCCTAGCCATTCCTTTTTTCTCATCCAAGACTAATTATTTTAAGATCTGGCCTTTGCTAAAGAAAACAAGCAAATGTGGGTGAGGCTACGTGGAAAGGGATTTTATATAAAACAGACGTCCTGTTTTTAGGGGAAGGAATCTCAACATCTTTGGAGCCGCCCTGAAGAGGTAATCGTCTTTAAACAATGAAAACAAGGAAGGTCATAGAGAGAAGAAAGGTAAAAATAGACAGAAGTTAATGCCCTTTACAAAAAACCTGATGGGACTGAACTGGACCTCAGGAGTACCTAACAGAATGAAGCCCCCAAAACTACACATGCGAGTCAGCTCATTACCCAGGGCCTACTTCAGGAAGGCCTCCTGAGTTCTCTTATCGACTTGGGAGTCCTTTTGCTCTAATCCACAGAGGGGATTACAGCTGATAAGTTATGACAAGCACCCACTGGAAACCCAGCGAGCCAAGAAGGGCATCACCCCCTTTGGTGTGTGCATTCACATTACTTTGGCACTTACTATTATCATTTAAATGTAATCTCACCTTAGAAGAAAAAAAAAATTCCCCCCTTTGCTGCAGACTTAAGCATGACAAGGTAATTGAAGTAACTTATTAAGGCTTCTAAATGAGAAGCTCCAGATATTAGAACTGCCAGCGCTGCAGAACGGAGACATCACATGCCTCCCTTGGTGACAAAACCTCATTAAACAGTGCACACAGACAGGCACACACACAAACATACACACACACACACCCCCCACACAGAAAGAGGAATAAAAAGAAGGCAACAAATTCCAGTTCAGACAGAAAGAGGCCAGTTCATGCCTACATCGCTGAACACGTAGACTAGAGCCATGACACCAGAACCCAAACCACAGCTATTCTCCTTTCTTACAAAGAGCAGTGTGGCCAGCTAGGCAGAGGAGGAGGGAAAAAAAAGTACAGATCACAGATAAAGCCTGTTAAAACTGACCTCTACCTAGAAATATTCATGTTCTAAGAATTTTCTGTTCCTCTATTAAAAAGAAAAATCCTGATTCAAGCATAGGCAACAGAAAAAACAAACCAAAAAAAACACAAAAAGCATAATGTCCTTTTTTCTTCATCCTGACAGGGTGAAGTGACAATAGGGACTAGCAATATGTAAATGCGAGAACAGCCATGTGTTGGACTCCCAGTCAAGGGGCAGATCATGCCAGGTCTGCAAGTAGCGTCTACTACAAGATGTGCCCCCTAAACCATGGCTCTGACCTTATTACTCCACATCAGCTGTCTAGACTGACTCAAGAGGAGGAGGGATGCTCATTAGATGCAGAACAGTTATCTGAGGCAACTTGAGCAATTGCTTCTTTTATCTTCCTGGAGGAGCATGGAGGCCAGTGTAATATCCTGAAGCTGCTCATCCATTGTTAAGATGACATTTCTTTATCTCTTCAGTTTGAAGGCTTGTTTGAAAGTTCAGTGGTTTTCCAGTCACAGGCTAACAGTTTTTCCAATGTGGCTTTTCTGTCTCTCTTTTTTTTCTTCCAAGTGTTACAAACTTGGACTTTGTTTTCCCTTTCCTATTCAAAGGTCTATTTATGGAGTCCTTTGGAAGATGAAACAAATACTAAAAGGTCAAATGACAAATATGTACTGAGTGCCGACTATGCATATGATACCGTGTATAGCACAATGAAACTCGAGTATTGGTCAAAATAATAAAGAAAATAAATGTGGATAAAGAACTATGTAAAGATGTCTGTATCTTTATAATTTTTAAATAGTGCACATCTTATTTCTCTTAAAGTGTAAAGTCTCTGTTATAGGTTAAATTGTGTCCTTTAAAAAGATACGGTGAAGTGACCTCGTTTGAAAACAGGGTCACTGAAGAGGTAATTAATTAAGATAAGGTCATACTGGGGTAGGGAGTTCCCTTAATCCAATATGATGGGTGCTCTTAAAGCAAAGAAAAGACACAGAGGGACACAAGAGGGAGAAATGCCATGTGGACCACTACAGGTTTTAGAGGGAGTGTGGTCCTGCCAATACCTTGATTTTAGACTTCCAGCTTCCACAACTGTGATAACAAACTTCGGTTGTTTTAAGTCACCCAGTTTGTGGCACATTGTTATGGCAGCCTGAAAAATCAATGCAGATGTGTATTGACTAACAATGGGATTACCTCTCACTACAACCCTTGTAAGTTGAAAGTGTCTTAAGAAAAAGAATGCATTTAATCCACCTAATCTACAAAACAACATAACTTAGCCTAGCCTATCTTAAATGCACTCAGAGCACTTATATTGGCCTAGGGTTGAGTGAAATCATCTAACACAAAGCCTATTTTACACTAAAATGTTGAATATTTCATGTAATTTATTGAATAGTGTACTGAACATAAAAAATAAAGAATGATTGTATAGGTACTCGATGTATGGTTTTTATTGAATGTATATTGCTTCCACACCCTCATATAGTCAAGAAATTATGAGTTGAACTACCTTAAGTTGGGAATCATCTGTACAGGACCTAGGACTCAAACTCTGTTCTTCTTTTCTATCAATCACTCCCTTAGTAACATAACTAGTCTCATCATTTTAAGCTATGTTTGAATGACTCCCAAATGTGTATCTTTAGGGCAGAACTCTCTTCTGAAATCCAACTGCCTACTCAGAATTTCTAGTTGCATGTGCAATAAATAATTCAAATGTTAGGTGACCACAATTTCATTCTTCATCTTTCTCCCCAATTTTGGTCTTCTAGCAACCCTACTAAAGTACTCTTGAAGCAAATACTACTGGCTTTACCATGAAAATACCTCCAGATTCCATCCATTTCTTACCACCTTTCCCGCTAGTACCCTGGTCCAAGCTCCCACTATCCACTGTATGGAACACACAATAGTGTCATAAATGGTATTTCTACTCCCACTTGTCCTGCCTACAGTATATTCCCATCACAGTAGTTAAACTGACCATCTAAAGAGCAAGTGAAATCACATCACTGGTCTTTTCAAACATCTTCCATAGACTTAGGTATTACTTCACTGAGGTAAAAGCTAAATGCCTCTAATGGCCCTTTGGGCCTTTTGCCTACACCACCTCTTCTCCTTATCTATCAGAACTCATCTCCTCCTACAGTTACGCATTGCTTAACAAAGGGGGGATAATTCTGAGAAACGTGTCTTTAGGTGACTTTGTGCGAACATCACAGTGCATACAGTCAGCCCTCTGTACCATTGATTCCATACCCATGGATTCAAAAAATCATAGATCATAATTTTTTTAAAGAGTGTTATCTCTGTACTGAACATGTACTAATTTTTTTCTTGTAATTATTCTCTAAACAATACAATATAACTATGTGCATAGCATTGACATTGTATTAGGCATTATAAGTAATCTAGAGATGATTTAAAGTGTACAGGACAATGTGCATACGTTACATGCAATTAAATGCAAATATTATACCATTTTATATCAGGAACTTGAACTTCTGTGGATTTTGGTATACATGGGAAGTCCCCGAAGCAATCCCCCACACTGAGGAACCAGTGTGCTTACACAATCCTAGATGTTATAGCCTGCTATACACCCAGGGCATATGGTATAGCCTATTGCTCCAAGGCTACAAAACTGTAAAAACCTGTACCATGTTGTTGTACTGAATACTGTAGGCAATTGTAACACAATGGTAAGAATTTGTGTATCTAAACATAGAAAAGATGCAGTAAAAATATGGTACATGGTACACCTGTATAGGAGGGCCTGTCCCTGAACGGAGTTTGCAAGACAAGAAGTTGCTCTGGGTGAGTCAGTCAGTAGAGTAGAGAGTAAATTTGCATGCCTAGGAAATTACTGTACACAACCGTAGACTTTGTAAATACTGTATATGTAAATTTAGTGTATATGTATATACACTAAATTTGTTTTACAAAATCATAATTGCACCATGATGTTACAACAGCTACTAGGTCACCAAGAGATACGAATTTTTCAGCTTCATTATATCTTATGAGACCACCATGGTAGACTGGCTTGTCATTGATCAAATAGTATTATGTAGTTCATGGCTATATTTGTCCTCTTGGGCATTTACTTTAATCCATGTTGGCCCTCCTGGTTTTCTTCAAATACAGTAGGCACACAGTGTTTTCTCTGGCTATTCTTGTTATGTGGAATGTGCTCTCTCCTCATCTCCTTAAAATCTGTGCTCAAAAGCTGTTTTTACAATGCAGCTCACTCTGACTGATCATTCTAGTTACATAGAAAGCCCTTGGTCTTTGCCTCTCCATTCTTATACTCCTGGGCCCCTAATTCTTTTCTCCAGACCACTAAGCTTGTTACTCTCTCTATTTACTTATTAGAGTTTATTGTCTATGTTTCCAACTAGAACGTTAGTTCTAGGAGGGTAGGGATTTGGGCCAGTTTTATTATTTGATGCATCAAGGGAGCAAAGAGTAGTACCCAGTGTACTCTCTACTCTACTGACTGACTCACCCAGAGCAACTTCTTCTCTTGCAAACTCCATTCAGGGACAGGCCCTCCTATACAGGTGTACCATATACCATATTTTTACTGCATCTTTTCTATGTTTAGATACACAAATACTTGCCATTGTGTTACAATTGCCTACAGTATTCAGTACAATAACATGGTACAGGTTTTTACAGTTTTGTAGCCTTGGAGCAATAGGCTATACCATATGCCCTGGGTGTATAGCAGGCTATAACACTGCACGTAAAGAGTGCAGACACTCTTTATGTTTGCTCCTTATGTGCAAACTCATTCAGTGATAGTGCCTTGCCATAACATGTAGTTTTAAATGAAATTTATGCCCTATATTCATATGTTAAAATTAATTCTATCCTCCATCCACAAAAATAAATAAATTCACTTTAACATTTACATTTTAGAGCAGTAAACAACTTGATGTTTGAGATGAAGACACTAATTTCCAAAGAACACAATGTTAGTTCAGTGGCACAATCGGAAGGCAGATTTCTAATCTCCATTTCTTGTGCATTTTCCCACTCACACACAAATGTTGGATATCTCACAAATAGACAAACCCACAAACTCATGTTGCATATTTATAAAATATTCACATCCAGTTTCTCCCTACTGAGCCTATCTCTATGGCAGATTCTTGTACTTCCTATTTAACTGGAGGTTTGTTCAGGCACATAACTAGCTTTGGACAATGTAATGTGAATGGAAGTGATGAGAGTCACTCTTGTCATTTCCAAGCACAAGTTTTAAAGGTTATGATGTGGTTTCACCATCTCTCATTTTTCCCTGGCTACAGTAATGCCAATGTGCAAAAATATACGTGCTTCTCTTTTGCCCCTAGATGCCAGCATGAAAAAGATATGGAACACAGCCCATGTTAGCCCTTGAACAACATGAAATGTGAGTAAGAAATAAACCTTTACAGTTGTCAGCAAAAGTTGACTAATAGACTACATAAAACTTCCTACTAATAAGTTCATTTCTTGAGTGCTTCCTATGAGCCAGGAGTTTGGCTCACAATATTTTCTTGATTTTCACAACAACTCTATAAAGTAGATATGATAAATTATATTTCCCAGGAAACTTCAGTTCAGGGAGGTCAAGTTTTCTAAAGCTACACAGCCAGAAAATTACAGAACCAAAATTTGATCCAAATGTTATCTGATTCTCAGACATAAGCATTAGTCTTTTCCCCTAACATTTAATGTTAATGTTTTAAAAAATAATACATATCTTGGCTGGGCACAGTGGCTCATGCCTGTAATTCCAGCACTTTAGGAGGCCAAGGAGGGCAGATCACCTGAGGTCAGGAGTTCAAGAGCAGCGTGGAAAACATGGTGAAACCCCGTCTCTGCTAAAAAATACAAAAAACTCAGCCAGGCAAGGTGGCACATGCCTGTTGTTCCAGACTTGGGAGGCTTGAACCCGGGAGTTCAAGGTTTGCAGTGAGCTAAGATCATGACACTGTACTCTAGCCTGGTCAACAGAACAAGACTCCATATCTCAAAATAATAATGATAATAATAAATAATAATAATAAGTATCCTAAAGTTAAAGCTTGTATAGATACAAGAAGTCACCATACAGATAGTGCCCAAAGCCCAAATATCAACATCCAGCTTCTTTACTGTCCCCTGCTCAGATTTTCCAATGAAATATACAGAATGCCTGGGAGAAGAGTTTGACTAATCACGTAGGCTAAAGCAGTAACTCCCAGCATGGGTGGCCATGGACTTTGGTTTTGTTTGTTTTACAACATGTTAGAACACTGCCAGCTAACATTTTAAAACTTCATTTTTCCTCTTAGCCAAACCAATTCCAAATGTTTGAAAAGAAATTATGGGAAGAACTAAGATTAACTGGTAATACAATCTTTTTTCTTTTATTAAAAATAAACATCTTGTAGAAAAACAAGATTCAGCTCCTCATTTCAGTGGAGAAGAGAGAAAGGCAAATCGTCACTCAACCAAGATATATTGGTGTAAAAACCCCATAGTTTTTCTCAAAATTTTCAAGATTTATTTAGATATTGGATAGCTGGAACTATAAAATAGGCCAAAGTTACAATGGAAGGTGACTTGTGTCTGTATTAATTAAGAAACCCTTTAGTTGGAGTAATAGGAAATTAACTGTTTTAATTGTGTTATTGACCACAATTCTTCATTCTTCACAGTATCTATGTTCTCTGTCATATAATAAAGTAACAACCTCTTACTATGTACAGGGTGTACTTTCCTACATCTGCATTGCTCATAGAGACTTCCATTGGCTGATAAAACTAGGAAGTGCCAGCATGCTGGCTCACAGCCTAAACTTCAAGAAGCCTTGCTTATTCCATTTGTTCTCTTGTTCCTCTGCATTTTTCATGAGAAGAATATGCCCCGTCTAGCTTGCTCAGCCCAGGAGGAGATCAAGAAGCATGAAAAAACATGAACTCCCCATAGTCAAGTCCAACTTAGATTATCTCACCTTTGGCTAACTTGCATACTCCGAGGTAATTAAACGCTGATTCACTCTGGAGACATTGTACTTTAGATATTGGACTTTAGACCAAATGGATCTAATGGATAAATATGCAACATTCCATACAATCTCAACAGAATACACATTATTTTCAAGTGCATGCAAAACATCCTATAGGATAGATCATGTGTTAGGGCACAAAACAAGCCTTAACAAATTTAAGATTAAAATTATATCAAGCATTTTTCCTTCAACAGTATTATCAATGTAGAAATAAATAACAGAAAGAATTTTAGAAAATTTACAAATATATGAAAATTAAATAAAATAGTTCTAAACAACCAATGGGTCAATGAAAAATTTTTAAAAACAATATTCTTTAATTTTGAAACAAACGAAAATGGAAACACATCATACCAAAACTGATGGAATATAGCAAAAGCAGTTTTAAGAGGATAGTTTAAAGCAGTAAATGCCTACATTAAAAAAGAAGAAAGATCTCAAATAAACAACCTAACATTACATCACAAGGAACTAGAAATAGGGCAAAGTAAGCCCAAAGTTACCAGAAGAGAAAAACGAATAAAAATTAAAACAGAAATAAATGAAATAAAAATGTAAAAAAAACAGACAAGATCCAAAAAACTGAGAATTGTTTTTTGTAAAGATAAAATTGACAATGCCTTAGTTAGACTAATTAAGAAAAAAAAACGAGTGAAGATTCAAATGAATAAAATTGTAAATGAAAGGGGGGACATTACGTGACACCACAGTTAAAAAAAAAATAAAAGAAAAAAGGACCATCAGAAACTACTATAACAATTGTACGCCACAAAAGTGGATAACCTAGAAGAAATGGATGCAGTCCTAGAAACATACAACCTACCAAGACTGAACCATGAAAGAATAAAATATATAAACAAATTAATAATGAATAAGCAGATTTAATCAATCACCAAAAATTTCCCAACAAAGAAAAACTCAAGGTCAGATGGCTTCACTGGTGAATTCTACCATTTTAGAAAGAATAAATGTCAATTCTTCTTAACCTATTCCAAGAAACTGGAGATGAGGGAATACTTCCAAACTCATTTCATGAAGCCAGCATTATCCTAATACCAAGCCAGGCCAGGATACCATAAGAAAATAACATTGCAGACCAATATCCCTGATGAATATAGATGCAAAAATCCTCAACAAAATACAGCCATTCATCAATATCCTTGGGGTATTTTTTCCAGGACCTCCCACAAATATCATAATCCATCGATGCTCAAGTCCCTGACATAAAACTGCATTTGCATATAAACATATGTATACCTTCCTGTATATTTTGTCAGCTGAAGCTCGTTTATAATATCTAATACAATGTAAATGCCATTAAGTAGTTGTTATACTATATTGTTTAGGTAATAATGATGAGAAATGAAAGTCTAAACATGTTTAGTATAAATGCAATTTTTTTCCAACTTTTTTCATCTGTGGTTGGTTGAATCCATGGACGATGAGCCCATGGATATGGATGGCCAACTGTTCTAGCAAACTGAACTCAATAGCACAATAAAAGGATCCCATAACATAATCAATGAGAATTATCCCTGGAATTCAAGGATGGTTCAGCATATATAAATTCATCATTATGATGTACCACATTAACAGAATGAAGGATAAAAATTATATAATGATCCCAACAGGTGGGAAAAAAGCATTTCACAAAAGTATTTTCAGCAAAGTATTTATAGAGAAAATATACCTCAATATAGTAAAAACCATATGTCCAAAGCCTACAGCTAACATCTTACTCAATGCTAAAAAGTTGAAAACTCTTCCTCTAAGTTGAGGAATAAGACCAGACACAGTGAGTCATGCCTGAAAACCCAGCACTTTCAGAGGCCAAGGCAGGCAGATCACCTGAGGTCAGGAGTTTGAGACCAGCCTGGTCAACATAGTGAAACCCAGTCTCTACTAAAAATACAAAATTTGCCAGGCAAGGTGGCAGGTGCCTAATTCCAGCTATTTGAGAGGCTGTAGCAGGAGAATCGCTTGAACCCAGGAGGCAGAGGTTGCAGTGAGCCAAGGTTGTGTCATTGCACTCCAGCCTGGGTGACAAAGTGAGACTCCATCTCAAAAAAGAAAAAAAAAAAAAGATAAGAATGTCAACTCTTGCCACTTCTATTTAACATAGTACTGAAATACCTAGTCAGAGCAATTGTCAGGAAAAAAATTAAAACATCAACATTAAAATTAAAAAATAAGTAAAATTATATCTGTTTGCAGGTGGCATCGTCTTATACACAGAAAACTCTAAAAACTCCACACGAACAAAACTTGTTAGAACTAAGAAATAAATTCAGGGAAGTTGTAAGATATAAAATCAACATAGAAAAATCAGTTGCCTTTCTATGCACCAACAACAAAGTATCTAAAAAAATTGAGAAAGCAATTCCATTTATAATGCATCAAGAAGAATAAAATACTTAGGAATAAATTTAACAAATGAGATTTAAGATTTGTACACTGAAAACTGTAAAACATTGGCTAAAGTGTTGAAGATATAAATATATGAAAAGATATCCTACAACAATGAATTAAAAGGATTAATATTGTTAAAATAGACATACTAACCAATGTACTCTACACAGTCAGTACAATCTCTATCAAAAGTCCAATGGCATTTTCCACAGAAATAGAAAACAAAAACAAAAAATTTGTATGAGACCACAAAAGCCCCAAACTAGCCAAAGCAGTCTTGAGAAAAAAGAACAAAGCTAGCTAGAGACATCACATGTCTATATTTCAAATTATATTCCAAAGTTGTAATAATCAAAATTGTATGGTATTGACATGAAAACAGACACACAGACCAATGGAATAGAAATGCCTATCCAGAAATAAACCTACACATAAACAGTCAATTAATCTTCAACAAGAGCACCAAAAAAATGCTAAATGGATACATATAGTCCTCAATAAATGATGCTGGGAGAACTGGATATCTACATGTAAAGAAATGAAAATGGACTCTTATCTTACATCAAATACAGAAATTACCCTAAAATGGATTAAAGACTTAAATGTAAAACCTGAAACCACAAAACTCCTAGGAGAAAACATAGAGAAAAAGCTCCTTGACTTTGATTTTGACAACGAATTTTTTGGACATGAGGTCAAAAGCACAGGCAGTAAAAACAAAAATAAATAAGAGAGATTATATTAAAATAAAAATCTTCTAAACATGAAATGAAACAATCAACAAAATCAAAAGGCAACCGACATACTGAGAGTAAATATTTCCAATTTATATATCTAATAAAATTTTAACATATCCAAAAATATGTGAAGAAATCCTATATCTCAATAGCAAAAAAAAAAATTTAATAAAAAATGGACAAAGTACCAGAATAGATGTTTCTTCATAGAAGACATACAAATGGACAATAGGTTTATAAACAGGTTCTCAACAACATTAATCATCAGTTAAATGCAAATCAAAGTCACTATGACATATCACCTCACATCTGTTGGAATGGCTAAGATTGAAAAAACAAAAGATAACAAGTGTTGGTGAGAATGTGGAGAAAAGGAAACCCTGGCACACTGTTAGTCATCATTTTAATTGGCACAGTCTTTACAAAAACCAGTACAAAGCCTTCTCAAAAAGTTATAAATGCAGGTGTGGAGATTTTTTTTTAAGTTTTTTTAAAAAGTAAAAATAGAACTACTATACAATCCAGTGACCCCACTTCTGAGTATTTATCCAGAGGAATTGAAGTCAGAATCTCAAAGAGATACCAGTACTCCCATGTTCATTGCAGCATGACACAAATAGTCAGGATATGAAAAAAACCTAAATGTTTATCAGTGGATGAATGGTAAAGAAATGTAGCATATACACACAATGAAATATTATTCAGTCCCTAAAAGAAGGAAGTCTTTCCATTTGCAACCACATGGATGGACTTGAAGGATATTACTCTAAATGAAATAAATCAGATACAGAAAGACAAATACTGCGTGATCTCACTTATATATGAAATCTAAAATATTCTAACTCTTAGAAGCAGAGAGTAGAATAGTGGTAACCAGGCTCCAGGGACATGAGGAAATGGAGAGATGGTGGTCAAGGAGTATAAAGTTTCAGTTACGGAAGGCAATACTGTATTGTATACTTAAAATTTGCCAAGAAAGTAGATCTTATGTTAAGTGTTCTTACCAATGATGATAATAATAATTGTAATAAAGGGAGTAAGGGAAAACTTTGGGATGTGATGGATAGGTCTATGACCTTAATGATGGTGATGGTTTCACAGGTGTATACTTATCCCCCAATTCGAGCTGTATACATTAAATATGTATAACTTTTTACATGACAATCATATCTTAATAAAGTATATCTTTTTAAGAGTTAATGTGATTAGCCTAAAGTGTTTTACGTGACCCTACTTCATCTAATGGCATGGCTTATTGGTTTTTAGAGTTACACCCCTCTGTAGCGAGCAGTTCCAAGAAACTAGCAACTAGAATGATACCCTAACTGAGGTCCAACCTAATTAATTTAAAGAAGAGAAAAATGTAATTTTTAAAGAGCTTAAACAAGAGTAATCCTACATTGTGTTTACCTGGTTCAGTGTTCCACCTGAAGGAAAAGTTTGTGAAATACCTACCAAGACGCTTCAAGTCAAGGATGCCCATGAATTGACTACGCTGTAGCTCCTATCCCCATTTTGCACTCCTCTTTTCCATTATCCACTCTTCTCCAGATTTTCAATGTCCACAAACAAATAGAATTGTATAGCTAAGGCCAGGCGCCGTGGCTCACGGCTGTAATCCCAACACTTTGGGAGGCCAAGGCGGGCGGATCACGAGGTCAGAGATTGAGAACATCCTGGCTAACACGGTGAAACCCTATCTCTATTAAAAATACAAAAAATTAGCCGGGCATGGTGGCAGGTGCCTGTAGTCCCAGCTACGTGGGAGGCTGAGGTAAGAGAATCTCTTGAACCCCGGAGGCAGAGACAGTGGTGAGCTGGGATAGCGCCACTGCACTACAGCTTGGGCGAAGGAGCGAGACTCCGTCAAAAAAAAAAAAAAAAGAATTATATAGCTAAAACCTTATTTTATTCCTTTCTGCTTAGAATTCAGTTGCCACAGTTGACCTCACCCGGACATGAATTTTCCAAGTGTGTCGTTCTGGGAGATATCTGTACACGCACATTTCATAGTCAATCTACAAAAAATTTACTTAGTGTTCTGGTTTCTTAAGGCTACTCTAATAGCTTACCACAAAACAGATGACCTAAAGCAACAGGAATCTGTTGGCTCAGTTCTGGAGGACAGACACCTGAATCCAGGTTTTGGCGAGGCCATACTCTCTCCAAAGGCTCTGGGGTGGAATCAGTTCCAAGCCTTTCTCCTGATTTCTGGTGTCGCTGGTAATCCGATTTTGCATGGTTTGTAGATGAGTTGCTCTACCGTTTGCCTCTGTCCTTATGTGGTGTTCTGCCCTCATGTGTCTGTGTGTGGGTGTTATCCTCTTCTTATAAGGACATCAGTCATGGTGCATTAAGAACTCCCCCTATGCCAGAATGATCAAATCTTAACTATTTACTTTTGCAAAACTCCTATTTCCAAATGTAGTCACATTCTCAGATTCTAGGGCATGATTTTTTTCTTTTTTCTTTTTTTTTTTTTTTTTTGGGGGGGGGGGGGGGGGGGGGGGGGGGGGGAACACTATTTTAACCCGATACACATAGAATATAGAATCTTGTGGTCAAAAATAATCTCAGAGTTGAACAAGTCACACTGCTGTCTTACCATTACTTTCATTTGTTCTCTCTGGAATATCTTTCATTAAAGTCGTGCTCACTTCCTTGAATATCTTTCATTAAAGGCATGCTCACTTCCTTGAAAGGGTGTCAGGTCCAATTTTTAGAGAATAAACTGAAATGTCCATCAATCGGAGTTTAGGTAAATAGTTTGAGCTATGATCATATAATGGGATGCTATTCAACTATCAAAAATTATGAAGACCCATAGTTATTGACATATAAAACTATCACAATGAATTGTTAAATAAAAGACTGGTTATAAAATAACATGAAACGAGCTAATTTTATTTTATTTTTTAAATTATTATTATTATTTTGAGACAAAGTCTTGCTCTGTCACCAGGCTGGAGTGCAGTGGCATAATCTCAGCTCACTGCAACCTCTGCCTCCTGGGTTCAAGTGATTCCCTCGCCTCAGCCTCCCAAGTAGCTGGGATTACAGGCATGCGCCACCATGCCTAGCTAATTTTTTGTGTTTTAGTAGTGACAGGGTTTCACCATGTTGACCAAGACTGTCTCCATCTCCTGACCTCATGATCCTCCCGCCTTGGCCTCCCAAAGTGCTGGGATTACAGGCGGCAGTCACTGCACCAGGCCAAGTTAATTTTATTTATTTAGAGATATAAGTACATTATATTTGAAAAGATAAAAGGTGAGAAAGATTGAAGTTTATCTCTGGATGTTGGGAGTGAAGATGATTTTTTCTCCATATTTTTCTGTAGTGTTTGATTTTTGTTTGTTAAACAATAGCCTGGGTGACAGAGAGAGACTCTATCTAAAAAAAAAAAAAAAAAAAAAAAAAAACCTTTTAAGGAGAAAAAAAAAATGTTCATTTTGCTCCAAAAAAAGTATGCTTTTTTAAAATTTTTATTAGAAAGTTTTTATAAATAACTTCCATTATCCCTTTACTCAGTCTATAACTTCAGAGCATTGTGAGGTAGCATCTTTATCAGGCTTAAAAAATTCTCAATCAGATATTACTTTTAAAAAATAACACAATTTGTTTACTTTATATTGTGCCATTCCTACGTTTACTGGTACACTGTAGCAAATGCAAGACCTTTAGCCTAGGAAAGAATAGAGGAAAACAGACAAGACTGTCAAAGGCCATTTCCTATAGCACTGGATTGTATTATTCTTTGTAAGTCTTACCAATTTAGAAAGCAGTGTATCTCATCAAATTTTGAGTTTTTGTTATTAGTAACATTAAATGTATTTTCTTATGTTGATTAATCACTTTAAATTTTTTCTATGAATTACCTATAGTTCATTTTTGTATTTTTTACCCATTTATATATACTTTCATAAAATAATCCTGACTTATATAAAATATATGTATCTCAAACCCAGGATTCTTTTATGATATATATATATATCTACATATATCATATCTATCTATCTATCTATCTATATCTATATATCTATATATATCTCTCTCTCTCTCACAAGGCCAGGATTATTTCATGTAATAAATAAATAGTTCCTATAAATATATTTATATATTTCTATTATATTTATAGTATAATGTATAATTTGCATTTAATTATATTACATAATTTATAATTATATAATATATAATTATATGTCATATAATAAACATGTTCCTGGAAATTCCTTTCCCAGGCTGAGCGACCTAAAAATAATCAATATAATTAAAGCGGAATACCCATGCATAAGAGTCAGCAACCTTCACAAACTGAATCTTCATAAGCACTAGGTTTAGATTCTGATCAAGGTAAGGTAAAACTAGTCTTTTTTTCTTTAATAATATATGTAATATATGTATAATTATACATATAATTGATTTTTAATGCATATTATATATTTATATATAATTACATATAATAAATATATGTAATTACAGGAACTATTTATATATTACATAGAATAATTATAGATATATATAATTATATATATAATTTGAAGTTTCATCTTCGGGTATAATAACCTGTCAGTATTTTCTATTAGATTTCTGTTTTTCCTGTTCTGCTTATAAAAACTTTCTCCCTTTCCAACATTATGAATTGTATTTGTTTATATTCTCTTCCTGAATATCTTTACTTTGAAGTCACAATTAATAAGGTAAGAAAAGTTATGTTAAATCACACAAAGTTAGTGCCTCTGGTTTACTTTTTACACTCACAGAATCATTTTATCAGAATTAGTTTTATTATAGATAGTGAGTAGACAGTAGCCAGTCCAAATTTAAAGGTCAGTAAGCCTAGAAACTTGCTAGTCCAACAAACTCACAAGACACTGTGAGATCCTATTCACTACAATATTTTTAGCGACTTTCACAATTTTCCAGTTGTTCATTCTGGCAAGAATCCACCTTCAATATGACAGACTATTGAGAATATCTTCGATGAGATGTTGCTTCAGGGAGACTTGGTTTATTAGTATCACATTCACGTGTACCAGTCATATATGAGAGTTTGTATAAAATATTACTACCTACAGTAGAGCTAGAGCAAATGTCATTAGAATTACCATCATATGTACTAACCGATACCATTTTCTGAGTGATTGCTATGATCTAGGCACTATACTAAGAAATTTAAAAGAATTGTCTCAATCCTTACAGTAATTAAAAAGGAAGGAGTTATCATTAACTCCATTTTTCACAGAAAAGAAAAGGCATAGGGAGTTCATTCTGTCTATGGTTCAATAGCTGGTAAATAGCACAGTAAGAATCAAATATGCATTGGACAAAGCAACTTATGTACCTATTTTAGAATCTAAAATAGATGGTATATATGTAAATGATGATAAACCAAAATATAGATGTCAATGGCCAATTATGAGCAAAGTTGATCCATTAGTGAGCACATAGGGTTTACACTTCCTTACTGAGAGTCAAATGGTTATAAGGTTACAGGAAATTACATTCTACAGTATAAACTAGAGAGGAAATTAGCATTTCAATGCTTGTGTGTGTCTAGGAGGAAAATTGCTAGAACATATCTGCACCACACTGCACAAGCTGCTGACTGATGTTCAAGTAAATGAACAAGTGTCATGGTCCTGGGAGGATCCTCACATACCACTATCCTAGCCAATCCATCCTCTTCGTTCAGCTTCTACAATCACCCCCCTCCACGTTTCCAACTCCCGATCCAAGCTTCCTCACATTCATGAAGCCTTTAACTTACACTACATTGAATTTCTATGGACTATTTCTTTTTACAATCGATTGCATATTGTTTTTACATTTTTTTCATGTATTAGATCTGTTGGTATAACTCTAATTTTGTAAAGCATTTACCCATATTTTTTTTCTTTAAGGTCTCAGGATATTCTAATAAAGTACAGATAGAGAAGTGATACTTTCATTTAATAGATTAGAAAATATTACATAAAATGTCCTTTCACAATGTGGTGACAATATGCTTCTCCAACCTCATATCCTAATACCAACCATGTTGATAAATAGTTCAAGACAACTTATCTGTACCATCTCTCTGTAATTGGTCTTACTGTGACAAAAATATTTTTCCCACCCTGACCTTCTAACTCTAAACCCTGATCCTTTTTTCATTAAAACATAACATTTATTTACACCTATGTTTTTACATGTGTAATTATTTTTATTTTATTTATTTATTTTTTAGATGGAGTCTTGCTCTGTCACCCAGGCTGGAGTCCAGTGGCACAATCTCAGTTCACTGCAACCTCTGCCTCCTGGGTTTAAGTGATTCTCCTGCCTCAGCCTCCCAAGCTTCTGGGTTTACAGGCACGTGCCACCACACCCTGCTAATTTTTGTGTTTTTCATAGAGATGGGTTTTCACCATGTTTGCCAGGCTGGTCTCGAACTCCTGACTTCAGGGGATCCACTCACCTCTGCCTCCCAAAGTGCTGGGATTACAGGAGTGAGCCACCATGTCCGGCATATGTGTAATTATTTGAGCATCTTAAATACATTGACAATTAACTCTGGATAAAACACTGTGTCTCCATTCCTATAATTTTAGCATAATTCAGTATCAAGGATAAGAGTCAGCAAACAGTGTTCATACATATGAAAATTCGGAAAGGTATTTTGGTCAGTAGAGTAAGTTAGAATATCGCAAGTCAACTACTTCGAAGCAAAGCTCTCTTTTGAATTATTTTGCTATTAAAAAAAAATTGTATTGCTCTCTGGTTTTAACTCAGGTTAACACTGTCTGTTTGATCAGCAGAGTGTCAATCTGTTAGCTAGTCTACATAGAAAAACGGCGAAAATGGAGAGAGATGCCGATTATAAACACCAGTTCTGTGCTTTATGATCTTTGAACTCCAGAAGCTATTTCTAAGGAAGAGGATTCACATCTGAGGCACAAGAGACTTCCATAAAGGAGAGCACATCTGCATAAACAGTTCAGGTTCTCGTTCAGTATTCCTGCCTGAAGGTTTCATCAGTTCATTTTTCCTCTGATGTGATGCTTACTTCTATTGCTCTTTAACCACATTCTCTTTTTAAGTATTTCCTTTCTCTTTCCCAAGGACACGCCATTTGGTAGACTTAGAGACTGCTTTGCAGGGAGAGTCATTAAAAACCCAAGCAACTATGCTTCCCCCACCATTTTCTCTCTTTAAAAAAATTTATTAAAACTTCTTCTTAATTAGAATAGATCTGGATCTCTATTGTAGAAGATGCTTAAAGGCTACCTAAACATTCAAAAATCTAATTTCTTTTTAAATATTCAGTATAGCTTATTTCTATCCTAATGGTGACTAAATTTGAGAAGACAAAACGCAGTAGATATAACACAAAATTTTCTATTAGCATACACTCTGTGCTATGAACACATCACCTGATCCTATTCATTGCTTGTAACCAGGGTAAGAAGGTTCATTAGATAAGGAGTCTGACTCTCTTCCCTCTCTCTGAAACAGCACAAATGATACGTTTCCTGAAGTGCAGAGAGAAATGAAGAAATAAACATGTTTCCGGAGATCCCTTTTCCAGGCCGAGTGACCTAAAACTAACAAATATAGTTAAAGCGGAATACCCATACCTAAGAGTCAGCAACCTTCACAAACTGAATCTTCAGAAACACCAGGTTTAGATTTTGACTACGATAAGGTAAAACTAGTTTTTTTTTTTTTCTTTTTATTCACCTATGAGATCTGCTCTCAGTGGCTAGAAACATGTATGCTGCTAAACATATACATTGCCATTCATCTTCAAGGTTTAAAAAGGTTGATACTTAATTCATAGTCAAAGTATCCCTGGGCATGATGTCCCCTTACAATGCGGGAAATTTGGATACGTTGTGATGCAGAGGAACAAACAAAAGGCTTACAGAATAGTTTCTATAGTATTACACATGCATCTATATGTACCTCTGCACTTTGACCTATACCTATCATGAAATAAAGTCAAGTAATAATCAATCATTTAGTAATAGAATACTTTAAAGTGGGTTATTGCAAGTATAATCTGTACAGATAGACAAGTATTTTTCCTGGCAGTTACGCCATTTTTTTTTTTTTTCAAAGAACTTCAAAATCCACTTGAAGAAATTCCATATAAACCTATATCTCTTTGGACTCCTTTGTATTTTTTCTATGTCAATTTCCTGGGCTTGAAGATTTGACTTTGAAAAACCAGTGTGTTCCTTCAGTGTCCGTTTCTTGATATCTGCATGAGAGCATTTGTCTGTGTGATCCTGAAACATTACCTTTCTCTGGGATGACTGGGTTTTCTGGGCAAATTTTGCTTTATTTGATTTTGCTTTTCTTTGAGAGCATGAAGTTTTTCATCAACCTTCATTCATTTTTTTCAATGAAATTTATGGTTTGAATAAAATTAGCTCACCCAATGGGTGCTATACAAGTAGCTTCCTGTGAATTCTCACGGCCGATTATTTTCAATGTACCAGTAGATCATAAATCTTAGAGGCCATAAAAGTGTTTCTTCTTAAGGTATGTTCCAGTCTGTAAATTCTAAGGTGGATAGCCTTCACCTCAAGCTCTCAAAGTTCATTTTATCTTTCTTCTTTTATTTTTCATCGTAAATGATTTCTTAGTGTCGGAGAATTGTATTTGATGGAGAGCAACAAATCTTGCAATTTTCAATTTTTCTCTAAAATAGAAGCATTGTGGAGAGTGAGCTCTATCCAAGCTTTACTTTCTAAATACCTTTAGGTTTCCCCCACCCCACACCCAGTGACAGAGTTTTAGTTATAGTGAAAGAAGGAATGATTCATATAGTGAGGAAAAAAGGAGAAAGCAAGAAAAAATATATCTCATCAACTCTCCCCAGGTTGCATGAAGAATCAAGATTTATCAACAAGTATCATATTTTTTCTTATTGAATACATTTTTTATCTTTACATTTATGAAATCGGAATACATCTTAAATCAATGTGTACTTTAAATGAGCCAGCATTTTATTTTTTCTTATTGAGAGGAAGATAACTAATAGACAGTGTCTTAATATAGAAAAAATGATGTATGTAAGTTCTATTTTTTTCCCTAGACTTGGCCACCAAGTGCAACAGGTGGAAGATTAATGCTTGTCTTATAAGCCTGAAAAGCTGAATTCAGTATTTATAATAGTTCATGGCATTAAACTAGGAACCTTATAATCTAGGAAGGAAACATTGAACAAATAAGTAAATGTGATAAATCCCAACCTGGGGGATGGAGGATAGAGAAAGAACCTCTAAATGGAACTAACACCAAAAAGAGGTATAGGCTGGGCTTGGTGGCTCACACCTGTAATCCTAGCACTTTGGGAGGCCAAGGCAGGCAGATCACCTGAGGTCAGGGGTTTGAGACCAGCCTGGCCAACATGGTGAAATTCGTCTTCACTAGAAATACTAAAATTAACCAGGTATGGTGGTGCATACCTGTAACCCCAGCTACTCAGGAGGCTGAGGCATGGGAATCACTTGAACCTGGGAGGCAGAGATTGCCGTGAGCCAAGTTCACGCCACTGCACCCCAGCCTGGGTGACAGAGTGAGACTCTGTCTCAAACAACAATAACAAAAAGTGGTATAACTCTGCTGAGGAAATGTCTCCCTGAGTAGGAGGATGGATATATTTTATTCTTGAAAGCTTTTTGTTCCCTTGCCTCAGAGCTGTAATTGACAGAGATAGCTCCAATTGTGATTCCCAGTTGGTGTTGGTTTTGTTACAAGGGAATTAAAGTCAGATCCTCAAAGTAACACACAGGATGCTGAGCAAGGATTGAATGTAATAACCCCCCAAAAGCACTTCAACAGTAAACCAAAGACATTCAAACTGTCTTTTTAAGAGTGAGACACTTGTCTCAAAATTTTGAGTATCCAAAAAAGTATTCAATAGCAATAAAAGAAAAAATTACAATTTGATGAGTAATTATGCTTGGTAAAACAGAATCTAAGGATCCATTGAAATATACACAAGAGAATATGATCAAAGACTTTGCATATTAAGTTATGTTATTAACTGTTTTAAAAGACACACTTCACAATGTGATACAACTTTAAAAGGCAATTTGAGAGAAAATGTTTAGTCTCAGGGTGGGTTGCTGGCAGGAAATCACCTAAAGGTAGCAATTATTTCTCTATTCTTATTTACTTCATTTCCAGGTAACTAGTAATAGTGTGACAATTAATTTCTAGTTTTCAAAAGAGTATTATTCAAGGTTTTGCTTTTTTAACCATCATTTACAAATAGATAACTCTGTGGTAGTTAGTATGAAATGTGGTTTTAAAACTTATCAACAGTGGAGTACATTTACAACTATTTTTAATATGCAACATTAAAAATAATTTCCTTCTAAGTAAAGGGTATAGAAAATGCTATGAGGGGTTACAGACTGGTCATTAAAAGCAAGAAAGTAAAACACCACAAGAGTAATGTACCTCTTTATTAGTTTAAGTTTTCCATTTATTTTCTTGTTTCTTCTGCTTTTGCTTTTGGTGTGATGTGGAGGGGTGGGTACTCAGGTGACAGTTTAAACCCAAGCATTCTGGGTATGAGTATTTGAACCACTTTACCAGTCTTATTTTCTTATTGTTATTATTGAGTATAAGAACTGGTTGCTAATTCTCTCTAGACTTTAGGTGAATGACTCATGATAGCAATACATGTAAAAAGGAAGAGAAAGAAAAAAGAAAAATAAGCAGGAAAACAAGCACAGCTCACACATCTGGTCCTATGGAGCTACTCTGTCTCGTTTGACTGCTGGTTGAGAATCAATAGTCTGGAATCCTACTGGCTAAACTCTGAACTGCTAGAGGCAGGTCTGCTCTACTCACTGTGGACACAATGGGCTCCCTCCTAGTTAACAACACTCCTTAAAGCAAAAGCAAATGAAAGGATTCTGCATCAATTAGAGAGGGCATTACTCATGTTCACACATACCATCCTGAGTCTGTATATAAATTGCCACCTTATACATCATATACAATGACAGTAGCCAAGCAACATAAAGGATAAAATAATAAAGCTTTGCCACTCCGAGGTGCCTACACATCTGCTGTCTTAGTTCACATTCTAGAATGTTATCGTGGATTAAACATATGGTGACTCCTAAATGTGAAATAAATGAACATGCAAAAAGGAAATGGAGGACCAGTTTCTCAATTCTAGCAGATGCTTGTAAGAGCACAGGGAGCCCTCCCCAAAAGCAACTTTGAATTAGACAATACAGTCATTTTTTAAAAATCTAAGAAAGGAAGTTATTGACTTTCAAGTTTATCATGGACTTAGTGGCAGTTGTGAATATGAATTACACTGACTGCCCTTGAAATGTGTTTGAATAACTCTTGGACTTCTGAGACTATGATGAAATTGTCTTTGTGTGTTTTACAGAGTCCTGACTCTTCCCATGCTGCTGAAAACAAAACAAAACCTTTATTGAGTATCGGCCCTGAACAAGCAATATTCCAAGTCTTAGGATAAGCAGTGAGTAGTTGCCATAAGTAATTACTTCTATAAAGTTTACATTTAATAAGAGAAGATTGAAATAAAGTAATTATTCTATAGTGTATTATAAAGTATTAAGTTTAGTGGAAAAAATGAAACAGGTATGAGAGATTTTAGAAGAAAGTCTGTACTGGGTATACCAATCAGAGTATCTTTAAACTTGAATCTGGATAAGACCACCAAGAAGGTGTAGAAGCAATGGAAGGTAGATAGACAAAAAGGCCTGAAAAATGTTCTGTAAGGTTTTAAAAATTTGAGATGTAAAATTCATAAGGAGGATCCAGCAAAAGAGATTGGAAAAGAGTAAGAGTGATGGTTGAATTTTCATGTCAAGTTGACTGGGCTAAGGGGTGCCCAGATAGCTGGTGAAACATTCTGGTTGCCGTTGTGAGGCTGTCTTTGGAAGAGATTAGCATTTGTATCAGTAGACTGAGTAAAGAAGATCAACCCTCTCCAATGTGGGTGATTATCACTGTATCTGTTGAGGATCCTATTATAACAAAATCATGAAGAAAGAGTGAATTTCCTATCTCTATTTGAGTGGGACATCCATCTTCTCCTGCCATCACACCTCAATGCCTGTGATTCTCAGGCATTTGGATGCTGGACATGGACTAGGACTTATATCACACCTCACCCCAGTATCTCAAGTTTTCTAACTTGGATTGAATTTATACCGCTGAACTTTTTCTGGTTCTCCAGCTTGTGGATGGCAGATCACACAACTTCTCAGTTTCCATAATTGTCAGAAACAATTCCTAGAATAAATCTATATTAGTTTTGTTTCCCTGGAGAACCTTGATGAACACAGTAAGGTAGCATGGAAACAGGAAAGTGTGCTGCCCTGTAAGTCAATTTTGAAAGTATTTAAAGGAGGTGGTGATCTCTATGTCAAAAAAACATGGAGAGGTTAAATACTAGGAGGACAGAGGTTAAAAACGAGAACATACTGCAATTGTGTGATGTACCACTTGAGTCACCACATGATCACAGAAACAAGATAAAACTATAAAACACAATGTAAAGAAATAGTAATTTTGCTTGACTTTTCAGGTTTCTGCAATTTCTCATGGCAAAGTGTCTTGCATTTCTGTCAACAGGTAAGCTGATTTTTCTTGTCTCCTGTCTCTCCCTGGAATGCTGTTTTCCTCTAGAATCACCTTTTTTTCCCTCTTCTTTTAGGGAGAGAAGAGTATTTCCTTTCTTCCTCTTGCTTAATTGTCTGCCTTCTTGTCCAGGGTATAAAGGAATGAGAACAGCACGACACGATCTTCATCTTTATTTACTCAAAATCTGTGATGTCTTGGAAAAAGTAAGGACTCATTAGTGTTTATTATTTTTAGAAAGAGGGAGGAAGGGAGATAGATGGGAGGGGTAAGATGAGAAAGTGAGAGGAGATAATAGGGGAAGAAAAGAAGGAAATAAGAAAAACATAGGTTTGTCTACTAAAATTGTCATTAAGCAAATTTACACAGCATTTAGACATCTGGAGAACTCTTCAGGGAAACAAGGAATGATACCAAGAGCAACCCACATATTTAAAAATCTGTCCTTATTCCCAGCAAACAGCCAGTTGTTATTTACTTTATAAGAGTTCCCTGTTAGCACTGCAATTAGTCAAGGGTCAGTCTGTGGGGTCCTTTTAAAATCCCTTCAGCATTAGAAGGAGAATGTTTAATCTTAAACATGTAAGTGTACTTGGCAAAAATGCTCTGACTTTACCTTGAACTTCTTCATTGCTTTTGTCAAAACAAAATTCAAGGTCTACTGAAAAGAATTATGAAGCTGGTGTTTTTAATGAGGTTACATGAATTAAGAAAACTTATTACCAATGCTCAAGAATGAATAAAAAAGACAACATTTCTTCTGCATGGATGTGCCAAATGAACTTTCTGACAAAATTCTATAAATGATTTCACTTTTCTCTGTATCTCACCTCCCCAGTACCCTTCTCTTTTTTCCAACTAAACGTCTGAAGGAAAAGTTTATCCATAAAACCTAATAAACTACTTTCATTTTTTTCTTATATAAATTAAAGAAAATTCTGTGCTCCCAGCTAAAGTGAGGCACAATATTCAAGATTTGAAATTGTCCAAATTTTACACTATCTGGATATGTTTTCTTCAAAATATAGACAATAGGATTTATGGGACTTCTACCCAAAATTAGTTTATAAGCAGATTACAGGCATGATTGTCTAGAGAGGTGAGAATAAAATACAAATAAGATTCATAACTTTCTTAAACCTTCTCAGCACTCATTTAGCAAAACATCTATTGAGTATACACCGTGCACTTAACTTTGTTCTATGCAAAGGGAACTTTATGCTAGGAAAATAAATACAAACATATAGCTTATAAATTCACCACAATCATCATCAATTTTATCGTCGACATGATTGTTAAAACAGGTAGTATTTATTGATCATTTAATTTGTGTTAAGTAGCGTGTAACATACATTAAATCACATTTTATCTTCCCAAAACAAGAAAGCTAAAACTTGGACAGTTGGAGTAACTTGAACAAGGTCACATCTCTTGTACAAATGGTGCTGAAATTCAACTCCAGGCACTCTGCTACAGAACCAGGATTCTCATTCACAGCATTCATTGCCTTCTAAGATAAAAGCTTGAAGTCACACAGACCTAGTTCTAAGTTATGTTCTGCCGTTTATTAATGAGTACACTCTTGACAGAAAAAATGTAACCTTTAACCCTAATTTTTTTCTGTAAATGAGGACGAAGTATCAACCTCTTGTGTTGTCTTGAGGGATAAGTGAAAATGGATTTTCAAAGGGCACACCATAGCCTCTGAAACCCAGCAGGTATTCTATTCAGTACGTAGTAACTGTTGTTACCATCTTTAATAGTGGTACATCTCTCCTAATTGTCAAAGTGAGCTTCATAGATGGTTCCTGCTTTTTTAAAAAACATAAATCAGTCCTCCCATAATTTCAGAGCTGAATCTGAAGTAAACACATTGAATTCCCACATTCCCCAGTAATCCATTCTCATCTACTTATCCAAAACCTGCCATGTACTGTATTTATTTCATGAAGTCCTTCCTTCAGCACTAAAGTAACTAATTTCAACTGCTTTAAATTTAAACTGGTTGACATACTGATTTATAATTGCTCCTGTACAATTTCTGTGTAAAATTGCTTCCAATAAATAAATGTTAACAAGTCTATCTTGGAAAAAATCACATCTAGATTTTCTTAAGTTGGCAAAGAAGGCAAATTCTTCAAATGAAGAGGGGCTTTATTATATATGCACATTACTGGGGCAGAAATTGTAAAGGAAGGAAACACGAGAATAACATACAATCTATTCTCAAAGGGGATTACAATTTATGATGAAGGAGTAAAATAAATATAACCCGTATTTTGTCTAAAGGCAGATATTATAGGAGAGCTGAAATTTAAAACAACAACAACAACAACAACAAAACTTTGTCATCATGAAATCAACACTCTGTAGCAGGAAATATCTGGATTTTAAAGTCATGTGGATTTGAGTTCAAACTCTGACATAGGTATCATACATGATATGATCTTGGCTGAGTCACTTATTTTCTCTGAACCTGTAACTGTGTCTGAAAGAAGGAAAGTGTGTAACTTTCCTCAGATTGATCTGTTGTTGAAATGACATCAAATAAGATGGATTAGAAAATACCTTACCCATTATCCAGGATACCTAGCAGTACTCTGCTCTCAAAATCTGTATTTTTCTTTCTTTTACAATTAAAAAAATTGACCGAACATATGCTTGCAGATTATTGGACTTAATAGGAATCATTCATCTGGGCTTTCTGAACTTTCTTCCAGACTTAAAAGCAGGGCACAGATAATCTTTAGCTGAACTGCAATTTGCTATCTCAGCTTTAGCACTTTTTGAGGCTCACCAAAACACAAAAGCAACCATACGAAAAATACATTTACGTCTTCTGCAAAATCTCTGTTGAAGACATTTTCTATTATGTCTCTCGAAGTACCTTTAGTTAATGTCCATCATTACCTCTAGTTAATGTGTGTAGAATTCAATGCCAAGAAAGTGTCTACTGTGAAGGATTGAAATACTTCTCTTTATCTATCCAGAGAATGACCTAAAGGAGATGATGTCACAAGGGGTGGACAGTGAGTATCTTTACCTCCTACTCCCCCTGCAAGAACCTCTATCTTCCCCTCAGAAAACCAACTCCATAAAAAAATTACGATGATAGTTCTTAATATGGAAAATGTTTGTTTTCTCAACGTTAGTCAAAAACTAAAAAAAGTGTCTTTTATAAATCTTGCTCAGCCTATTGATGTGTCATAAACAATTGAGGTAAAGCAGTGTATTTCCTAGGCAAATGCAATTTCTAAGGCAAGGTTTTAACATTGGGTAAAAGACATTTTACTACTTCTGGTTTGGCATATCCAGAGGTGCTCCTCGAAAGATGACACACAAATGTCCAACAGGTATATGAAAAAAATGTTTCTCATCACTAATCATCAAAGAAATGCAAATCAAAGCCATAACGAGATATAATCTCACCCCACTTAAGATGGATTTTATCCAAGAGATGTAATAATGGATGTTGGCAAAGAGGTGGATAAAGGGGAACCCTCATACCCTGTTGTTGAGAATATGAATTGGAACAGCCACTATGGAGAACAATATGGAGGTTCCTTAAAATAACTAAAAATAGAACTACCAAAAGATCCAGCAATTCTACATCTAGGTATACACACAAAAGAAAGAAAATCAGGATATCAAAGAGACACACGCATTTCCATGTTGATTGCAGCACCTAGATAGATGGATAAATAAAACATGATACATATATACAATGGAACATTATTCAGCCACAAAAAAAGAATGAAATCTTGTCCAGGCACAGTGGCTCACACCTGTAATCTCAGCACTTTGGGAGGCTGAGGCAGGCAGATCACCTGAGGTCAGGTGTTCGAGATCAGCCCGGCCAACACGGCAAAACCCAGTCTCTAGTAAAAGTACAAAAAAAAAAAAAAAAAAAAAATTAGCCGGGTGTGGTGGTGGGCACCTGTAATCCCAGCTACTCAAGAGGCTGAGGCAGGAGAATCACTTGAACCCTGGAGGTGGAGGTTGCAGTGAGCTGAGATCGTGCCACTACACTCTACATTCCAGCCTGGGTGGCCAGAGTGAGACTCTGTCTTAAAAAAAAAAAAATCTAGTTTTTCGCAGCACAATAGAGTGACTATATGGTTAAGAGTTAAGTCTATCTATCTATCTATCTATCTATCTATCGATCAATCTATAGATCTATAACAATATAGTTTATTTTATATTTCAAAATAACTCAAACAGTGAAATTGAAATGTTCCTAACACAAAGAAATGACAAATACTTGAGGTTATGGATACTCCAATTACCCTAATTTGATCCTTACACATTGCATGCTTGTAGCAAAATATTACAGGTACACCCTAAGTATATACAACTATTATGTACCCATAATAATTAAAAATAATACAAATTTTAAAACTTTTAAAAAGAAATATTCTCTGGTCTAACCTTTGCTGTTTAACCCGACTGTAGTTCTGCATCTTATCCCACAAATGACAAAAATCTAGAGTCACAAGTCAATATAATCATGTTCCTATTCTTGCCTCCAGTATTAACATGCTTACAGAATTTTTTTACTTGGAGAAAACATTTTTCTTTCCTGATTTAAGTCACAATCAGATTGCACAGAATGGCATAAGTTTCTCAACTGTATTTCTCAAAACAATAACGAAGTTGAACTTTGGTGAGAAAGTCTCAGAAAGCTCCTTTTTTTTTCTTCCTCCTGCCCTCAGTGTAGAGAATGTTAAGACTTTCAGGTATTACTGCCATAAATAAAAGTACATCTAATTTAATGCTCAATTGAGGTAACTATCTTGTTTCAACTTCCTGTTACAATTACCTACTTTTTAGTCTGCTAGACTAAGTAAGTTCTTAGGACAAACCATATCAAAGCATTTTTTTTTTTTTTGGCTAGGTGAAATTAAATTAGAAAACATAAATGGAGGAAACTATAGAAGATTATTAGAGATTTGGGGCTGGAAAAAATGTTAAAAGTCCTCTAATATAATCTTCAACTTGATTTATGAGTCCCTTCTAAGGACTCTAAAGTTTGTTGAGGGTAAAGGTCCCCATCATTTATTTTGTTTTGTGTGCCCCCACAGAGCATGAAGTTCACAGATCTGCACACAATGGGGTCTCAATAAATATTTTTGACAATTGTTGAAATATATAATACATAACCTTGTTGGACCTAACCTGTCAGTGCCTATTGGTGAATATAAATTATTTCCCATGAGGAAGGTCCACTTCAGTAAACCCTACATATTACAAAGCTGATGCTCAAACCAAGAATAGAAACTCCTTCCCAGAATTTACTAAATCATGGTGGATGTAAGTCAAGAACCGTAATGTTACTTTAATGTAGTAGTTTGCGTGTTAATATGATATATTTCTGCTATTAAATTTTAAGAGGCTTTAGGAGAAAAGGTTTTAGCTCTGGATAGAAGACATTTTACTACATCTGGTTTGGCATTTCAGGAGATATTCCCCAGAAAGTCCTGCAGTCCACTCCTGAAACCCTAGAGAAGAATGTCTTGTTTTGTCCTGACCTCTATTAAGTGAGAAGTTTCATGTAAGGCTAAACTTGCCTGTCTCTGATTCAACTTTCTCACAGTAAAATGCATAGAAGAATGTGGAAGGAAATGAGGGAAGTGCAGTGGGGTTTAAAGACATAAAAATGAAAACCAAAGACTGGTCTGAAGATAAATGTTTGTTATTAAAGATACTAAAAATGAAACAATGCACTTATTTCAGTGCATTTATAATTACTGTTTCTGAAACAGCATGACCTTGACAAACACAAAAATCTCCATGAGCCTTAAGCTATAAACACCATCCTCTGAATTTGCAAGCGTGGTAAACTGGAACATACCCACATAAAGAGAATATAGGTGGCTCGTGACCACACCTGTTACATCTTCAACCCCATGAGCAAAACTGAAACTCATTGACCACAGAATTCTCATCAAAGCAATATTTGCATCTCCAAAGTGCTTAGCGCAAAGTAGAATAGAATTTCACAGCTCAATTGAGAGAACATCCATTTGTTTTTATTGTCATTGAGTACTTTTGTTTGTTGATCTCCTTGTTGCCCCAAGGAAAGTAGCCAACTATTGTACTAGAACCTCATTCTAAAGTTTCCTTCAGGGTCCATATGAAAGACTCTATTATAGATTTAAATATATCAATATTGTGCAGGGCTTTCCTATGGAGAAATACCATGGAATCATAGAATAGTGGTTCATTTTTTTTTTCTTTTTTTTTGAGATGGAGTTTCTCTCTTGTTGCCCAGGCCGGAGTGCAATGGCATGATCTCAGCAGCTCACTGCAACCTCCACCTCCCAGATTCAAGCGATTCTCCTGCCTCAGCCTCCCGAGTAGCTGATATTACAGGTATGAGCCACCATGCCCGGCTAATTTTCGTATTTTTAGTAGAGAGGGGGTTTTGCCATGTTGACCAGGCTGGTCTCGAACTCCTGACCTCAGGTGATCCACCCTCCTCGGCCTCCCAAAGTGCTAGGATTATAAGCGTGAGCCACAGCACCCGGCCAATAGTGGCTAATTTTATTAGTTAGGAATTAGACAGGTAGTTCTTTATTAATTACATAAATTTGGACAAATTTAAACTTTCTGAGCTTCAGTTTCCTTACCTGTGAAGTACAAAAGATAACAGCCATGCAGTTGTTGCCAGGATGAAAACTTATAATGCATACTAAATGTTTCACGTATTTATTGTCCCATTTTAAGAGCCTAACAAATGTTAACTAATTGTATTTCTATTATTAAAGTTTAAGTGAGATGTATATATGTGTGTGTGTGTGTGTGTGTGTGTGTATATATATATACATATTTTTTTTTTAGATGGAGTCTCTCTCTGTTGCCAGGCTGGACTGCAGTGGCGTGTTCTCACTGCAACCTCTATGTCCCGTGTTTAAGTGATTCTCCTGCCTCAGCCTCCCCAGTAGCTGGGACTACAGGCGTCTGACACCACACCCAGCTAATTTTTGTATTTTTAGTAGAAACGGGGTTTCACCATTTTGGCCAGTCTGGCCTCGATCTCTTGACCTCGTGATCTGCCCGCCTCAACCTCCCAAAGGGCTGGTATTACAGGCGTGAGCCACCGCGCCCGGCCTAAATGAGGTATATTTTTGAACTGCATGTTCTATACATGGCATGCACGTACATATGTTTGCCATTGTTTCTGCTGTTATAAAATAGAATGGATGACATTAATTAACTTGGACCCAGATGTGGAACTTGAAAATTTTTAATTTCAGTTTGTAATCCTTCCTCAATCTGACAAAATGACCGCTTTTTCTGATATGTTGTTAGATATCCAAAGAAGAAGTTTAAACATCTGAGTTACGGTTCCAGATCTGCCATAGCAACCTTTAGTTGTGGTCTCAGTTTCCTCATTTGTAAATGAGTACAGTAACATTTACTCTACAAACCAAATAGGGTAGTTTAAAATTACGATTGGAGCAGATTATACAGGTGAACTCACTCTGATACTTTGTCAGTGGAAAAGTCATGGGCCTGGAAATCAATGTGGTTTGGCCCCAACTTCTAGTTAGTATTAATAGTATACAGCATCCAGGTTACTGGCTTCATGTTGCTAGCAATCCCTAAAATGAGAAATAAGATGGAAGACTGACAGCAAAATGTCTGAAATCATCTCTTTCGCTAATACCCTTATTTACTGGTGTGCACCTTATTGGAAGCACTATCTTTCAGTTATTCATTATCTTGACTTTTCCCCCACATGTTTCTAAACTGTTCTCATTAGCTGCTGAGCTAAGCTCTCTGCAGTAGATATTCAGGGGAAGGTGGTTTTGAGTAGATGATTGATACTTACTCCACACCTTGACTTTCATATCTTTCATTTTCCTCAACTTTGTTAGTGAAGTCGGGGAAATCCCGTTGACAGCGCTGGACACTGACTTGTATGCAATAATTATGCAGTACATATTATTTTGACAAAAATGAATTCAGACTAAAAGATTCCAAAGAGAGGACATAACTTTAAAAATTGTATTTTTTTTTTTTTAGAAGGATTTTTGCTCTGTTGCCCAGGCTGGAGTGTAGTGGCGCGATCTCAGTTCATTGAAACCTCCACCTCCTGGGTTCAAGCAATTTTCCTGCCTCAGCCTCCCAAGTAGCCAGGCCACTATGCCCAGATAATTTTTGTATTTTTAGTAGAGATGGGGTTTCATCATGTTGGCCAGGCTAGTCTCAAACTCCTGACCTCAGGTGATCTGCCTGCCTCGCCCTCCCAAAATGCTGGAATTTTTACATTAACTACTAGTGTTGAAAATTTGCCGTTCTACAAAAAGTCAGTAGATGTTTTTATTTTGATAGATTTGTGAATTCCTTTAAAAATTGCATTACGGCATAACAATTATTTCTACTAAATCAAACTTACGAGGTAGTATAGTGCCCTTGGTTACATGTTTAGTTTTAAAAAATAAAACAACTGTGATTTCCTTTCTTTTTCCTCTTTGGTAAAATTATATGCAAGAAAATGCATAATTTGTTTTATGGTTTATTGCCAATCCAACCGTAAGTATTTCTTCATCTCACCCTCCTGGCCTCACCTTGCTTCAACCTGCTGAGTATTTTCTGTAATCTGTTTATTCATCATGTACAATTGGCAAATGAGATCACTAATTAGTTTATGCATTAATTACATTTCCATCTGTGTTCCCTTTTAAAGAAACAGAAACAGCAATGGAAGCTAATTAAGACTAAAGATGGCCCATTACCTAGCCACCGCTTCATTCTCCTTTTAATCCACATGATCTTTGTTGCCAGATATATGTGGGAGAACCACACCTTGCAAGTAGTTTAAATGAATCCTGGTCAAGTAAACTTTCACTCTGATTCTCAGTCCCAGTTTAATTAAGCAGCCAACTGTTAAATATAGATATCGATAAGGGTATAGATAGATGTAAATACAGATGTCAAGCATTGAAAGCATATAATATGATATGATATATAGACAAAATATATATATGCAAAAGCAATGAAAATTACTTATATGTTACAAATACATAATCTTTTGTTGCTCATTTTAGTATTTTTCCTTTGAGAAAAAATACATTTCAAATTTAAATTAAATTAAAATACAGATTTGGATTATTGAAAACAATTAAAAGAATAACTTTCTATGTCTAATTTCGAGGATCTGAACTCAATATGCTCAGCTTTCCAGAAAGGGGTAAGTGTGGTGTGTGTGTGTGTGTGTGTGTGTGTGTGTGTGTAGAAAGAGAGAGACGATGCTGAGATACATTAATTTTAAATATTCATTTATTTCCTCTCTGAAAAACCAAAAAAAAAAAAAAACCCAAAACCCAATAATACATAGTCCTTGTAAACACGATAATTTGAAAATTTAATTTATCAGTAAAAGTTCTCATCACTCCTTTTCTACTCACATACGGCAGAGTAACAACTGCTCAAATGTAATTTGTGCCTTCCAGAACTTTTTCTGCTTTACCTTACAGGATAATAGATAAGTAGATAGATAGACACATACATACCTACATACACTAATCCGTACACATATATGCACATGTTGTTAAAACGGAATTGGCCAAAAATCACAGAAATAAACTAGCGTTCTGAGAAAAATCAAATTTCTTGACTGAAAGCATCAAGAGCAGGCACTCTGGAGGAGCCATGGCGTACCACGTGACCAGAGGAGAGCGGGAAGCCTCTAGCCATCAATTTGGGCTCCCACTGAAGGATTCCGAGAAGGCTTAGAGGACGCTGGGATCTGTTCTAGACTGATTGCTGTCTCGGAGACAAGGTTAGGCCGGGCGCGGTGGCTCAAGCCTGTAATCCCAGCACTTTGGGAAGCCGAGACGGGCGGATCACGAGGTCAGGAGATCGAGACCAGCCTGGCTAACACGGTGAAACCCCGTCTCTACTAAAAATTACAAAAAACCAGCCGGGCGAGGTGGCGGGCACCTGTAGTCCCAGCTACTCGGGAGGCTGAGGCAGGAGAATGGCGTAAACCCGGGAGGCAGAGCTTGCAGTGAGCTGAGATCCGGCCACTGTGCTCCAGCCTGGGCGACAGAGCGAGACTCCGTCTCAAAAAAAAAAAAAAAAAAAAAAAAAAAAAAAAAAAAAAAAAAGTGGGATTTACCAGCTACTAGAAGCTATCAAGAGGCAAGGTGAGTTTGCCAGCAGGACTCCTCACTAGAAGGTCGTCAGGCAGGTCTGAGGGCATCATGAGAAGGAATCAATGGACACTCAAAGAGGAATCATTGTGGCATTTTCCACATGAATGCCAAAGCTGCATGACCTCAGGAGAAATAATGTTTCCTGGCAACTTGGCAGCAGATTTTATATGCACCTGTCTTTCCTGCCAGCCTGATGTAACAACAGGGCTGCTTTTCTGTTTCATCCAAGTGGGTTTTTACCACTCTCACTCCTTCAGTCCCAGATTTTTATTCTTGTAATATATATAACAAGAGTAAATAAATATTAAATATAAATGTTTGGTGGCCATTAATAATAACCAGAGGCCTTCTTGTACACCTTAGTGAATTCAGATTGCTAAATATAAAAATGTAAGTTGCACAAAATATGTATAATATGAGCTAATTTCCTATTTTGTAAATTAATAATATAAGGGAGTATGCCTTATATACATAAAGTATAAAAAAAGTTTGTGTATGTGTATATGTATCACAAGATTAAAAATCTTTATTTATTTCTATAAAATATACTTATTTATAATATATAGATACATTTTTACTTTTGTGATATATATACACATACACATACATGTTTTTACACTTTGTATATATAAAGCATACTCTTTCTGTATTATTAATTTACAAAATAGGAAACTAGGTCATATTATACATATTTAGTGTAACTTTTATATTTAACAATCTGAATTCACTAAGGTAGTACATAAATCCCTGTGGTTATTACTAATGACTATTTAATATTCAAGAGTAAATTAAAACTGTTTTCTACATTTTCTCCAATTGATTTCTATTTAAAATCATATTGATATGTATACTAAATCGTTCATATATATACACACACATACATATATGCACACATATATATACACATATACAACACAAACATACATATCCTTAAACACTTCAGTAAGTATTTTTAATTTATAAATTTTTAGAAATAAATTACTAAGTGAAAAGAGGCGTATTTAAGTTTTGATTACTCTTGAAAAGTTTGGTAGCCATTATATTCTCCCTAACAATGATGGAAAGTCATGTTCACAAATATTGGATTTTATAAATGCTTTAATTTTTGGCAATCTGATGGGTGTAATTTGTATTTTATTATTATAATTTGGATTGCCCTGATCACAAAAAGTTTAGCATCTTTTCATGCTTATTATACAATTATCTGCTTGCTTTCTTCAGCTACTTGCCTTTAATATTTCACTAAACAAAATTAAGTTTCACAGAAATAAGTCAAGTAGCCTCATTTTTACTTACAAAGAAATGTAAATGTTCAAGTAAGATGACCTCAGATCAAATAGTAAAATCCTGCTTAAGTGATTTTTCTTTCACTGGTCACAGTCCAAGGAGAAGTTTATTGTTTATAACCCATGCCAAGATCAACATGTTTTATGTTTAATCTTACCACTTATTCATGGTGCAAATTCAGTTTCTCCACTGCAAAGTGGACTAGATACAAATTGCTTTTATGCAGCAGATAATCATAGGATAAAATAAGATTAGAAATGTGAATTGCTTTGGTGGTGAAATATTGTAATTATTTTAACTGTAGATTCTATTTGTATACAGTTTTATAAGATATCATTCTATAAACCTAATAGAAGCCCTAAAGATCTCAAGCCAAGGCCATCTTATACAAATTGTCTTTAAACTTTCAACACAACTATTGGCCATACTTTTCTTTGAGTTTCTTATGGCTTTAGATTATGTCTTCCTTCTTCCATTTGTTAATTCCTATCAAAGTATCTAAAACACTCTGATATATGTAGTAGGTACCCTCTAAAGAGATATAAACTAAACAAAACCTTCTCCTTTCCAGAGGTAAAAAACTATTTCTATTATTTGACCCTTATGATTGAGAATAAATATTGCCAGATATTTTTTATCTCATTATTCTCAACCTATTTCTCAAATCTCATCTAAAATCAACTTTTAAAAGACAACATATTACTCTTAATTTACATTCCTTTCAAGTAATATATTTCACTTAATTTATGATCTGAGTTTTTTTTTTTTTTTAACTTGGCCCACTTTTATTGAAATTGGCAACTTTTAAAATGTTAGAAAATGAAATTTAACTCTGCTCAATATTTTGGGATTCAATATGTCTCCTATCTCAGACTGTGGGTATGCTGGATTTTCTTCAAAACTTTCTGTGTTTTTTTCCTTCATTTACGTTGGTCTACTATCTCGTTTAAATGTTAGATGATCCTTTTAACCTTAAGATAGTTAGACGTCAATTAAATTTAACAAATTCTAAATGATCTGTATCTGCATTGATAAGGAGGATAGATATGAAAGAAATATTAGTTCTCAAAGATCCTAGATTGTAGGTGACAAAATATTAAACTAAGAATAGTTAAAAGTTAAATATTGAAACACAGGTATTCACTGAAGTGATGTATGTGCACGTTATTACAGTTGATCAAAAGTAAGAGGACACCTGCCCAAGGAGAATCTGAGCTCAGATGCACCTAGCCCTACCTCTACCCAATGGTCCTTCCCTACCCACCCTAGTAGCTTAAGACAAAGGGCATATACTCTTGGGAGTTCTAGGGCCCCGCCCACGGTAGTTCCTCTCCATACTACCATATCTGATGCTCCCTGGAAAGTGCCACAGGCACAAAAATAGGGCATTAAACCACCAAAGCTAAGAACCCTCACAGACTCTATTTCACCCCCCTGCCACCTCCACTGGCACAGGTGGTAGTATCCAAGGCTGAGAGACGCATAGACAGTTCACATCATGGGACTCTGTGCAGACAACACCCAGGGCCAGTCCAGAGCTTGGTACACTTGCTGGATGGCTAGATCCTGAAGAGAGATAACAATCTCTACAGCTCAGCTCTCAGGAAGTCATATCCATAGGGAAAGAGACATAGTATGACATAGAGAGAACAGTCCATGGAACAAAAGAATCTGAACAACAGCCTTCAGCCTTACACCTTCCCTCTGACAGAGACTACCCAAATGAGAAGGAACCAGAAAACAACTCTAGTAATATGACAAAACAAGGCTCTTTAATACCCACAAAAAAAAAATCACAGTAGCTCACCCGTAGTGGATCCAAACCAAGAAGAAGTCCTGATTTATCTGAAAAAGAATTCAGGAAGTTAGTTATTAGGCTAATCAGGGAGTCACCAGAGAAAGGTGAAGCCCGACGCAAGAAAATCCAAAAAAAAAAAAATACAAGAAGTGAAGGGAGAAATATTCAAGGAAATAGATAGTTTAAAGAAAAAACAATCAAAACTTCAGGAAACAATAAATAACACTTACAGGAAAGCAAAATGCTCTGGAAAGTTTCAGCAATAGAATTGAACAAGTAGAAGAAAGAAATTCAGAGCTTGAAAACAAGATTTTAGAATTTACCTAGTCCAACAAAGACAAAGAAGAAAGAATAAGAAAATATGAAAAAAGTACCCAAGAAGTCTAGGATTATGTTAAACTACCAGGCCTAAGAATAATCAGTGTTCCTGAGGAAGAAGAGAAATCTAAAAGGTTTGGAAACTATATTTAGGGAAATAATTGAGGAAAACTTGCCCAGCCTTGCTAGAGACCAAATACAAGAAACACAAAGAACACCTGGAAAATTCATCACAAAAGGACCATTGCCTAGGCACATTATCATCACATTATCCATAATTAAGACAAAGGAAAGAATCTTAAGAGCTGTGAGACAAATGCACCGGGTAACCTAAAAAGGAAAATCTATCAGATTAACAGCATTTCTCAGCAGAAATCCTACAAGTTGAAGGGATTGGGCCCTATCTTCAGCCTCCTCAAATAAAACAATTATCAGCCAAGAATATTGTATCCAGTGAAACTAAACATCATATATGAAGGCAAGATACAGTCTTTTTCAGACAAATAAATGCTCAGAGAATTTGCCATTACCAAGCCACCACTACAAGAATTGCTAGAAGCAGCTCTAAATCTTGAAACAAATCCTGGAAACACATCAAAACAGAACCTCTTTAAAGCATAAATCTCACAGGACCTATAAAACGAAAATATAAATTAAAATGCAAAAACAAGAAATAAGAAACCAGGGTATACAGGCAACAAATAGAATGATGAATGGAATGGTACCTCATATCTCAATAGTAACAGTGAATGTAAATAGCCTAAATGCTCCACCTAAAAGATACAGAACTGCAGAATGGATAAGAATTCACCAACCAACTATCTGCTCCCTTTAAGAGACTCACCTAACACATAAGGACTCACAAAAACTGAAAGTAAAGGAATGGAAAAAGGCATTTCATGCAAATGGACACCAAAAAGGAGGCAGGGTAGCTATTCTTATATCAGACAAAACAAACTTTCAAAGCAACAGCAGTTTAAAAAGACAAAGAAGAACATTTTATAAAGGTCAATGCCTTGTCCAACAGGAAAATATCACAATCCTAAGCATATATGCTTAGGTAAAACAATTACTACTGGACCTAAGAAATGAGATAGACAGCAACACAATAAGAGTGGGGGACTTCAATACTCCACTGACAGCACTAGACAGGTCATCAAGACAGAAATTCAGCAAAGAAGCAATGGATTTAAACTATATCTTGGAACAAATGGACTTAAGAGATATATACAGAACATTCCACCCAACAACTGTAGAATACACATTCTATTCAACAGCACATGGAACTTTCTCCAAGATAGACCATATGATAGGCCACAAAACGAGCCTCAATAAATACACGAAAATTGAAATTATATCAAGCACACACCACAGTGGAATAAAACTGGAAATCAACTCCAAAAGGAACCTTCAAAACCATGCAAATACATGGAAATTAAATAACCTGCTCCTGAAAGATCATTGGATCAAAAATGAAATCAAGATTGAAATTAAAAAATTCTTCAAACTGAATGACAATTGTGACACAACCTATCAAAACCTCTAAGATACAGCACAGGCAGTGCTGAGAGAAAAGTTCATAGCCCTAAATGCCTACATCAAAAAGACTAAAGAGAACAAATTGATATTCTAAGGTCACAGCTTAAGGAACTAGAGGAAGAAGAACAAACCAAACACAGCAGAAGAAAGAAAACAAACTAGATCAGAGCAGAACTCAATTAAATTGAAACAAAAAAAATACAAAAGATAAGTGAAATAGAAAGCCAGTTATTTGAAAAGATAAATATAATTGATAGACCATTAATAAGATTATGAAAAGAAGAGAGAAAAACCGAATAACTTCAATAAGAAATGAAATGGGAGATATTACAACCAACACCACAGAAATACAAAAGATCATTCAAGGCTACTATGAACACCTTTACACACATAAACTGGAAAAAGTCTTTGCAGGTTATTCTGGATTTTTCAGGTTGATTCAGTCTAATCACAGAAACTCTTAAAAGCAAAGAATTTTCTGTGACTATAGTCGGGGAGAGATGGAGCAGAAGTCAGAGGGATCCCAAGCATGAGAGATACCCTATCTGCCATTACCGGAGGTGCACCACATTAAGTATAGGAAGGATGTAGACAGGCTCTAGGAACAAAGACTGGCTCCTGACTGACAGCCAACAAGGAAATGGAGACTTCTGTCCTACAGCTGCAAGACACTGAACTTGGCTGATGACCTGAATTAACTTGGAAATGGATTCATCCCAAGTCTCTAGAAGGGAACACAGGCCTTATTTTAGGCTTCATGAGATCCTAATCAGAGGGCTCCTGAAGAGTTGAGCCACTGTTCCCAGACTTTTGATACTGAGAATGATAACTAAGACAAGAAACGTGTGAGACAATAAATGTGTGTTGTTTTGATTAAAAAAAAAAAAAGTAAAAGGAGATGGCTGAGTTGGCAGAGTTAGGGAGGCAACCATGATCCTCCTGGATTAGTCCTTGAGTAGAAGAACATTACACAATGTATGGAAATTCATTTATGGAAAATGTAGGAGGTAGGTATAGTGATAAATGTCAAGTATTTGACATGATAGTAAATTAGAAAATGAATGACTAGATTTAGGAAACCTAGGTTAAAAACAGGAACTTTTCTCTTCAGTTGTGTGACAATAAGAAACTTTAAGTATCTTCAATCTCAGTTTCTCCAGAAATTTACAACACATATTTGGATAGGTAGCTCTCATACACTGCTAGTGAGAGCATGAATTAGCACAATCACATTGGAAAACTATTTGTTCACATCTACTAAAGCTGAATATATGCATACTACCTGAGTCAGCAATTCTTCTCATAAGGGAACACTCAAAAGAAACGATTCAATGGGTTCACAAGGTAATACATACAAGAATGTTTATAGCAATATTATTCATAATATCTAAAAACAAGAAACAATCGTATGTAGTTAACAGTAGAATTGGTGACTTAATCTTGATAGATTAATAAATGGAATACTGCACAACATGAGAATGAATAAACTCTACTACATGCCATGAAAGACTAAATTTTGAATTAATCTCACAAACACAATGTTAAACAAAAGAAGCCAGATACAAAAGTACAGACTATGGAAATCTATTTATGTAAAGTTTGAAAGTAGACAAAAACGCTCTATGGTGTCAAAAATCAGGAATGTGACTATCCTAGAGGTCTACCTTATGGGGAGTACCAGCAGGAGTCTAAGCAGTCTTCAGAGATTCCAATAGTGTTCTGTAACCTGCTCTGGGTGCATCTATTACCTAGATGTGTTCATTTTGTGAAAAATCATTAAACTACACTTATGATCGTATATGTTTCAAAATGCATACCATACTCCCATAAAATTTAAATCAAAGTAGAAAGCTGAAACTGGATCCTTTCCTTAATCCTTATACGAAAATTAATTCAAGATGGATTAGAGACTTAAATGTTAGACCTAAAACCATAAAAATCCTAGAATAAAACTTCAGTAATACCATTCAGGACATAGGCATGGGCAAGGACTTCATGTCTAAAACACCAAAAGCAACGGCAACAAAAGCCAAAATTGAAAAATGGGATCTAGTTAAACTAAAGAGCTTCTGCACAGCAAAAGAAACTACCATTAGAGTGAACAGACAACCTACAGAATGGGAGAAATTTTTGCAATCTACTCATGTGACAAAGGGCTAATATCCAGAACTTATAAAGAACTCAATCAAATTTACAAGAAAAAAACAACCCCATCAAAAAGTGGGCAAAGGATATGAACAGACACTTCTCAAAAGAAGACATTCATACAGCCAACAGACACATGAAAAAATGCTCATCATCACTCGCCATCAGAGAAATGCAAATCAAAGCCACAATGAGATACCATCTCACACCAGTTAGAATGGCGATCATTAAAAAGTCAGGAAACAACAGGTGCTGGAGAGGATGTGGAGAAATAGGAACACTTTTATACTGTTGGTGGGACTGTAAACTAGTGCAACCATTGTGGAAAACAGTGTGGCGATTCCTCAAGGATCTAGAACTAGAAATACCATTTGACCCAGCCATCCCATTACTGGGTATATACCCAAAGGATTATAAGTCATGCTGCTATAAAGACACATGCACACGTATGTTTATTGCAGCACTATTCACAATAGCAAAGACTTGGAATCAACCCAAATGTCCATCAGTGACAGACTGGATTAAGAAAATGTGGCACATATACACCATGGAATACTATGCAGTCATAATAAAAGATGAGTTCATGTCCTTTGTAGGGACATGGATGCAACCGGAAACCATCATTCTCAGCAAACTATCACAAGAACAGAAAACCAAATATTGCATGTTGTCACTCTTAGGTGGAAATTTAACAATGAGATCACTTGGACACAGGAAGGGGAACATCACACACCGGGTCCTATTGTGGGGAGGGGGGAGGGATAGCGTTAGGAGATATACCTAATGTAAATGACGAGTTAATAGGTGCAGCACACCAACATGGCTCATGTATACATATGTAACAAACCTGCACGTTGTGAACATGTACCCTAGGACTTAAAGTATAATAAAAAAATTTTTTTTTTTTTTTTTTTTTGTATTTTTTAGTAGAGACGGGGTTTCACCGTGTTAGCCAGGATGGTCTCGATCTCCTGACCTCGTGATCCGCCTGTCTCGGCCTCCCAAAGTGCTGGGATTACAGGCTTGAGCCACCGTGCCCGGCCAAAAAAAATTTAAATTAAAAGTATTTATCTATGGCCGGGCGCGGTGGCTCAAGCCTGTAATCCCAGCACTTTGGGAGGCCGAGACGGGCGGATCGCAAGGTCAGGAGATCGAGACCATCCTGGCTAACCCAGTGAAACCCCGTCTCTACTAAAAAATAGAAAAAACTAGCCGGGCGAGGTGGCGGGCGCCTGTAGTCCCAGCTACTCGGGAGGCTGAGGCAGGAGAATGGCATAAACCAGGGAGGCGGAGCTTGCAGTGAGCTGAGATCTGGCCACTGCACTCCAGCCTGGGTGACAGATCGAGACTCCATCTCAAAAAAAAAAAAAAGTATTTATCTATGTATCTATATCTATTCTGGCTATTTGTAGCAAGCTTTTTAGTTACTGTTATTATTTTGCTATGTTTTTTTCTAATAGGATATGTAGGAGGATCAGTTAAAAGTAAATATTTGGCAGAACCTTGAAAACAAAGCAAGCAACTAAACATTCTTGGGCATTTATCCTGAAGAAATAAAGAATTATGTTCACCTCACAACCTGTATAAAATGTTAATAGCAGCATTAGTTATAATACTAAAAAACTGCAAACAACATAAATAAGCCAGATATTTTTCAGTGGATGAATATTTAAACAAGCAGTGGAATATCCATACCATGAAATACTAATGAAATACTACCCAGCAATAAAAAGGAAGGGACCATCATTACATGCAACAATTTGGATGAATCTCATGGGCTGTAGGCTGGTGGAGGAGGGAGACTAATCTCAAAAGCTCACATGCCAAGTTAATCGATTTATATAGCACTTGTGAAGTAACAAAATTACAGAAATGAACAGATTACTGGTTTCTAGGGATTAGACATGGAATCTGGTGGTCAGAAGGGAGTGGGTACAGTAATAAAAGATCAACATGAGATATCCTTGTGGTGATGGAACTGTTCCTGTATTGACTATGGTGGTATATACACAGATCTACACCTCTGAAAAAAGGCATAGAACTAAATACACACACACACACACACGTACACACACACACAAATGAGTGCAAGTAAAACTGATAAACTTTTTCGTAAGATCAGTGGATTGCACCAAAGTCCATATTCTGGTTGTGATATTACACTATATTCTTGCCAGATGTTACTATTGGGGGAAACTGCATAAAGAGTATAAGGGATCTCTTTGAATACTTTCTTACAATAACATGTGGACTGGTACTTTTCTCTAAATGGAAAGATTAATCAAATTTTGTGGCCGCAAGAGGTTGATCTAGAATTTGATAATATACTAATCTTCTTAGCAACCAAAATTTTTTTTTTCAATTTTAAATTGACGAGATCCCTCATTTAATCTAAGTCTATTAATGAATAATCAACAAAAGTGTAAAATTCAATTAGGATTTAAGTAATATATTAACATTAGTATTTCTAAAGTTGTACTTCTATGCTCTTAAAGAACCTTGAAGAAAGAATGTGTTTACTTAGGTGTGAGTCTGGGAATGTGTGTGTTAGGGGGTCACTTATTACAGAAAACAAAAGGAACAGAGAAAAATTTGTCTGTGGACTTCCAGCCCCATTACAAGGACTGAATACACTGTCCAGCCAACATAAATATGTCCAGTCCTTCTGGTAAACATAGCCCTTTAGTGGAAAAAGTGCCTTAAGTTAGTTTTTGAAAACTACATTTCTGATTATAAAGTAAGAAGTAGTAGCAAATTTGGAAAATCAGAAACATAAAAGGATGTTTAAATTGACCTTATAAATACTATTTTCATACTATGTTGTTTTATATATGTATATTTTTGCAATAATGAGTTTAATGTTGCATAGGCAGTACCTCTTTCACTTATTCTATTCACATAGTTTTCCCTGACATGAAATTGAGTTTTTTAAAATGTTTTTTGTAATGGTTATATAATGAACCCTATGACAGAAATACCAAAATTAACCAGTCCTATATTTCTTGAGTTAAGGCTACTGAGTTTCTATTTTCAAGAGTAATGTTCCACATTCCTTAAGAATGAACTGTACATAGTGACTTCCTTCCAAATAATACAGTATGCAAAGGGAGGGAGAAATGTGTAAAAAGTAGAAAAACCTGAAGAAAAAAAACTACCTCAGCCAGGTAATAAGATTGGCAGCAAGAATGATGACTCATCTTGATAGAGTTCACATTTGATATGATGTGGTGAAAATGATATTCTGTGGTCTTCCTCACAAAACCAATAAACCCGGTCTAATCTTTACAAAAACATCACACAAATCCCAGTTCAGGTTCATTCTACAAAGTTCCCAATGAGTACTTCTCACATTATTCAAGGTCATTCAAAAGCAAGGTAAGTCTGAGAAGTCACTAGAGCTAACGGGAACCCAAGGAGATATGACAACTAAATGTAATGTGTAATCCTGAAACAGAAAAACGGACATTAGGTAAAAACTAAGGAAAAATAAATAAAGTATGAACTTTAGTTTATAATAGTATATCAAAATTGGTCCATTCATTGTGACAAATGTGCAATACTAATTTAAGATGTTAATAATATGGAAACTGAATGCAGGATATATGGGAACTATCTTTGTAATCATTCTCCCAGCCTAAATAAAAAGCCTGTTTAAATATAATGTGATGAAGACATTAAAAAAAAAAAAAAAAAAAAAAAAAAAAAAAAACGTTTTCTAGCAATTTTTCCAATGAAAATTGCGAGAAAGAATACCATTTGGTCTGGAACTTTGAATATTGCTCCTCTCTGGAAACATGTTAACAAATTATTTTTCAAAAGTTAGTACTTTCTAGAATTGTACTTTCTTTTTTTTTTTTTTTTTTTGAGACGGAGTCTCGCGCTGTGTCACCCAGGCTGGAGTGCAGTGGCGCGATCTCGGCTCACTGCAAGCTCCGCCTCCCAGGTTCAGGCCATTCTCCTGCCTCAGCCTCCGAGTAGCTGGGACTACAGGCGCCCGCCACCACGCCCGGCTAGTTTTTTGTATTTTTAGTAGAGACGGGGTTTCACCATGTTAGCCAGGATGGTCTCGATCTCCTGACCTCGTGATCCGCCCGCCTCGGCCTCCCAAAGTGCTGGGATTACAGGCTTGAGCCACCGCGCCCGGCCAGAATTGTACTTTCATACAATTATATGGACATCTTCATCATCACATCTACAGTGCATGTTTTCTTTGGAATAACAACAACAAAAATTGCTCTATTTCAATGACAAAGATGTCAGTCAGGGTAGCAATTTATTGAAATCGTTCATAGACATTTGTATTTCTTTTTTATATTTTTGTGGTCAGCAAATATAAGTATGTTTTAATTTTTTTTTCTTTTTTTCAGCTTTTAAGTTCAGGGATAGATGTGCAGGATGTACAGGTTTTTTATACAGGTAAAAGTGTGCCGTGGTGGTTTATTGCACAAGATTATCTCATCACCCAGGAATTAAACCCAGCATCCATTAGCTATTTTTCCTGATGCTCTTCCTCCACACGCCACCCCCACAGGTGCCCAATGTACATTGGTCCCCCTGATGTTTGTATTTCATAAGCTGTAAAGTATTGTTTCTTCTCTACTTGCCAAGTTTGCATTAAAAAAAAAATATCTCTCCAAACATATTAAGGCTATTCATCCTTTATTTGTTTCAAAACATTTTCTTTAATTTCTAACTGCAGCTATGGTCCTTTCTGAAGCACAACAGACTTAAATTTGTATATAGGCTAATTTATAGCATTTTCATTTGCGAATTCTGATATCCTTAGGCAATCACAATTCATCCTTAATTTAAGTAAATTTCCATCTATTTTGTTCTGATTTTTATTTTATTCATTATATTTTATTTATAATTGTTTGTATTTGTATGTGGCTTACGGAACCTTTAATTAAAGATGTTAGTAACTTTGAGAGTGTTAAGTTTAAATAATGCTTATTTTCCTACAGAATCTGCCTCCTGCTTTGTTCATGATGTTATCTATTTTGTGACTGCTTTATTTGATAGATCTCTATATTTTTGTTTCAATACTAAAGTCCTTTAATTTTTATAGTTTTATTATACATGTATGTAACTGGTGATAAGTAGTATAGTTGAGTACAGAGTAGTTCTTATACTTACAAATTTTTCTTTCCAGTTCTCAATAATTGAGTCAGTCATACATTCATATTGGTGAATTCAAAAAAATACACTATGATTTTTACTAGATTTGCATAAAATCTAAAAAAGGAAGAATTGGTTTATCATATTCAATTTTCCCATCTGTGGACTTGATATGTCTCTCCATTTTTAAGTCTTCTTTTGAATCTCTCGGCAAAAATATTCAGATGAGTTCAGTTTAGAAGCTTTCTTGTTAAGATTACTTCCAAGCATTTAAATTTTTGCTCCTGTTATGAATGGACTCTTTTTCAACATTATATTCACTAACTGTTGGTGATATGACACCTGTCAAGTTTTGCACATTTACTATTTATATAGATAAATCGAATTTACATCTTAGTTCCAATAGTTTGATTTTTTAATATTTTCCAGAAATAAATTCTTGTCATATACAAGTAATGACAGTTTTGCATTTTTCTTAATATTGACCACAAATAGTATTTTAGTTTCCTGGTTTATTACACTGCTAGACAGGCCAAAACATATTTTAAACCAATAAGCATTTTTTGTCTGATTTTAATGGGATTGCTATTATATATTCAAAATAATAAATAATCTTGTATGTTGACCTTAATAATTGTATTAAAATGCTTTCTTTTTGTCTGCCCTGGCAAAAATGGTCAAACATGGGAATCCCTTGTAACACTAAAGTCTGAAAGAACCTACCTCTGAAACTGTCCTTTAATCTTGTGTTATCAAAGGGTTTACAGTTCCTTGATCACATTTTTACCTGTCTCGATACCATTATTGAAACCTTTTAGTCTACCTAGAATGGCTTTGTTTGCTTGGTTCTTGCACTTCCTAAAGTGTTAAACTCTGTATGACATCCTCCAGAAAGCCTTTAGAGATATGCTGTTTCCCTTACCCAGCACAAGACTAAAACTCTTTCTGCATGGTCTGAAATATCTTATAAATAGAGTTAATCACGCAACACACAACTCTGAAATTATTTGCCCACCTGTCCCTAAACATAACCTCTTCAAGGGATAGGGACTTCATATTATTCAACTGCCTATTGCCAGGGACAACCACAGTGCCTGACAAAATGTTTTTAAACTATTCTAAAGCAAAAAGTTATCCCATGCTGGCAAGGTAGAATTCTAAAGGCAAGTCATTGATGTTATGCTCTATTTGTCATGTGTCTCCACTTGGCTTTACTAATTATAATTTATCCTTCTGTGGATAGCTTTCATCCCCAGTTCTTACATCTATAAAAGAAGTTTCTACCAGTTTACTAGTTTAGTAATTACAACATATGAAGGATTTTGGAAAAATAACCAAGCCCTCATAACAAACCTATAAAGTAGACATTATGGTTTTGATTTTATAAATATGGAAATGGGCTCAGAAAGTCTTGGTGAATTAGAGAGCTCAAAGTTGAACCCAAGATTTTTCTGACTTCAAAGCTGAGACATGTGACTCCTCTGATTGTACACTCTTCCACTGTGGTAAAACAAATTTTACTCCCAAGAAAATAACTATTGTATCAATATAAAGTAGACCAGAGATCACACTCCCAGACTGAAGTCTAGAGAAAAACCTCTTGTGTTCCTGGAAAAAAAAACCTCTTGTGTTCCTGGAATGTGAGAGTACACAAGTGAGGGGCCAAGGATATTCATGTTGAAGAGATTGTTTGGAATTATATTGAAATGATCTACTGAGCTCCAAGAAAAAAAGCTGTAGTAACATTTAATCAAGTTAATTTAGAGATTTACCACATAGATGTTTATTTACGAGACTAAACTACTGGCCCAGATAATTGAGAAGAATTTCTACTTTTAAATTTCTTCTCTTTTAAATGTAAACAGGTACTAGATTATTGAAATAAACTTTATGGTCTTTCTAAAACCTAAACTAGAAATTCTTAGATCATTTAAAACCACCATTTCAACTGTGAGAGATCACCGAATTATCCTGGTACCATTCAGAATTGACATGTATCACTGGAGTTTGGAACTGTGACATGTAAAGGAAACTTGTCCCCAGCTACCACCTGCAATCAATCAGTTTTCTCATTTTGGTCTAAATTGCCAGTAAAAATAACATTTTTTAAAATTTCAACTGATCTTCATATCTTGATATTCTCAATGTAGTCATTGTCTTTTCTGTATCCTAACTCTTTTAGAACAAGTTGGATTTTCTGTCAACTGGTTGATTAACTTAAAAATCCTGAAATACCACTGTTTCTCTAAATTTGTGTTTCATATTTCCATTTCTAATTTGCTATTGAATAATTTTTTCCCACTGACTTCTAACAGTTCCTAGACACTGACAGAACTTTGTTGAAATTTTAAATCTTTGGTCAATTGTCTTATTCTATTTACTTTTTCTAACCAAAAAAAAAAAAAGAGAGAGAGAGAGAGCAGAATACTGCTCTGGAAAACAGATCATTTTATTTCTAACACATGAAGTTATGCTTTATACGAGTTACCTTTCTTATACTTCACTTCTGCACTCAAACTGTATCTAACATCCTGTTATCTATTTAACTATTTCCATTGACCTGGCAGAAAATCCTCATAGGAAAAAAAGATTTGTCATGTTGGATCAGATTCATGTTTCACCCCAGTCCACACTGTTTCTCTTACTAGAGCTAAATGATACTTTATCTTGAGAAAAAAAAAAAAAATGAGGCTCAGGGAATACAGATTATCTTTTAATATGTAAAAGACTCTCAAACAATAGATAGAATATGTTCATTCCATGATAGTGGAGAGCTGGTCAAAATACAAGTTACAGCGAACCAGTTTTTATTTAATAGTAAAGAACAACAAGAACTATAAGAAATGCACTGTGCTGCCTCTGAAAATACAATTTGTCATGACTACAGTTTTAAGCTCACTTGGGAAGACTGCTTTTCAGAGATCTTTGCATGTATGTTCGGTCTGTAAGTTAGTCTGAACAGGACTCCTGCCCAGCTCTTGTTTCTGCTTGTCTATGCTCTTCTCATTTTGTCTAACCACATCTCAGATCTCTCCATGCGGTAGAGAACTTGGTTGCTGCAGGCCCAGGCATAACAATCCAGTGGAGAGAGTGTTTCTTTTTGCCCTTGGATGTTCATATTTCACTTCAGGTAAAGCCCTCAGGCCCTAATTGGTTCTTGAGCTCACTTCTTTAATCAGTTGCTATTGTCGGGTGGATGATTGGCTAACATTGGTCCATACCTGTGGCTTAGGACGAAGGGGTGAGGCTATGATTGTGAGACTACTGATGGCATGGCTCATGGAAAGCAGATGCTAGGCAGATAAGAGCAAAGTAAACCAACACAACAGAGAGATCAGAGTAATATTAGTTCCACATAGATTTGAAAAATTAACATTGAAAATAATTTTTCCTTAAGAACTAGTAAATAAAAAGTTGTTCTTTCCAAACAGCCACAAGAATTCAGATACACTACTAGAATTTGATTTCAAATTATTCAAGTTGAGGAAGCACAGAACAGACTGAGCCCTCTTACTGTATACCCAATGTCAGTTGCTGCCAGTATTTAATAATATTTGTCCAAAATGTTTTAGTCTGAGAAGGAATTCCCATCTTTCTTTATCTAAACTCCTTTAAAAACTGCTTTAAAGCTTTTGCTTCTCTGTGTGTCACAGGCGGGCTGGAGACAGGCCTAAGATTCAGAGCCTCTCTCTACAACTGTCAGCTCCTGCTTTGCTCAAACCTACTGACCCCGGGCCAACATAGAGAGAGGGAAAAAAAGAAAAGAAAAAAAGCAAGCCATCTGATTATTTTGGTCTTCTCCAACAGGAAATATAGCACTTTGCCTTCAAATTAACGAATGATTAATCAAGATACAGCACTATTTGTGAGAGTTTAGGGCTTTGGCTGACATTGAGTAGACTGAGAATTGGAAATTACCCAGTACTAGAAAGCTTGACTTCAATGTCCCAGGATTTCTGGTAAGTGGCCAGGTTGAGAGAGGGACAGAGTGGTTGAGAAAACTAGAAAACACTGTTGAGTATTCAGGAGCTCAGTTTTTGACTGAGTAGTTTTTTGACAGATTGCTAAAGGGGACTTTTTAGAGCAAAGTTCCAAGTTAGCGTTCAGTGAAAAGTGCCAAAGTTTGTATTTAAGACATACAAGAGCTACCAAATGTGTTAACAGTTTCAAAGGTATCAAGAAAATATTAGCCAGATGGAATGGGGGTGGATTACTTTATTTTTATGGTTGATAATGGTGTCAGCAAAATACAGGAAGCTTTGTGAATGTAAAAATCCAGTTATACAAGAAACATAATTTGTTTACTGCCTTTGGATCCAGAAGAAACTGCTAATCTATTAAAATATTATCTTTTATTCTTGGCAACAAATACATAAACCTTCTTAGGTTCTTTTTCTTGCTATTCACTAATAGTTTCATATTCCTGAGTTGGTGGTAAATGCAGGTTAGATGGAGGCAGGGTGAAGTAAGTATGATGTCCATGCAAAGTAAGTATTATTATTTGTTTATTGACAAAAAATATTCAATAATTAGTATTTTATCTTTTCAAAAAAGCTGACGTTTTATGGCAAAATTTGTGGTTTGGGTGTAAAGGTTTTAGATTGTTGTTTTAGAAGGCACATGATAATGGTCTAGGACTCTATTTAGGCAAAATTTTTGAACAATTCTATCTTTTTAAGTACTAATTCAATATTATTCAGGTGCTATAAAATTCCAGCACCTGGAATTTTAGGCTTCAGTGCTCCACTTTTTCCACAGGGGTGAGCCTCTAAAATTGACTTTAAACACACTTAAGAGGGAGTCATATACATAACCTTATAAATGGTCTATCTCTTAGTATTTTGCACTGATCTGACCCAGGTTACCCAGGGCTTCACCCTTGCATTGCAGGGTAACTTGGAAATCCCTGGAGATGTGGTTTTTGTACAGATCAGGATATATTCTATATCAAAACTGCCAAATATAGTTTCAGTTTCTGTGATCCCAGCGTTTCATTCTACTAGAATGCAGGTAAAGAAAAGCTTGATTTAAAGCCTCAGAAATGTGGAGGGCTCCAGGGAACACAGTGGCTTATGCCAGACTCTCTGACCTACAGTTGGACCTAGTTTAGGCAAACAGACTGTAACATTTGCAATTGGACAATGACCATGAAATGTTCCATACTCTTAGTATTTTTTTAATATGATATTAAGGTTTTGATACCCTGTAACATCAATGAGGAGTCATAAAGTTGCCTTTAACTGGAAATTTCTGAAAGGTTGAAAAAAGTGATTCCTAATATTTATACCCAACCTAAATTTACCTTAATATTTTGGCATAGTTGAGTGTATAGCTCCCTGAATTCGATAAATAAAGCATTATTAGCACCCTGGAAATCTTCTGTTTTAGTTAGGGTTCTTCAGAGAAACAGTAACAATAGGATGTGGGTACATTCCTTACATTTATAAAGAGATTTACTGAAGGAACTGGTTAATGCAGTCATGGAGGCTGACAAGTCTTAAGATCTTCAGACTGAGTCTTCTTAGACCAAGAACAGCTGATGGTGTAGTTGCAGGCCAAAGGCCAGCAGGCTCCAGATCCAGGACGAACTGATGCTTCACTTCAAGTCCCAAGGTAGGACAAAGCTGGTGTCCCAGTTCAAATGAAGTCTGGCAGGAGCCATTCACTATTTCTCAGAGGAGGGTCAGACTTTTTGTTTGTTTGTTTGTTTGTTTGTTTGTTTAATTTAGGCTTTCAACTGATTGGATGAGGCTCACCCACTTCAGGGTGGGCAATCTGCTTTACTTAGTTGACTGATTTAAATGTTAATCTCAGCCATAACCACCCTTATAGAAATACCCCATATAATGTTGAGCCATATATATGGGTACGCCATGTCCCAGTCAAGTTGACAAATGAAATTACCTATTATACCCTCTTACAGTAAATGCATAAACACACCACACACACACACACACACACACACCCATAGAACCCACACATACACACCCCTACTTTACAGTATCTACATTTTTTGTTTGATCTTTTTCATGCAACTTTATATTTGTGAGAGTCATCCATACTATTGTGAGTTGTTGCAGTCATTTTATTATTAGTGCTGTACCCTATTTCATTTTGGGGAAATATACCAAAATATACTTATCTCAATTTCTATTTATGAGCATTTGGGGAGTTTGCAATTTGTGCTGCTCATGCTTGTTATTTCTTTATTTATATTTATTTTTAGTGAGCATCTATGGAAATTTTCTATAGGCATACACTTGGGGGTGGCATTGCTGGGCTATACAATTTGATTATGATAAGCATTAGTATATCTTCTGTAAACAGACCATTCATGCCAGGAAAACTTCTATATTGTATGATGTAGCAGAATTTCCAGGATGCCTAAGTTTCTGTTGCTCAATCCTCTTACCAAGAAAATATGTGCATGAGGATAATCCCAAAGATTACAGAACAGATGTTCATCTCTCTGGAATATCAATTTTTATGTCATAAAGACCTGAGGTACCAAAGCCCACAGGCCAATGCGCTTATTTGGAGGTTATTAAACTGATATCATGTGTTTATGCAGGAATATTGCCAATTTGGGGCCCTTTGTCTTTTTTGACTAATTCAATAGAGTTACTTTTTTTCCAACTTCTTTAAGAATTCAAAATTTATATAAGTACTATTCATTGTCAGAAATTTAGAAAATATAGATAAAATGAAATGAATTTTTAAAACATTCTGTGAATTTATAAATTAAAAATTTAATCATCTTGAAGCACTTAAATGGCCAAGGGATATATCCCTTGCCTCAAAATATACCTCTAGTTCCTTAGCATGGACCTTTATGATACGACCTCTACCTTAATGTTTTTCATTTATGGCCTCATTCTCTGTGAACCACTTCTATTTCTAGGACTATTTCAGGTTATTTCTCATTCTGGGTATTGAACACCAACCGTCTTCCCTTCCTGTGAGAGGGTATTGCAAGCCCTATTTTACAAGACAGAAAAGAATTAGAGAGGGTAAGTCAACAGCAAGCATCACACAGGAGAGTCAAGTTCCAACCCACATCTGCTCTTTCCATACTGAATTATTTAGCCATTCCTCTCCATTACTCTTACTGTCCCTGGTAAAGACTTCCCTGGCCTCTCAAAATTTTAGAAGACATTTTTTCTTTGTGTTCCAATAGCTACCTGTGCACACAATCTTAATACATTCACTTCCTTACTTAGAGTGTTACCATCATTTTATTTTAAGCTGTATGAGGGTAGGCTCTGCCTTCTTGACTGAAATCTGGAATAGCTGCCAACAAGTCATTCATCATCTCATCTTCTGGTTTTGTTTTTTCTATGCTCTTTACTCTCTGAAAATTATATCAATGGTATGTTTACTTGTTTATTATCTGTTATGCAGGCCCCGCACTGACTGGGGATTTTGCTGGCCTGCACACTACTGTTTCCCCAGCACTCACAGATGTGCTGGGCACATGGTAGACCCCAATGAATAATTAAAATAAATAAATAATGGGCCCTAATATATTTAATGGGTAAACACACTATGCACATTTATATTTGTACTCTTTACTAGGGCCCTAGATTTCATCCTCATGTAAATAAATCATTGAAGAGATGGGATATATATGGTTGTTTACCTTTTCCAAAGAGAAAAGGGCCGCAGTTCTCATGCTGCCCAAAGACCATACTGAATGCTTATTTTTGTGAATCTGAGATACGAGTGTCTTTCTTGACATTAAAATATTAATTATTAATGTAATTCTCTTTGAATAATGCTCAGTGGAAACATGTATTAGTTTGCTCGGGCTGCCACAGTAAGATACAATTGGGTGCCTTAAACAACAGAACTTTACTTACTCATAGTTTCAGAGGCTACAAGTCCTCAAAAGAGGTCTAGCAAGGTTGATTCCTGCCCAGGGCTTTCTTCCTGGCTTGCAGACAATCCCCTTATCACTTTGTCCCCACATGGCCTTTCCATATGCATGGAAAGAAAGCAAAGGAGCTCTCTGGTGTCTCTTCTTTAAGGTGGCTAATCTAATTGAAGCAAGCACCACCCTGCTGACCTCATTTCATCTTAATTACCCCCTTATGGACCCTGTCTCTAAATATAGCCATATTTGGGGTTTAGATTTCAATATAAACATTTGGATAGAACACAATTTATTCCATAGTTGAAGGCACACTATTGCAATCTGCCAGGCATTCCAGTTGTGATAAAATTCTTCCTTCTTGAGCTAAGTACAGGCATTTCATGTGAAAAATCTTGTCTAAGAGACATTTGAAGGATTGTTTGATGTGTTAGAAGTTCTTTCAGTATTAATCTGCTTCAAGTACTCCTGCATGTCTGCCTATTGCCCCAAATCACTGGGTAATATGGGAGGTAGAATTTGTGGTCTTCTATGAAAGATGGAGATTTAACGAGCCCCAGAAAATTAGTCATTTCAACCATGTCATGGAGGAAAGTGATGAAATAGACATTTCTGGGTGGAATGGCGTAACTGATTTCCCTGAAATTGCTTACTGAGGCTATAAAAGCTTGATCAACAACAGTAAAGGGAAGGGAGTAGGACTGTTGGCTTAGGTAGGATGCTGAAATCATCTCTTTATTTAAAGCATTCTGCAACTAATAAGGCCTTCTTTAGAAAACAGAAGGTTGTAAAAAACAACAACACTTACAAACACCCATTTTCAGCAGTACAATATTGTTCCATTGTAATCATCTCTATTTCATGACAAGGTTATTTATCACAACTTTGCTTTCCAGCCAATAAAGCAAGGCCAAAATAATGTTAAGTTGTTGTTTTTCCTCGAGGAAATAAGAACAATGAAACAAGATAAAAATATTTCATTTACCATGAGTTGTCAAATTATTTTCTACCATTTTTAGAATTTTAATAAAATACTTGAAATATGTTACCCTGTTATCTAGAGTGATTAATTTACCAATTCTCTTTCTCTTTGCACTAACAGTCTGTTATCTTTTGGATTTTTAATAATACTAAATTTTTATGGAATTTAAATGTTTGATAGTACACATATTATGAATTTTGTATTTTTGGGATTCTTTAGCATTTAACACTTACTGAATACCTATTAAGTCCGTTGTATTGTATTGGGATATTCATAGGCAATATCTTGTCCCTACATGCATGACAAGCTGTTAAGAAAAAGTACTAAATCATTTACAAGACAGCAAAATAAATTCATATTGAGATATAAACAAAGTAACATTTAAATTACTATAATGGATAGAAATAACAGAGAAGTCTTCATGGATGAGGTGATATTTGAACTGAGTCTAGAGGAAGAATAAGATTTCACTATGTTATAAAGGTTTGGAAGAACATTTAAAATTGGTGATATTAAGTCATGAATTCCTGAAAGAGAATAATACACCAAAGGGAATATAATGGCTTACCATGGAACTTGAATGAGTAGGGAGTGGCAGGTGAGATTTATAAGATATCAGAATCTGCCACCCCAAAATATACCTTTTTGGCATAAGGATTATTTTGAATTGATTATTTTGAGAAACAACAGACAGGATAAGCTCTGAATATGGAGTAGAAGTTACTCTTTGGTAAAAGAAATTTACATTTAGAAAGAAAATCTCCATTTGTAAAGATGTCTTCCTCTTTGTACCAGGAAAGAAGAATAACTGAATCACTAGAGACTCTTACCAATAGAGAAAGCGCTTAAATCTGCATAACAAACCTTACCCTTGTTTGCCCTGCTGTTCCTGGTGACCTCCCCATCACTGGCTCCCTTCTTTCTTTGTTTCAGGGAACAATGGTAATATAAGCCTGAGTTCAAAGCTGCTTCTCTGAAATTCACTGACTTTTCTGGATATCACCAATGTATACATGAGGTATATATGTCATTAAACTTGTTTGTTTTTCTGTGGTTAACCTGTCTTTTATTAAAGGGGTTCATCCCAACTAATAAATATGAGTGGAGGGGAAAAAAATTATTTGCTTTCTCCCTTACAAATCCAAACAGTAATTAGATGAAAGGCTGTGAAACGTCTTAAATGCCTTGTAAATGAGTTTAAATTTTATTCAATAGACCAGGAGAAATAACTGATGATTTTTTAAAGTATGGGTAATCAACCATGTTTCATATCATCTTTAAATGCTAAAATAAAACTTTAACTTTTAATTTTAAAAAGTGTGTTGGGGAGTTCTTGTGGGAAGAAGAAAGAAAACAGAAAGAAAAGTCGGGTGGTGAGTGTGGTCCTTCATATGAGAGATAATTAAGGACAGTTATTCCAAATGTAAAGGTACAAACGTTAGAGTAGGCAAATGTGAGCAGGGCAGGAGAGGCCCCACCCAAGGAATGTCAGTCAAATACAGAAGGGTTGGGCTCTTGGCTAAACTCCACCCTCAAGCCTGGAGCTTTGGCCCTGGAACCTCAGCTGCATGGGAACTGCTGACCCATATACCGAAGGGCTGGGCTCCCAGTTAAAGTCTATCCTCAAGCCTGGAATCTCGGCCCTAAATGAAAGCATCTGACCCTATTTTTCCTACACAAATGATTGGCTTTTTGGCCTGCCCCACCCCCATCCTGTGCCCATAAAAACACAAGCAGCTGATGCAAGTGGTCAGGGATGCAAGCTGCTGAATCTCAGGGATTCAAGCTGCCAAATGCTGGGGATACAAGCAGATGAGTAGTAAGTAGAGAAGCAACTGAGGTTCAGTGACTACAGATAACACGGCTAATTTCCGATGGTGCAGTTTCAGAAGGCAGCCTAGCCAGAGACAGCTCGGCTTCAGATAAAGATCTCCTTCTTCCTGCACCATCCCCTTTCTAGCTCCCCCTTCACCAAGAGCCACTTCCACTACTCAATAAAATCTTCTACATTCATCATCTTTTAAACAGTTCCTGTGACCTGATTCTTCCTGGACACCAAACAAGAACCCAGGCATCATAAAGGGCAGGTGCAGGAGGCAATCAGCCTGACCCTTCACTGAGCTATTAACACTTAGCTGTCCACAGACTACAAGCTGAGTGAAATGAGCCGCTCCAGTTCCTGCCCACAAAGGGGGTCAAGGTCAAGGGAACACATACTATCTCAAGGCAACTATCAGGTCATGGTCAGGCAGTTGTTCAATTCTCTTTCTAAAATAATAATTGGTCACACCTGGCATCAAGGAACATCAGTCGCCCAATAGACAGAAAACACCTGAAGCTGGTGATCAGCAGCTTTCCAATAAGATCTCAGGATTTGGGTGAGTGGGTCCAAGCATGTGCACTAATAGGCAAAATGGCAGAGTTTAACTGGTATATGACCTTTCTCTAGGAACACTCAACTGGTAAGGGGAAAATACCTCAAGTGAGCATGCACACTACTTCAGTAAACACACCGTGCATGCACTCCCCTCTTAAGTGTTGGCAGGCTACTGCACATGTGGACAGCCTGCCCCAAGGAAAAATCAAGGGAGGAGAGATGCAAAACTCCAGAAGCATGCCAATGTATAAAACCCCAAGTTTAAGGTCAAACAGAGCACTTGGATTGCTCAAGTCACCTGCTTGGCCCTATTCTTTTCTTTTGTTCCTGCTCTAAAACTTTTTAATAAACTTTCACTGCTTCTCTAAAACTTGCTTCTATCTTTCACTGTGCATTACGCTCCACAGATGAATTCTTTCCTCCGAGGAGGCAAAAATCGAGTTGCTGCAGACCCATAAGGATTTGCTGCTTCTAGCATAAAGACCCCAGAAGACTTGCCAGAACTTGTATTCTCAGAGTCAGCCAAAAAAATCTGAAATATGAGACAAATAGTTGAATTTTCCTAGGAAATATATCCCAGCATTGCTGCAGGACTTACAAATATTGTACAGTGAGGCTGCTAGACTGGCAGTTCTCTCTAACCACCAAATATCCCAGATCCATAGTTCTCACTCATTAGGATGTATCAGAATCACCTGGAGTTGTTGTTACAACTCAAGTTTCTGGACCTCACCACCAGAATTTATGATTCAGTAGCTCTGGGTGGGACCTGAAAACTTGTCTTGTTACAAAATACCCAGGTGATGCTGATGCTACTCTAGAGACCACACTTTGAGAGCCACCAATAAGCAAAACATGGAGAATGAGAAACTATATTTTTTCAAAAATCATATACTTTGACAAAAATATAGGGATGTTTCAGAAGAATGGTCTTCATAATTTTTAGTAGAATAAAATAATGAAATATAAACATTCAAAAATAGAGGATTTATTAAGAGAATAAGGTAGCTAAGATTGAATAACATGTAATCGTAAACAAGTATTATAACATTTAAATAAAAGACAAAATAGGATACTTTACAAAACAGGATATAATCTATGACCTCTTTGAAGTAAAAATCTATTTCTGTTTACATATATGTACAAATATAGACACATAACTAGAACAAAGAACCAGAAAGAGGTATCTCAAAATGTTAATAGTACTCATCTCCAATGTGGTGGGATTATGAGTTATATTTATTATTTTCTTTAGACTTCATATCTATTTTCCTAGCATGTCAATAAATATAACAAATTTGGGGTTAACAAAGGTATTTTTTTAATATTGGATTCAGGGGATTCATTTGGATTATTAGCTTCTTTTAGAAGGGTGGTAAGCAAAAGACAAGCATCTTACATCAAAATTACTAGCTCATCAGGAAATAGAAGTAATTTTGATAGATCATATATTGGCCCAAAGGAATGATTGCATATCTGTGCTCTTTTTCTGCCATTTTAGGGATTCTGATGCAGAAAGACCTGAGCCAATAAGGAACGACCCTCTTTGTGTTTAATTGACCATTCATCCAAGCAGCAGAATGAAATCCCAAGGGACGACCTCACAGTCACAAATGCATGCTAGTCTTGAGGAGCTTACATTAATGCCCACAGAAAGTAGAAACACTCAAGGAAGAGGCTAAAGCCATAGGAAATAGGAAACCAAGCTCCCTGAAGGAAGAGAGAGAGAGGTATGGAAGAGAGACAGGAAAAAGCAAGTAAGGAAGTCCTGGGGGAGATTTAAGGTTCTTGTGGCACTTCAAATTATGTTAGCTTTCGTTTCACACAGGATTGAATTTAGCTGCCAAGAATGAATCTACTATTTCTTTCTTTCTTTCTTTTTTTTCAAAATAACATTAAATTTATTTCAACAGGCTGTCTGAGCTACTCCGTTTTGTTATGAGCTGATGAAAATCCATCATCAGCCAATGACAGACCCTGCCTTTCCCTCACTCCAATTTAAGGCCTGAGTACAAGCAGCTGCAGTATTCCTGTCAAAAGTCAGGCACGTCAATGGCAAGTCTTCCTCTACTAAGATTAAAACTTGGCCTCTATTCCTGCAGCCCAGAGTCACTCATCAGAAAAGGTGAGATCTCTTATCACCTTTCTCAGTGAAGAGCCATTCATTCCATCAGAGAAGTATGGTAGTATCCTGGAAGCCAGACACAGGGGTACTCTGATCTCATCTGTCTGTACAGGGTAGTCAGAACCAGACTTGATCTGAACTTGACCAAAAAACTATGGAGAAGAGTCATTGTTGCTTATGACTCATTGCCTGAACTGCACTTTTCTCGTGCAGGACTTTAGCAGCAGGAATTATCCCAAAATGCTATATCCTTCTCCCTATGATTGTTATCATATGGCATTAGTGTAGTCTGATCTACCAAAATCTGTAGCAAAATGCTGTATTTGAACTGCCTGCTTTAGAAATCTAGGTGAGGTGAACAACCAATAATTGAGCCCCACTCTCTGCCCACTGTATCTGAGTTTCTAGTAATAGGGCCTGATAATCTAGAATTTGGAAAGACACCCCAGGAGATTCTGATGCAACTACATTCTAACTACTGCTGACAAAATGATTAAGAACCTGAGTGTCTAATTCAGACAATTTTACAGCTTGCTTTTTTTCATGAATTTGGAAAAATTACTCCCTTAGAACCTTAGTTTTCTTATCTATAAAACTGGGATGAAAATACCTGAATTCCTACTAAAATCCTTGGCTTTCAACTGTACATAAACCACTCAAGCACATAGTAAGTCAGTAAGTGTTAGTTATTGCTATTTACTGCGATAAAGATCGTTTTCTTTATGTGCATAGCAGCTGGGTGAAAAAATGATGGACATTGAAGCAAATCAGAGTTCAGCTTTGGTCTTTGATATGTATGGCTTCAAAGATACCAGGACAAGTTTTGTTTTAGTTTAGTTTTTTTTTTTTTTTTAATCTATTGATTTTGTGCCTAATATGTGAACAGTTATGATTCTAAATCCTTGATAGATAATGAAGAATGACATAAATAATTTGCTTACTCTTATGGTATTCCTCACCTAGTGAAGAAATAAGCAAATAGCAAAACACACAAACACACATAATGGAATAGTTTCAGATACGAAGCCTATGAGGAAAATAAAGCAAACATTTGGATAGAAGGTACAAAAGTTAGGTAAACGATAACTGTGGATAAGGTAGCCCCAAGCATTTTGTAAGGAGGTCACATTTGAGTAGATCTCGAATGAGAAAAAGGAGGTAGCTATGTGGACAAAAGCCTTTGGTAACTTTGTTAAGTGTAATAAACATGGCTTAACATTAAGGATGGCAAACTTCATCACTTGGATAAGGTATGTTTGCTAGGTATCCACATTGCAAAGTGACTATTTTCCCACATCTATATTCTTGTAGCAATGAGTGACTAAGCCCCTCTTCCTTTCTTCCAGCTGTATTATTCCAGAAGATGCCTCCTTCAAATGGCAAACAGGCAAGAATAGTTTGAGAAGAAAAGGGTTGGATGGAAATCTATAGGAAAAAATTTCCATCCTGAAATTCTCTTTGGATGATCTTAAATTCAGGGAAGATCTTGACTGAATTATCATTATTGAACCCAGACAAGCTATTTCCTAATCCTGTTGAGGCTTGCTAAAGTGGAAATCCTTGTCATTCTTAAGGCTTATTTCTTCCTATCAATCCAAGTGAAATGATACATTCCACCTGCTCAGCGTATACTTAGGACACAGTTGGATAAACTACAGATATGGTTGTTGTCACAGGTGCAATCCCACTAGACATCACCTGCATGCATAGCAGAAACCAGGACAGACAAGGAAGAATGGAGGAAAATCCACATAAACCAAACTCTAATCATGAGTGTGATTCCATTTTTTCCTTTTTACTCCCAGCCCAGTCCTATAATTCTGAAATATTTTGAATAGCTTTCTTCCCCTCAACTATTGAATTATGTTTTCGAAGTACTAGGTCAGGAGTTCTCAAACTCTAGAGTGTATTGGAATCCACTGAAAGATATGTTAAAGCAGGTTGCCTGGCCCCACCTTAGAGCTTCTGATTCAGTAGTTTTGGGGTAGCACCCAAGAAATTGCATTTGTAGCAAGTTTCCAGGTGATATTGATACTGCTGGTACAAGAACTACTCTTTAATAACCATTGTCCTAGATTAATCATTTGGTTCTAAGTCTTTTAATTTAAAAAAACAAAGACTCGGGCCGGGTGCAGTGGCTCACGCCTGTAATCATAGCACTTTGGGAGGCTGAGGAGGGCAGATCATGAGGTCAAGAGATGGAGGCCATCCTAGCCAACATGGTGAAAACCAGTCTCTACCAAAAATACAAAAATTAGCTGGGTGAGGTGGCATGCACCTATAGTCCCAGCAACTCGAGAGGCTGATGCAGGAGAATCTCTTGAACCCAGGAGGCAGAGGTTGCAATGAGTCGAGATTGTGCCACTGCACTCTAGCCTGGTGACAGAGCGAGACTCCATCCCCAAAAAACAAAAACTAAAACAAAAACAAAAAAAACGAAGGCTCTGATATTGGTGTTTTTATGAGTTTAAGTATTCATAGGTTATAGTTTGAATAAAAGAGATATGTGTGGCTGGATTATATTGGAGTCTGTGGGTGGTAAAGGCCCAGTAGCCCAGCCTCAATTTTGTACAACACTTAAGGTTGACCCAGAATCTGAGTTAAACATGGGGATAGATGGGGCCTATGCTGAAATTGCTTTGCTTTTCAACTTCTTCCTCTACTCAACCCTTCTCCCCTTCATTTCTCCGAAGGAATTACTCCTAAGAGTACACCTCAATAAAATCCCTGCATGCAAATATCTACCTCAGCTTCTTAACTGGGGAATCAAATCTCCTCAACATTTGAATTGATGGTGTCAGTTTTGTGTGTTTTCATTGGTTAGTTTTAAAAGTTGCACAGAGTCTAAATTCTTGCAACTCTGAGATGTGGCAATTGGTTTTAGTAAAATGCTATATAAACTCATGTTTATAGATAATCCTAGTTTGAGTCGAAGCACTCTATGTCAAAATTCTATTAGGTTGGTGCAAAAGTAATTGAGGTTTTGCAATTAAATTAGTGGCAAAAACAGCAATTACTTTTGCACCAACCTAATAGATGATAGCATTATTTTTCCTCATATTGTATCTCCTGACAAAAATAAATAAATTTAGCATATCACTAAACTACTCCCCTCCACTCCTTATCTTCATACTGTATAACGATTTGGCCAGCTTAATAGTTCTTTTTTTGTTTGTTTGTTTTCAAACAAATAAAAGAAAGTTGATGGCCAATTGTTAAATTATTTATCAGGCAAATAGATGATTTTAAGAATATATATACACACACATAAAGCATATATATATATATATATATATATATACATAAAGCAAATTACACATAAAGCATTTTACTGTTCTGAACAACCCTTGATATGTAAATGCCTCCCCCTAGTACATATACTTAACTATTCATTCGGTTGGAGAACTTAGTGTGTGTTTTTTAATTGCATTCATATTTATAGCTTGCCTTTCAAAGATACTTTGGTCTATTAAAATTCTGTTTTATATGCTAGCCAATGTGACCTGTGTGTGACCACAAACCTCCCTAGAGAGGGAGTTTATCTCTGCTGTTCTTTCCTCTTTTTCATTTTTTTCCCTGAAAGCAGGTGTCACATCTGTCACTACTTGGCCCAGTAGACTGTGCTAATTAACTTATAAATTACGTCCATGTGGCATTGCCTCTCTCCTGTAAGGCAGTCCTAGTTGTTTGTTATGCTATGTTGGAACAGGGTTAAAGAGGGCCACCGATTTTGCATAAACACCTACCTAAATGTTTGGACACTGGAGAGCTTGTACTGTGTTTCTTTGTATTCCCCACTGTGTTTTTCCATAACTGGGGGTCCGTGTGTACGCGTTGAATGATAGGACTAGTTGAGGGAAGTATCTTTGAACACATTGTACAGGGTGGTTTAGGGAGCAAAAGAGGTCAGTTGTAAGCAAGATCACAGGAAACATGTAATCGCTGATGATATAGGGAACAGAAATACAACTTTTCCCTTTTGCCACCCAAATTTGACCACTGTGTGACCAATCCTTTAGCACTTTGCCAAGAGCCCTTTAGCACTTTGCCCTGAGTTGGGTTATAGCATTCCAACTAAAGCACGTACCCTAGGCAAATGTTTAGTATTTGAGAATTATTATTGCATTTCTTGTTCAAAGGAACAGATTCTTTAGGGTGGCATTGGCCATGGGATAGAAAGCTGTGAGAGACACAAAATTGGGCCACTTAACTGTCTTTGCTGTTCTAGTGCAACCAATATGCATTTATATATTTCAGCCAAGTATTCACATCAACCTGTTGAATGCAATCTAATAGCAATCCTCAATATAATTCTACAAACGGCCAATTGAATCTTGAAGGTCGACTTTTGGGGAAAAAGTAGGTAACCCTTATATCAGTTTCAATAAGTATGATAAACTTATTCTAGAATGAAGGAAGCTTAGTTCTTTTTCACCAGATTGCTTTCTTTGTAACACTTATTTAGAAAAAGGATTATGAAATGCCAAGGGAAGGCAAATATTAAATCATTTCCAAAATGGCTATGCATTAACCTTTGTAAGCAGTAGCTACAAATTAATATCTTGTAGTATAAGTTAACATTGAAAAAAAAGAAGCATAAGTACAGCAATTATTCTCTTACTGTACCAGGAAAACAGTATACTGGTCTTTATATACCATTTGTACTAATGGAATCCAGGCAATATTGCAGAAATAATCAGCCAATATGCAAATGCTCAAAGAGTCTGCCTAACTCCATTTGGATTTAAAAATAATTTATTTGAGAATCAACTATTTTTCTGCCGTGATATTTTTCAATGCTTGTTGAGTTAATCTTTTAAGAAGGAATTAACATATGAAGATAGAAGTATTCATCAAGGCTAACTTTGAAACCCTGTCATATTTGACAAGATTTCTATCAATTAAGTTGTCTATCAAAGGCAACCCCAAAATCTAGTGACATTAAGTTATAAAAGCCAGCAATCTAATCCACCTTATTTAGCAAATTCTTACTTATAGTGTACCACATTAAAAAAAAAAAAAAAAAAAAAAAGAAGTAGAGGTAGTACAGTAGAGTGTAATCTGAGCTGAGCCAGGAAAGAGCTCTATAAACAAAACTGAATCACCCACACTCTCTAAGGCTCTATTTCATTTCAAAACTGGGTATAATAATAGCTACTCCAAGTCTGTTGACTTACTTTGGGAAATTAATACAATAAAGCATTTCAAATATTGTAACCAGATTTATGAAATTATACAAATACAAGTCTCTGCCAATCTACCAATGTTATAGTTTTCAAACCAGGGAATTTTATCATCTACAAAAACATACATTTTGTAAAGTTTTACTTTCAGACATGTTTTACACACATATTTCCTTACAATCATACTTGATATGATTTGGTTCTGTGTCACCACCCAAATTTAATCTCAAACTGTAATCCCCATATGTCAAGGGAGGGACCTGGTAGTAGGTGATTGGATCATAGGGGCGGTTTCCCCCATGTTGTTCTCATGATAGTGAATGAATTTTATACATGGCAGTTTCCCCTGTGCACGCTCTCTGCTGCCACCTTGGGAAGAAGGTACTTGCTTCTCTTCACCTTCTGCCATAATTCTAAGTTTCCTGAGGTCTCCCTGGCCATGCAGAACTGTGAGTCAATTAAACCTCTTCTTTTTATGAATTACCCAGTCTTGGGTATTTCTTTATAGCAATGTGAAAACGGACTAATACAATAATTTTTATCCTAAAGATTTTCCCTCCTTAACAGTGAATATCCCTGATACTCTCGATGAGTTTGTGATAAACAGGCAGTAAGGTTTGATCTTCAATGATAACTGAATAATTTGAAATTGACTTTATTGCATAAACTATATAAACCTTAGTGCTCTAAATATTTTAACATCTTGATGACTTTGACAATATAATATTGAATCTATTTACTCTACCAAACTAAATCTTTACTATATTATTATTCCAGTAATCATGTTCACAATAAATGTGCCTATGGGACTTTATATACTTCATTTTTTTGCAATTTCTAAGTCCATGAGTGTTTCAAAAGAGCAAGTTTTAGAAATAAAACAACAAGATAATTAAGGTAAAAATTCAATTGCCTAACAATGGCTACCATTTTGAAATGAAGATCAGCAGTATAAACTAGTAAAAATTTTAAATTATTAAATATTTTAAGAAATTACAATTATGTTGTTTTTTAGCATACTCACTCAATCATGTTTTTAAGTAGAAGACTTTGGAACATCCTTTCATTAGAATGTAAGGATGTGAGGGAGAGCTGGCAGTGACATGTCACCTCATTGATCACCAGAGTTGATTTGGCTAATCTGACTGGTTAGGCAAGTGTTCCCTTCCTTCCTCACCTCTCCATGTGCATCCCTTCCAAAGCTGCATGCTTGGTTGAAGAGGATGACCATCTCTGACAGAGGAGGGCCAGTCTTCACTCAAGGAATACAAGTAGCTCCACTCCCCTGCTAGAACCTTCAAACAAGCTGTCATAATTAGAATCTAAGAACGATGCTGATATTGCCAGGTTATCAAGTGAAGCTTCCAGGAATGGAGCACCAAAGTAAGCCAATTTGTCCTATAGAATATAAATAAACTTTTGAAAGTAGTTGTTTATGTTTAGCTTGTTTAATTTTAACAAGTTTTATCTTGGTGAATCCCTGAGATTTGGAAGCAATAGAGAACGAAGTACTCTTGTCCTTTCATCTTTATTTTCCCTTAACATGCCCATTTCTCTAGTTGTCTCCTCTTTACGTCGTTAGTGATGAGGAATTACTAGGAGTTACTCATAAGTTACTATGATTCTTCATGATTGAATATGGCATGCATGTACTTGAAAATGGAATAATGCCTTAGTGGAATGTCTTGGCACAATTCCTAGTACAAAAGGGTGCCAAGTGTAACTTTTCCTATTGTCTCTGAAAAACAAAACAAGAAATGCCAAGTATTCACCCATTCTAGGGTGAGGTGTTAGCTCACATAGGCATAGAAGGGAACTTTTAATTCTATTATTAAAATTAAGGCTGGACAAAACCAGGATATATGGTCACCCAACATTATTAAAAACTAATTTTGCAGCCTTTGCTTATTTTCAATGTTGCAGATGTTATAAAGGGTGAACACTGTACCATTTAAAGTCTCAGAGATCAGAAAGAGAAGACCATTTGGAGACAGAATTACTAACGTGCTTTCAGTCTCCTGTCACTTAGCGGGTAAAGGTAAGACTTGTGCTACTCCTTTACCTTAAGCCAAGAGAAATAGAAAGAGGTAAACAGGTGTCAAGGTAACCAATTTGAATGTCTTGCTGGTGTCCCCTGGAGAAACTGGTGTCTGACCATTGCTGGAAGAAATCTAAAAGGAGAAGTTGGTTATAACTGGAAGATCCAAGAGCAAAAGGTACTCTAGAGTAAGTTGTTATCCAAAGGCAGCAGAACAAGGGTTGTGTTTCCAATAAACCAGGTATAAGCACCAGCGAAGGCAAATGAAACCCCATCCTAACAGAGGATAGGCCCCTAAAACCCCAGGGCCAACACCGTGGGGACACTTAACATTGGCTAGCTAGACAATTTCTGGCTTGTGTCAAAAGAAACAACAGGAGGATTCCTATGGGGATATAGCAGCAACCCACAAAAGCATCCACCACCCACTGACAACAGATGAATATGGTACTAGTCATGTATGACCTTTTCTGCTTTTTCCCTCATCTCTGAACCCCTGCTGCCCATCCCTGTGCAAATCTACAGCAGAGTTAGTGAATAAAGAGAAGATGAAATGAGGGGAAAGAGAAGAAGCCAACCATGCATCCTCTTGTAGTGCAAATTCCAAGGATTAAGTCAGCTTAGCCCAGCACTTGGCTCATAGTAGACACTCCATCAAAGTTAATCGAATACATTCTTCTTTCATTTTCATCCATTTTGTCTTTGTTGGATGCTTTGCCTCTATATAATTTTTCATCATTAATGTTATTTTTGTTATCCTCATCCTTTTTTATTTAAAAAAAGGAAATAATGCCAGTAAAATTATTGAGTCTTCTTAGAGCATCATTGTCTGCCTTTCTGACTATCTAAAGCTGGATGAAATCCCACAAAAGCCTGAAATGTCATGAGAAGGCCAAGTTTCCATGAGAAACACTGAATCAAAGAACTGTGAGTTGGGATGGAAAGATCAAGGAATGAAGGTGTTTGTAGATCCTATATAATTAGGCTATTGCTCCCTGGCAAACAGCTTGTCAGAGGTGAGGTGCTGAGCAAGGATGCTTATGGGCAGGTAAGAACAGTGGTGGCCCTGATTCTGTTGCAACTTAACCTGATAACGATTAAGCAACTTAACCTGATGATGAACTATGGCTTGAAACTTTTCTCCTTCATCCTCTGTGGTTCTTTTCCCAGCTCAATTCCACCCCTCAAAGTATCTTAGCTAAGACAATATTTAAATGTATTACCTGAGGGAGGAAACAGGGCCAAAGGAAATGTTGGCAGGGCCAGAGCCAGGGCCTGGGCCAGCATGGTTATTTGGTTCTAAATCTATTAGTACAAGGAAGATTGACATAGACCAGCAGGGCTTCAGCCTCCTCACAGAACTGTGAGTCTTTAGATTATGCTCAGATGCAGAGCTAAAAGATGATACACTGGCTCATGCCTGAAATCCCAGCACTTTGGGAGGATAAGGCGGGTTGATCATGAGGCCAGGAGTTCAAGACCAGCCTGACCAACATGGTGAAACCCCATTTCTACTAAAAATACAAAAATTAGCTGGGCATGGTGGCACACACCTGTAATCTCAGCTACTCAGGAGGCGGAGGCAGGACAATTGCGTGAACCTGGGAGGTTGGAGGTTGCATGAGCCGAGATTGCGCCACTGCACTCCAGCCTAGGCGACAGAGCTAGATTCCATCTCAAAAAAAAAAAAAAAATAGATCATACACACATTGTTAACTATAAGTACCAGCAATCACTTGGAAGTTCTTGTTGGTTCCACTTATTATAGATTCAATAGCCCAAAAAAAATTATAACGAGAAATAGGTTTTCATTCCTTTTTCAGATGTTAGGCATAATAAGACAGGTCCCAAGGCAGGTGGTTTGGTATAATGGCTAAGAGCTTGGGTTCTGGATGGAGACTGCCTGGGCTCAGCTCCAGGCTTGCATCACTTACTCTGTGTCCTTGAGGAGGTGGCTATCCTCTCTGAGCATCATTATCTGCAACAGTAAATAGAGATGATCATACTGTTACAAATCACATAGGGTTTTGTAAGAAATTAATTGGGTAACAGAGTTAAGTGCTAGGACTCAGTAATCACTAGTTCTAATCATTACTTACAATTCAATCATTATTTTAACAATATACTATAGTGGTACTATACTTGCTCTTTGTACTATGTGTAGTGGTTAAGAAAATATATCAGCCGGGTGCAGTGGCTCACGCCTGTAATTTCAGCACAGTGGGAGGCCAAGGCAGGTGAATCATGAGGTCAGGAGTTCAAGACCATCCTGGCCAACATGGTGAAACCCTGTCTCTACTAAAAATACAAAAAAATAAGCCGGGCATGACAGTGGGTGCCTGTAATCCCAGCTACTTGTGAGGCTGAGGCAGGAGAATCTCTTGAACCCAGAAGGCAGAGGTTGTAGTGAGCCAAGATTGCACCACTGCACCCCAGCCCAGGTGACAGAGTGACACTCTGTCTCAAAAATATATATATATATATCATATATATAACACATATAATATATATATTATATATGTATATCATGACAGCAGACAGATCTGTGATTTGAAAATGTGACTTTGCAACTAACTACCTTTCTAATCTTATTATGAATAGTCTAGCCTTTTTTGACCCCAGTTCCTGTATCATAAGGTATTGTGGGATGGAAATAAGAGTGCATATAAATGATTAACAGTGACTAGTTTGGAAAACTTCAATGCATCTCTTTCAGCCTGGTTATCATTGATATTGCATATGTTCTTCAGAAAGCACTATTAATGGTATATTATGACAGGGAAAATAAAAGGTGTGTTTTGTAAGTTAATAGTTTTGAAACCCCACAGAAACTGAAAGCTATTGGAGGAACAGGATTACATTTCAGAAGGATTGCATCAACTTAGCATTATGTTATTTCAAGATTCAGAGTCAGTCTTCAGTAAAATTATAACTAAGACAAAAGTGTCCATAATGATCATACTTTCTTTTCTCCCCTTTCCTTTAAATATCACGGTCCTTTTGATTCTTAGTTACTTCTCTGAGAAAAAATAATTTGACCCACTAATCCACCAAAAGGTACAATAATGGTTAAATTCACAATTTGATTCTGCCCAGAGGACTTGGGTTTGATAAAAACCTGATGTCTGTACTAAAAGTTTCAAATCTTTATCATGTAATTTGAGTAATCGGTAAGGCAGATGGGGAAGTATTATAGGGGAAGGAGAACTCTTCTTAAAACCTGAGGTTATTGGGATAGTAATTCCTTTCTTAAACCCTAGGTAAGACTTATCCCAATTCAGATCTTTGTAAAAAAACTTAAAATTAATTCCACTTTTTGTCCTTAGTAAAAGAATCATGATTTTTCACTAGTTCTTTTATGCCCAAATGATAGCCTACTTTTGCCAGCCTCTCTTGTAGTAACAGCTGGACAAGAAGTAGTAAGCAGAAGCTGTTGGGTGAAACTAGGCTGGAAGACTCCTCCAGTGAATGGACAGATGGTCTGTGCATTTTTGGCCCCTCTTGTTATCTTCTTCCTGCCTCTCTGCCTGGAGCTCTGTTGTGAGAGTTGGAGGGTCAACAGCCACAAAGTAACAGTAAGGATTGAAGCCATGCTTGAAGGATGATAGAAACGACAAGGAGTTGCCTGAACATGGAGTCACCATACCTGATCTTGGCTGTGTTCTTTCAAATTCCTTTTATGTGAGAGAGGAACAAATGTCCTTCTTGTTTAAGCCACTGCTATTTCTGAATTCTAGGAGCCAATGCGATTGACAGAAGCATTTTACCCACATTTTATGTGTGATGTCACAAGCGAAGCTGGCTTGGGTGTAAAACATAACTTTCTGATTGGGAAGGAGAGGAACAAGCTAAGGGATGGGACTGAGCTACAGTGGCTGTCCATATAAGACACAGCAGCAAAGGGCCTAATCAGTTCCTCGTGACATAGTAATCTAGGCAACCAGGAAATATGCAGAAGACAGGTAGGCAGTAGCAATAGTTGCTGAAAATGTGACGCTACATAAAAAGCCTACTGTCAAAGAATAGAACTTTGCTGGGATATGGTGTATTAAAGATGGCCACAAATTATTTGAGATACCTCCCTTTATGGAGAGGGGACTATATTTTTTCCTCTTGAATCTGGGCAGGCTCTTTGATGATGTCTCAGTTGCAGGTCTCAGCCTTAAGACACTGGTAGCTTTTACTTCCCGACTCTGAGAAGACTTTTATTCTTAGAGCCCAAGCTGCCTGTAGGAAATCTATCTACTCTTCTAAGGGTACCATATGGGAAGGTCATAGATGACATGGAGAAGAAAGGGCCCAGCCCAGCCATTCAGCCAGGCAGTCATCTCTGGCAATGTGCCTGGCAACTGAATCATGCAACCTTAGACCCTCCAGGCTAGCTCAGCTGCCAGCTAAATACCAAGCCAAGACCATGTGGAGAAGAATTGCCCAACCAAGCCCTACCTAATCTCCTAACCCAGAAACTCATGAAATATAATAAAATGGTTATTGTTTTAAGTCACTGAGATTTGGGGATACTTAGAATGCAGTAACAAAACTATAACATGGGGTAAGTGAATCACCAAGAGCTAAGGCTCAAGACAGGACCCTGGATCTCACTGAAAAAACCAGAAAACTAGTAAAACTAATTTGGTGGTATAATTCTGTTTGGGTCAACTGGACTGGAAAAGTGCATTTTTATTTTGTGGATACATTGTTTTTCAATTAGCCTAAAGGCACCAGAGCCTAGACCAAGGAGAGCATATGTAAATAAGTACGTAAAAGGAACACAAGAACCCAACATAAGTATCCAGTATCTGAGAAAATGACAGTGAGAAGGCCACAGACCCCAGAAAGGAAATTCTACAAGATATGGGTGAAGAAATGAGACAAGCCTGCACTGGCCAATGGAAGCCATTAGTAGAATCCGCTGTAGGAACCCCAAAAGGGCTGAGGCAGGAAATAAGAGGCAACTGTTTAAGTATAAGAGACGGAATGAGGCTCCGTGCGGTGGCTCACACCTGTAATCCCAGAACTTTGGGAGGCCGAGTTGGGCAGATCACTTGAGCCAGGAGTTTGAGACAAGCCTGGGCAACATCGTGAAACCCTGTCTCTACAAACAAAACAAAATAAAACAAAAAAACAGAAATTAACCAGGCATGTTTTCACACACCTGTAGTTCCAACTACTTGGGTGGCCGAAGTGAGAGGATCACTTGAGCCTAAGAGGTAGAGACTGGAATGATCCATGTTTGTGCTACTGCACTCCAGCCTGACCAACAGAGCAAGACCCTGTCTCCAAAAAAAGAGAGAGAGAGAGATGTAGATGGAATGTATCAGCAAATTAATTGTAAAGGTAAAGTTTACATTAGTAAAATTTAAGTTAATCTTGGCAATATAATTTGGATATTTGTCCCCACCTAAATCTCATGTGGAATTGGAATCTCCAGTGTTGGAAGTGGGGGCTGGTGGGAGGTGTTTGAATCATGGGGGCAGATTCCTCAGGAATGTCTTGGGCCATCCTCTTAGTGATACATGAGCTCTTGCTTTGAGTTCATACAAGACCTGATCATTTTAAAAAGTGTGTGGCACCTCCTCACCACTCTCACTCTTGCTCCTATTCTCACTATGTGATATGCCCTGCTCCCCATTTGCCTTCTGCCGTGATTGGAAGCTTCCCGAAGCCTCCCCACAAGCAGATGCCATTATGCTTCCTGTATAGCCTTAAAAATTACCCAGTCTCAGGTATTTCTTTATAGTAGTGCAAAAACTTGGCAACAAGGTAATGGTTTCATTTTATTTAAATCAGTCAGTGAACAAGGATTTATTAGGGTTCTTCCGTCAGACAGGCCTCCTTCACTTTATAAATGCATGCCTTCGTTAATTAATCTAAGTCTTAGTTTCCTCATCAACAAAATATTCCCTAACTCCTGCCTCAAAAAAATGAAATATATTAATAATAAAAGCTTTTAGCCAGTACTTAACACACAGTAAACTGTCAGTAAATATTAGCATTTTCTTAAAAATAATGGCTTTCAAATGACCATGGGATGAGTGCCCAGAGGAGGCTAAAACGGAATTTTTGTGCAGGACAGGGAAAGAGAGTTGAGGATACCTGAGGCAGTCAGTTGGGAGAAGAAGCTAATAGGGTATGAAAGTAACCAGTGAAACTGATTGACTTCCCTTCCCCTATGTCTGCCACCTCAACCATTTTCTCACTGCTTGTTCCTGGAGGACTTGTTAAAACTCCTGAGAAACACAGAAACAGAGCTGCAACAATCCCAATCTCAAGCCCCAAGGATTCCTGGAATAAGGCAAAAAGAACAGTTCTGCTGTGATGTGAGAACATTTTGTTGGGTTAAAGTAAATTGTACCTATTTCCAAGATGACCTCTAGAGGCAGTGCAATGCTGTTTGACACCTGTGAAGGTGAACTCAGTGGAACTTTCCAAAAACTGGGAGATTGAGCCCTAAAGTAAAAGCACCCAATGTTTCTCATAACTGCCTTGGAAAGAATCCCTGGGCATAGGCCGTGAGCAAGGTGGAGGGACTGAGGCTGCCAGGAGTATCAACAATGGGAAGGACTTTTCATCTGGGCCCAGAGATGGTCCATGATAGCTTCTTGATTAACAGTTACTTTTCTATAAAAGAAATATAAAGATACAGGAATGTTTTACGAAACACGAAGTCGGGTAAGTAGCCAAACTTGGAGATGGAACAGGAATCTAGATAACACCTCCTGTGTCCTGGCCTTCTGTCTGTCTCATTCCATTTCTTCTGCCCCGGTTCAGACTTATTTTCTTTCTCACAGCTGAGAGTTTCCATCTCCTCAGCTCAAGAGATGGGCTGCCTTTAGGTATCGATCTCAGTTTCCCAGAAGATGGAACAAGGGAGGCAAAATTTAAGGTTTATGTCCACTTCTATCTAATCAACAGTATTCAGAAAGCCCTAACACACACATGGCTGCTATAGACTAAATTCTATATCTATAATACTACATGTGAAATCTCTATTGTGACACCATGAGCACCATCTTTTAGGAATGTTACATAATATTATAGGTGTGAAGTCTTTCATTAACACTGAAATCCACATGAACACCAAGTACAAACTCAACTATGTTTGGTTCATATTATTTCAATTGCTTTCCACAGGTAGACCAAATATCCAAGCTATCCTAGCGAATTACTTGCAATGAAGGGTTGTCTTGTCAATCTTTGCCACTCTTTTGCTTCCCTTCCATCTCAACTGATTTATTTTTGGCAGTTAATACTTTTTTTCATATTACTTAAGAAAATGATTAAATTAGAAAACACGGAAAGCACTTTCTTGTTTTATTTCAGCTTTGCTTATCTTTATTGTAATCCATATGTTGGAATGACTTACTTGTCATTTTATTTCATGTATTAGAAGGCTCTCTAATTTGAAGTTACTTCAATCTAAATCTAAATCTAAAAAAATTTTCTCACTCGTAAGTGGGAGTTGAACAGTGAGAAACATGGACTCAGGGAGGGGAACCTCACACACCAGGGCCTGTTGGAGGGTTGGGGCTGGATAAGCAGAGGGAGAGCATTAGGACAAATACCTAACCCATGTGGGGCTTAAAACCTTGATGACGGGTTGATGGGTGCAGCAAACCACCATGGCACATGTATACCTATGTAACAAACCTGCATGTTCTGCAAATGTATCTCAGAACTTAAAGTAAGAAAAAATTATATTAGTCCATTTACAAGAAAGATGTTTGTTTGGTTTTCAAAGTCACTTACACTGCTTCTGTGGTTTCACTAAAGTGTTTGTAGTAAAAGGAATTCCAGACTCACTCATCTTACGCTGATGCGGTTCTATAAATCCAGACATAGCTACTATCTTTGGAACCCAAAAGTTTGTCCCAGAGAATCAGCTTTGGTCTTTTATTTAGAATAGCACCGTTGCGTATGACATACGGGGATTCGGGACTTTCATGTGGTTCTATGTATGCAATTCTTCAAACGCACTGTCTCTCCTTGTTCTGCCAATTGAGTTAGAAAATATCCAAGCAAAAACGGAACAAGATTACACAAGATGATTCGTGTGTAGTACAACGGTTTGAGAGAGTGGTGTTTTTGAAACTTGTGAACTCTAAAGATATTTCAGCCACGATGGATGTATTCAATAGAGCAGTTCATTTTCGATTCAAATTGTGACTTTTTGTGTATTAACTCAGCAACCTGAGACCCTCCAGCAGCTGTGAGAAGTTGGCGAATCCTAGAGAGAGAACAAAGTATGAATGAAGCACCACTTCATGATATATTTATGAACCATCAACTACCACATTCTTCTCCACTTGATAACACTCGAGTCCTTCTGTTTTGCTTGTCTGAATTTTAGATTCTTTATCTGGTTCATGTCTGAGATACAGGAAGCCTGAAATCTGAAACCCCACCCGGTTCACTCTGTCCTTTTCCTTTCTTTGACTATGAAGGGAAGCCGGAAACTTCAGTAACACCATGTTTCAATTATTTTTATTTTAGACCACATGGGCAGAGACTGCTCACCACTGTTTGACAGGATGTTGCTGTGTCTTCTTAGTGGGGGTCCACTGCTCTTCAAAGAAAGAGAATTGGATTCTTTTGACTCAAAAAATTGTCAGCCACACACATGCAGACACCACCTCACAGGGATACATGTCTGGGTGAGAACTTTTGAATGAGGCATGCTTTTCAGATATTTTCTCTTGTTAATGAGTGAAATGTGAGTTCTAGGTGTTTATGTTCCTAATATTTTGAAAGCTATAGATCCATACCCTTATCTAAAACTCCTGAAGTCAGAGGTATTTTGGAATTCAGAAATTCTCAGATTGCATATACTGCATGTTACATAAGATCCCGGAAAGATCTGGGCAGGGCGATAGCAAAACATATTAATTCTGCATTATTATATATGTGATTATATATATTCTGCATACATATGCACATATATATAGTTATATACATACACATTATATATGTGTGTGTGTGTATGTGTGTGTGTGTATATACGTGTGTGTGTATGTATGTAACTATATATATAACTATACCAAGGAGGGCAAAGATGAAAAATACCCTTATGTCCAACTTTCGTCAAGTTCACCACAAAACTAGTACAGGACAGGTCACGTTTTGTCCCCACATAGGCTCTAACAGTTTTTATGTTTAGAGTGTTTAGATTTAAAAATTACAAGTAAGGGATTGTGTACCTATATTCAGTAAGTTTCAAGTACACTGTAGGTGTTCACAAAATAGTTATGGAAATAATGACTGGGTAAATGAATGGTGAATGAATGGTCTGTCTCTTGTAAAGTGAAAATTTAAGAGAATAAAATGTTTTATTATTTAATAGGACGTCCATATATACAAGCAGACTTTAAGGGGATAATTGTCCCAGGTGAAATTATTGTTTTTCCTAGGCTACTAGTGCATATAGCATTTGGGGTCAGTGTATTTGCTCATACTCAGGTTTCATATTAGACTCGGAATATCCTCAATTTGCCCCTCTCTCTGGTTACTTTCCTTACCTTTTTCCTTAATGTAGCCATTAACACAGGTTACATTTTCACCTGCCGAAGCACGGTATGTAGAAAAATACATGATTAAAAGTGCAAGCTATTCTCCTACAAAAACAACTGATTTTGGAGAGATTTGGCAGTGTTTTGTCATAAGAAATAAGTCTTTTGGTTTATGAGGTTTGTCACATCCTTTGTAATTCTCTCAGTTAAAGAATATTCTGTACAATTAAAGGGGCGTTATGCTTTTAAGATTTGTCTTATTGTATGTTTGATATTATTCAGAGAAAGAAAATGACTAGAACACAAAAGGATTCTGGTAAAACTTATGTATGTTTTCCTCAACTTGAAGAAGTATCTCACGCCTTAAAATTGCTTTTCAGCCAACCACTTTGAAACAGGGACCTCCCCTCTGGCCTGTTGACCAAATGAGTTATTCTGGGGCTATTTTGGATTATACCTCTTTTCTCAACATATTAATTAACAGTGCTCCCTCTTATTTTCAAAAAAAATTTTTTAGTTTGGATCAAAATTATATAACTATGTGAATTAATAAAAATTCTCATAATTTTGTTTTAAAAAATCTCGTTGTTTTCCCAGCAAATTTATGTCTTCTCTTAACCTTACTGTTGTGTCACATGTTGGACATTTCTGGTTTAAGGACATCTCATGCTGCTGATAAAGGTATACCTGAGACTGGACAATTTACAAAAGAAAGAGGCTTAATGGACTTACAGTTCCACATGGCTGGGGAGGCCTCACAATCATGGAGGAAGGTGAAAGGCACATCTCACATGGTGGCAGACAAGGAAGGAGAGCTTATACAGGGAAACTCCCCTTTTAAAAACCATCTGATCTCGTGAGACTCATTCACTATCATGAGAACAGGGTGGGAAAGACCCACCTCCATGATTCAATCACCTCCCACTGGGTCCCTCTGAGAACATGTCGGAATTCAAGATGAGATTTGGGTGAGGACACAGTCAAACCGTATCAGTGATTATATTTGATCAAATTTTATAAACAACAGCCCTCTATGGAATCAATTAGCAAGTAATTTTAATTTATTTGTAAAGCAGAGGTCCTCTCACCTCCAATTAGAAAAAAAAACAAACCTCTGTCTTCACTTGCAAAACCTCTTAAAATGTGTTTTTACCATTTACAAGATCCTGCAATAAAGCATCAATGTCCCTGTGGAAACAAAAGCTATTGGAATTCTAGTAAGAATGTCTATAAGTTCAATGTGACAGAGGAATTGAACACTGCCAAGATGTTTGCATTGCAAGGCCACATGAAAAGGCATCTTCTTTCCTTTTAGCCAGCATGTTTCAGCATCCCCACTGTCTGCCAAGATTAATAGAGGTGTAAAAACCTTGTGTTCAACACTGAGTCTATTTATTAAGGAGGAGGGTGGAAATAAAGAAGTGCTGGGAAGTTATTGAGAAGCAGAGTTGCTCTGTTGCTGATAAAACGGAGAAAAAAATATATTTTTACCACTAAGAAGAAAGCAAAGATTAGCTACACAGATTGATGTTTCACTTTTATCTAAAGGCTGTACAGATATGTTTACTAGCATGATAAATGAATAAAACATTCACCAGTGGTGGGGGGCAGGAGTGGGCAGAGTAGCGGTAGCACAGGTATTTCTTTCTTTCTAAAAGAAAAATGATGTTGGCTCCCAAAATGTCACAAGGTGGCTTCAATCACTGTATCTGCATTTCATCATTAAAACTGGAAAATGAACCCATTGGCTAAACTTCTCGGCTCCCAGAAAGACATCCATTTACTACTAAACAGATTAATCCCCTTACCTGGAGTGGGAGACAGATATATTAACTATATATAGATTTTACCATTAAAAACAACAAAATAAGTCTTTGTTCAAAAGAAGGGAGTTTCCTAAACATGGACTCTACATGGAAAGATTCCAGACCTCAACCCTCCACATTTGAATCTAGTATGATTTGCAGACAAGTATTGGCTAGCAATAACCACGATCCCATTAGCTTTAATGGCACAAGAGCAACACTATCCCAATTCTTCTTAGATCCTAAAACGTTTTCATGAATGTCATAGCCGCCAATGCATACAACAAAATGATTAAACAAACAAAACAAAAAATCCCAGCTCTCCCTCCAAAGAAGGTCATGGTTTATCTTTGTTTTAAAATAAAACACGAATAATATTCAAATCTTTCTGGCCTCCCAAGGGTCACATTTCTTTAGACCTGGAAAAGAAGATGGATAAATTAGTGATATATTGACCATGCTTTACTATCTCAGAATTAGAATACACACTTTGTCGTATATACATTCACAATTAGAATACAAATATGAGGGGTTATGCAAGAAAATCCCAGACATACAATGATCTCAAACTGAGATCTTTCAACCAAACACATCATTTTTTTTTAAAGGAAGAAACTGAGATGAATGAAGTAGCTGCTTATGAGCTAAGTTGAAACCAGAAATCATCTATGAAGGCTGTATTCAGTGCTTTCTCTCCTCTCCACCTTATACCAGAGTGGGGAAGAGATCCAAGTACCAAATGTCATGAATATATCAAGTAATCAGAGCACCAGGGAGAAGAAAACAATGTTCACAACTAGAGAAAATGCAAAGGTAGCTCTGCATGTAAATACAAGAAAGACTAGAATAGTGTGATTTGCTTCTCAGGCACAGCAGGGAAATTATCTAAGAGGATGTCAAAAGTATGCAAATGTGATTGAGTGCTGAATGCATCTGAGAAGCTGGTGGTTGGGGTCTCAATGAACTTATCATTTGCAGGACGAAGAGGAAAGGTGTTCTTCCTGCTCAGGCATTTGCGAGGACTGGTGAGTATCAGAAAAGTTCAGTAGTTACAAAGGTGTTTGTGGTTTTATACTTGCTTTTCCAATTCTCCTGCAAAGATTGAAAGCACCTCCATTGGGAAGGCATTATGTTTTTCCCTTTCCAGACTCTTGTAGAAAGTCAATTTTTTTAAGTTGTTTTTGACCCCAGTAATATTCTGCACTGAAACGTATTCATGACTTTCTTGTCATATTTTTCAAGAAGAGATTAGGTCCTGAATAAATGTTGTTAGTTGCCTTCACGCTGGGGTCCAGTTATTTAGATTTACAAAAACTATGAGCCATAAGGTGATTTAGAGATTATTAGCCTAGTAGGTCTCAAGCAGGAATGACTTTTCCCCCATATCTCCAGAAAACATTTGGCCAAGGCTGGAGGCATTTTTGGGTGTCACAATTGAGTGGGAGTGGTACCAGCATCTAATGTGAGAGGCCAGGAATCTACTAAACATCCTACAATGTAATGCACAAGACAGCCCCTTACAACAAAGAATTATCCGCCAATTGTCAGGAGTGTCTAGGCTGAGAAACCCTTCTGAATGATTTTATTTTATAAATGGAGTGTAGGGAGCTCAGTGAGGCGAAGTCATACCTCATGATATTGAGCCCAATCCTGAACACCTGTGTCGTGACTCTCCTTGTAGTGCACTTTTATGTAGAGAGTGGAAGTACCATATGCTTTGTTAACTCTTTGGACTGGTTCAGATTTTCTATTTACAATTCTCAATATTTTTAAGAGGAATGAACTCCATCCAGTCTGTTCTCTCAGTTGGTTAAGCATCCCTGAAAAATGATTCATTCTTGTCTTTTTAAAAACATGTGCTGGGGCCGGGCGCGGTGGCTCAAGCTTGTAATCCCAGCACTTTGGGAGGCCGAGACGGGCGGATCACGAGGTCGGGAGATCGAGACCATCCTGGCTAACACGGTGAAACCCCGTCTCTACTAAAAAATACAAAAAACTAGCCGGGCGAGGTGGCGGGCGCCTGTAGTCCCAGCTACTCGGGAGGCTGAGGCAGGAGAATGGCGTAAACCCGGGAGGCGGAGCTTGCAGTGAGCTGAGATCCGGCCACAGCACTCCAGCCTGGGCGACAGAGCCAGACTCCGTCTCAAAAAAAAAAAAAAAAAAAAAAAAAAAAAAAAAAAAAAAAAAAAAAAACATGTGCTGGGCGCGGTGGCTCAAGCCTGTAATCCCAGCACTTTGGGAGGCCGAGACGGGCGGATCACGAGGTCAGGAGATCGAGACCATCCTGGCGAGACCATCCTGGTTAACAGGGTGAAACCCCGTCACTACTAAAAAATACAAAAAAAAAAAAAACAACAAAAAAACTAGCTGGGTGAGCTGGGGGGTGCCGGTAGTCCCAGCTACTCAGGAGGCTGAGGCAAGAGAATGGTGTAAACCCGGGAGACGGAGCTTGCAGTGAGCTGAGATCCGGCCACTGCACTCCAACCTGGGTGACAGAGCCAGACTCCATCTCAAAAAAAAAAAAAAAAAAAAAAATGTAAGGAATATTAAGGGGATTAAGTTATACACCATGCCCTTGGTAGGTTCTCATGAACATCAAATGAAAATGAATACTGAAGGAATCATGGGTTAATTTGGGGGCCTAGAGAAAATTATATAAGCACAAAATATAGAGTGAACTTTTCTCAAACTTAAGAAAAGTGCATTGAGAGAGAAAAAAAAATCTTACTTTCTCAAAACAACAGAATGTTGACTCAAAGTCAATTCTCTGGAAGGTTTTTCCTAACCAAACATTCATAAGGCACAGTGTTGCTTCCTCCCTATCTCTTCTTTTTGGCTTTCTGTGTGGGGAAGATAAATATACAACTCTTTTTATCATTGGAAGTTGAATAACCACTCTTCCTTGGTCTGCATGTGGCCCCAAAACTGTGTAAATTTTTAGTTGTTTAAAGAAGACTGCATCTCAACAAAATTATACTATTAGAGGTTTCAAAAAACTAGAGCCCCAGATCTAAATTTCCTGAACTCGGGTGACCTTGTACTTCTGATTATATTAAAATCATATAGGTCTAAAGTCATTCCCTCCTGTAAAGATTTAACACATTTAAGCAAATTCACACATTCCCTGGTGTCTCATAGTCCAGGGTTCTTCCAGGTATCAACTTGTTAAATTAGAAAGGGAGTAATTTGTCTTCTGTTTTATTTTTCTCTAAGGGTGACTCCTGAATATTATCTAGTCTTCCTTCTTTTTTTTTTGAGACAGAGTCTTGCTGCCACCCAGGCTTGAGTGTAATGATGCATTTTTGGCTCACTGCAACCTCCTCCTTCCAGGTTCAAGTGATGCTCCTGCCTCAGCCTCCCCAGTAGCTGGAGTTGCAGGGGTTTGCCACCACGCCTAGGTAATTTTTGTAATTTTAGTAGAGATGAGGTTTTGCCATGTTGGCCAGGTTAGTCTCAAACTCCTGACCTCAGGTGATCTGTCTGCCTGAGCCTCCCAAAGTGCTAGGATTACAAGCGTGAGCCAAAGTGCCCAGCCCTAGTCTTCCTTCTTAAAATATTATAAGTGGCCCCCATTTTAGCCTCATTTTAGCTTTTAAACAAAAACATTGATTATTCACCTAAAACACATATCCCTAGTAAGTCTACTGATTAATCTCTTTCCCAATAAACTAGCTATCCCTAATTATTTATAATTAGTTTTCTGCAGAAGGTATTATTATTTAATTTTGGATAAGTGGCATTTGCATAGTTTTCAAATTTTCTAAAACACTTTCTTTTTGAAAGACTCTGTATAATTTAACTAATCTAATTGTGCTCCAGTGCATAATGAACTAAAAATGTTTCTGATTACAATAATCCCATGGATAAGGACTGGGGGGCAGAGAAATTCTAGACAGAAAAATGCAGATCCCTGGTGAAACTCTATCCTGAAGCTGAAAATCCTAAAAACATGGCCAAAGGTGTGAAATTATCACTCTGTTTTCCCACTCAAATGTTGCCTTTTCCTAAACCACCTATGGCCCTGCCTCACCCCATCCTGTGCCTATAAAAACCCCAGACTCAGCCTGTAGATGGGACTATGGCTGGACGTTGGAGAGAAGTGCCTTGACTTCAGAGGGACAGCTTGATGGAATACTTTCAAAGAAGAATCTGACCAGAGACAGCCTGACTTCAGGGGAAGATTACCTACACACCCTGTCCCCTTTTTAGCTCCCCTTCCTGCTGAGAGCCACTTTCATAGGCAATAAAATCTCCCACAGTTACCATCCTTCAATTTGTTTGTGCAACCTCATTTTTCCAGGATGCTGGACAAGAGCTCAGGGGCCATGAATGCAGATACAAAAAGCTGTTGCACTGGCCTTTTGCCCTCACTGGCAGAAGACAGCCACCTCAGTGAAAAAGGCAAAGGACCTTTTTTAAAGTTAAAAACATTGAACGATAATAGATGTATTACTTCTTTGTTTGTGGATGCATCTGTGGATGGCAGAGCTAAAAGAGCACTGTAACATACCCTCTGGGGCTTCAGGAGTTGCAGGAACCCACACCTGGATGCTGCCACAGGGCCTGCATGGAGTTGGCTCCTGCTAGTACTAATGTATCTGGCTGGTTCCTGGACCTGCTCACCCGTGCGCTCCCTCCGAGCAAGGGTAGAATGCAGTGAGTCCAAGTTAGTGGAGTTTGATCCCACTGGCACCAAAGTGGCCAGCCAGTTTCAGCACTCGTTTACTCCAGTTTCCATACCTGTTAGTTTGTGAGCTCCCTCCCGCAAGGAGTTGAGAGTGGAGAGCTGAATAAACAAGGCACCCCTGTCACGAGTCTTGCCAAGGTCTCAGGAAATAACCTGCTTCACCGTGATATGCATGGCATTGACATTGTGTATCTTAACCCAAAAATCTTAGGCCTGGCAAACACAGAGAAGAGAATTATAGAATAATAACTACCTATTGATAATCCAAACATAGCATAAAAATATGTGTCCCTAACGGTGTTTTATCTCTAACAAAGGATTAAATGCTTTCTCCTAAATGAATGCCATTATGTTTTAAAAGTTTGCTAATTGTTGGGCCGGGCATGGTGGCTCATGTCTGTAATCCCAGCACTTTGGGAGGCTGAGGCGAGTGAATCACGAGGTCAGTAGATCGAGACCATCCTGGCTAACACAGCGAAACTCCGTCTCTACTAAAAATACAACAACAACAACAAAAAAAAAATTAGCCAGACGCGGTGGTGAGTGCCTGCAGTCCCAGCTACTCGGGAGACTGAGGCAGGAGAATGGAGTGAACCTAGGAGGTGGAGCTTACAGTGAGCTGAGATTGCGCCACTGTACTCCAGCCTGGGCAACAGAGCGAGACTCCATCTCAAAAAAAAAAAAAAAAGTTTGCTAATCATCAAATGCATCCAAGATTTACAACTCCAAATAAACATTCAGGGTTAGAACTGGTCAGCAGCCCTAAGCAAAATAAAGAAATATTTTTATGAAATGCATCAAGGGTCATTTGTCCATAAACTATGTGACTTCAGTATCCCATATATATCACATGTTGCTTTATTTGATAAAGTTGTTAACATTTATTTTATTACTTATCTCAGCTTTCATTCACGACTCCAGCAAGATCTTTCCTCACTGCTGTGTCTGAAGCAAACTCACATCCCTGCCAACTTTCTCTAAGGATATTTCACTGTTTACCTGCCTCTTCAAGATCCTTAGGACTTACATCCCTGGTGCACTATTTTAACTTCAGTGCCAAACACATAACAGCACTCAAAAAATGACTTGTTAAAGGAATAAATCTGAATGTCCCGTTTGATGTTGGGCCCTTAGAGGACAAGAGTAATATTTGTTACTTTGTGCATCTTTAATGCCAAGCAAAATGTTCCACAAATATTTGGAGCACACTTAAATAGTTCCTCAAATAAATTATCTCTCTTGGGAAAAAAAAAAATGTTATTCTCCTGAGCCTCTGTTCTCCTATATAAGACCTTGCTTGTTTGAAAAGTTAAAAACATTAAACAATAATAGATGTATTACTTCTTTGTTTGTTGCAAAAATGTTATATGGTATCTGAGTTTGAACATCACCTATACAATGTCACCACTGTATGCTTCCTAGACCCTACCTTCATCACATTAAATGTGGAGTGGTATCATTCGGCATGTTGAGCCTGGAGTCAGGCGGCCTTGGCTTAAGTCCCATCTCTGCCCCTTAAAAGCTGTTGCCATCATATAAAATGTGTAATTTCCTTTGTGGGTAAGTTTTTTATCATCAAGTGGAGATAATGTTTATACCTACGGCATGCAATTTACATATAAATATTAAAGAAGGAGTCAATATAGCTAAAGCACAGAGAATAATACATAGCTCACAATAAATTCTAAATGGGTAAACCACAATTTTGAAAGCATTTCAGACAATGTTCCCACAGATGTATAAATAAGTAATTACAAGGCAGTTCCCACATTTAGATTTTAACCCCAAGGGGATGATTTAATTAAGAATTATCCTACCTTTATTCCCTCTGCGTCTGCCTCAGTGTCTGAAATATCACACATTCATTCAATGCAACAAACAGTCATTGAGCTCTTATGTACCAGTTACGATCTTAAGTGCTGAGAATCCAAAGAAAATCAGTGCTAAAATATGTGTCCTTGTAAAGTTCACAATAAATGGAGAGGACAGAAAATAAATTGAACAAAATAATAGATGCAACAAATGTAAATGAGAAATCTTGTCTTGTTGAGTTCAGGCTACTGTAAAATATATCATAGACTGAGTAGCTTAAATAACAGAAATTTATTTCTTCCACTTCTAGAGACTAGGAAGTCTGAGATCAGGGTGCCAGCACAATCGGGTTCTGGGGAGAGCACTCTTCCTGGTTTGCAGATGGCTGCCTTCTTGCTGTGTCCTCACATGATGAAGAGCAGAGAGAGAAAGAAAGTAAACTTTTTTGTGTGTGTCTTTTCTTTTCTTTTCTTTTCTTTTTTTGAGACGGAGTCTAGCCTTGTCGCCCAGGCTGGAGTGCAATGGTACGATCTTGGCTCACTGCAACCTCCGCCTCCTGGGTTCAAACAATTCTCCTAGCTCAACCTCCTGAGTAGCTGTGATTACAGGCATCCACCACCATGCCCAGCTAACTTTTGTATTTTTTTTAGTAGAGACAGGGTTTCACCATGTTGGCCAGGCTGGTCTTGAACTCCTGACCTCGTGATCCACCTGCCTTGGCCTCTCAAAGCACTCTCAAAGTGCTCAAAGTGGCTGAGCCACTGTGCCCAGCCTGTATCCCTTCTTATAAGGGCACTAATCCCATCACAAGGGCTCCAGCCTTAAGACTTAATTACCTCTCAAAGACCCCACCTCTGAATACCATCACCTTGAGAATTAGGTTTCAACATAAGAATCAGGGAGGCACAAACATCCAGTCCATACAAAGTGTAAAATGAAAATGAATATGCTACCTATGGAGTAACAAGCTAAGAAGCTAGTCTACTTTGTTGGTGTGTGTTTGTAGCCATACTTGTGGGATTGTTGGAGTGAGGTTTAAGAGTAGTGACAAGGGTGGAGGGGTAGGAGGAGGCTGGTTAGGCACAGCTTTTGCCAAAGGGGTGGTCACTGGATTAAATCATTAAGGAAATCATTAAATCATTAAGAAAATGATTAATGGAGGTTTTTTTTTGTTTGTTTTGGGAGGTATTTTTGGAAGTGGAAGCTTTGTGGAGAAGGTGCTTCTCCAGGTGGAACTAACAGCATATGTTAATATCCAGATTTGAAAAAAGAGCATGACCCATTTCAAAACCCAATTCCTCAATTTTAAGTTACCATTAATAATAAAAAGATACAGTAGATTTGGTAACAATTTTCTGGGGGTAAAGATCATTAAATGTATGTTTTCAGTTTTTTGTTTTTTATTTTTAAAATGTTGGACAAGAGCATACATTTATCCTTTCAATAGCTTTCCACTTTCTTACCTAGTATTACAATTCACGTTTGAGTTTACCCTTTCAACATATTCATAGACCAAAAATCACTTTGGACATTTCTAGCTATAAATATCCTAATGATCACACATTTTCTTATCACTCTTGCTAATGATCATATCTTATACACTTTTAAAATTGGGTACATAATTTTGAGGCACACAGAAGAATACTAGTGTTTTTCTATTTCCTATTTGTTAAAATATGCATAGTCATGCACTGTGTCATGACGTTTTGGTCAATGATGGACTGCATATAGAAAAGTGGTCCCATAAGATTACAATGGAGCTGAAAAACGCCTATCATCTAGTGATGTCGTAGCTGTCCATTGTCGTAACACAGCATAAGGCATTGCTCACATTTTGTGGTGTTTTGGGTGGAAACAAATCTACTGTGCTGCCAGTTATATAAAAGTGTAGCATATAAAATTATGTACGGTACATATGCTTGATGATGATAACAAATGACTATGTTGCTGGTTTATGTATTTACTATGCTATATATTTTATCATCATTTTCAAGTGTACTCTTTCTGCTTATTAAAAAAGAGTTAACTGTAAAGCAGCCTCAAGCGGGTCCTTAAGGAGGTATTCCAGAAGAAGGCGTTGTTATCATAGGAGATGACAGCTCTCTGCCTGTTACTGCCTCTGAAGACCTTCCGGTGGGACAAGATATGGAGGTGGAAAATAGTGATATTTTGATCCTAGGCCTAGGCTAATGTGTATGTGTCCGTGTTTTTTACAAAAAAAAAAAAAAAAAAAAGTCAAATAGAAACAAAAGCTTATAGATTAAGGATATAAAGAAGAAAATGTTTTTGTACAGCTGTGCAATGCGTTTGTGTTTTAAGCTAAGTGTTACAATAAAAGTTAAAAGTTAAAAAAATTAAGAAGTGTCTCAAGTAAAGATGTCACAGTAAGTTAAAGGTAAATTATTATTAAAGAACATTTTAAACATAAATTTAGTGTTGCCTAAGTGTACGGTGTTTATAAACCTTATAGTAGTGTATAGTCATGTCCTAGGCCTTCACATTCACTCGCTACTCACTGACTCAATTAGAGTAACTTCTAGTACTGAGGGTCCTATTCTTGGCAATGGCCCTATACAGGTGAAACTTTTTTTATATTTTATGCCATATTTGTCCTGTATTTTTTATTGTTTAGATACGTTTAGATACATAAATACTATTGGTCTCCAGTTGCCCACAGTATTCAATACAGTAACATGCTGTACAGGTTTGTACCCTAGGAGCATTAGTCTATCCAATCTAGGCTAGATGTATAGTATGCTATGCCATCTAGGTTTGTATGAGCATATTCTGTGATGCTCACGCATTGAAAAAATTTCCTAACAATGCATTTCTCAGAAAATATCTCTATTGTTAATTGATGCATGACTGTATTTTTGTTGTATTTGTTGATTTAATTAAATTATTAGCCTATAGAATTTGCACGTCTTCTCCTGAAATTCAGGTAGCAGCTTTAGACAGATAACTACTGAAGGCCTGAATAATAACCCATCACAGCATATGCAACATATGAACTGATTATACCAATATTTCCAAGCTGTGAAAATTCTGATTAATTTGAGATATTACTTCATCTAATTTCATGACTTAGCCTATAGAGACCCTTCTTTGTATGCAAAATAACTTTTTGTGTCAATGCTGTTGAATCATTCCGAAGAGTTTTATTCAATGAAGAGGGATCCAAATTTAAGGTACAATTCAATTGGGTGGAATTATTTTATCAGACCGGATCCAATTGAGAGTGAGAAACCACACAGTAATTTGAAAAGGGAAAGTTGAATACGAAGAATTATTAACTACAACAGTGGAGTAACTATAAGAAAGAAAAAGAGAATGCTAAAGAATATCGGATGCCTGAGAGAGCACACTCAAGGGAGGAACAACTTAGAAGGCAGAGTGGGATGTGGGAAGGATCCCCAAAGCTGAGATTCAGATACTGTTATAGAAGGTGATGTTGCAATTCACTGGGTGGTGAAGAAGTTCTCTGGGTTGCCCAAACCAGAAATGTTTCAATCATCAGGAAATAAGAAAACGTCCTTTAGGAAGACAGGCAGGCTGAGGCCCATAGGTGCACACAGGCTCATTCAGGTGTTGGACGTCTGTTCATCAGCAGGATGTTTCAAAGCTTGGTGTGCACAGAGTCTGTTTTGAGAGGACCACAGAAAGGAGATCAGTGGACTGGGGCCTGGGCTGCAAGCTAGTTGAGGTACTGCTTGCCCTAGAACAGAGCACCTCTAGAAGGGGTACAGCAGAAAATTGAAAATAGTACCACGTCAGAACCAGGAAAAGAACCTGCCTGCCATGTCTCTTCGTTTTTTACTAACGAAAGTTAAACACTGTGCTATTTGCAATGGATATATGTGTAATGCATTCATTATCATAAAGCAGGTAATGAATGAATGAATTTTGACCTGAGAGACAATCATGAATATCTAGGACAGTTGCCTTCAAATTGCTCGACTGCAGTGGAAATCAACTACAAAGATACCTAATATGCATTGCTCAGTTAGCACATGTGTAAGCTATAGGCACTGACAGTGCTTCCTGACATTTATCGTTTGAGTGGATTTTAAAATATATGCCTTATTACACAAAATAAGAAAACACAAAACAACCCGGGTGGCAGTATTAAGAACATATGATATTCTATGTGTCTGCAGCACCGGATGAATTCAGGACCATAAAAGTTGAATCAGAAAGAAACTTTTAGGAATCAGATTACAAACCATTTTATTTGTCCTACAAAAGAATGTCAATTTAACTTTAACTACTATAAGAAATAGGGTAGATACTGTTTGAGATCATCAACTACACTTGCAACTTATTATCTGTATTGCATCTAGCTAGATGGGATAATGTGACTAATTTTTACAAATAGAATTTTAAGTAATGTAATTCTAGGTTGTGTCAATTAAGAGCTTGTGTGTATTCTCCAACCCCATAGCTTGAAGCAAAGATTTTAAAGGTAGAATTTCCAAATGAAAACAACCTGGGTCCCTAAGTCACTACATGGAGCAGTAGAGCTGCAGAGGAGAGCTATCTGACCTACGTTGGACTCTAACTTCAGTGATAAATAGATCTGTAGCTTGCTGGTTAAGTCACTGAGATGTAAGAATTTATTTGTTACTGAAGAACCTCCTAGCCCAAAATTATAGGCAGGAGGATATTGTGATATGGTTTTGGAAAATTGATTTTTCTCCAAATAAATGTAAGCTCACTTCAGTAAATTTAACTTGAATTGACATAGAAACAACTAGCCAAAAATATGCGCTGTTCACTTTATCCCTGCAAGATGTTGCAATACTGTTGAGTGACGGCAAGGATAATATAAATGAAATGGTGCTAATGAATGAGAAAGTTTTCATGATTTGAGAAATTCAGATAAAATAAAAGTCCAAGACCTTATATATAATATAAAAGTTATGTATATTCATGACTCTTCTTGACTTATTCACCCTTCTTTATGAACATTAAAGCAGATTCACAAAGATGGTAACTGAAATTAGCTTCCTGGTATTTGCTGAGATTTGTGATTACAGGAAGAGATGATGAAAGAAAATGAGAATGTCAGGGCAAGGTGGCTGTACAAGTTGACAACCCATGGAGAATGCTCATAAACTTCTTATCATGCATCTTCATGTGTGTTCTGTATAGTATTTGTTACACAATGTCATTATATTTATTGTATAAAACCATAATACATTGACATAAATATTCTATAATTTGTCAGTATGTTCATTGAAATCTGGAAGAAACAAGGGTATTTTCAAAGGCCAAGGAGATACAATGACCTGGGGCTGAAATCTTACCAACATCTGGCAAATGAGAGGTAGGTCAATGTTACAAATATTATTAATATTCTTTATTTCAAATCACATATGGTTACAATTTGCCATATTGCTATTAAAGTATTTCCAAGATCTTTATGGCTTATTAAAACAATACACTTGTGTACTTGTGAAAACAATTAATTATTTGAATGGTATTACATCAAGTTAAAAAGCTCCTGCACAGCAAAGGGAACAATCAACAAAGTGAAGAGAACCTACAGAATGGAAGAAAACAATTTTCAAGCTTTCTATCTGACAAAAATGAATAACCAGAAAATATAAGGAAATCAAACCACTAAATAGCAAAAAAAAAAAAGAAAAAAAGAAAAAAAGTTGATTAAAAAATGAGCAAAAGATTTGAATCAACATTCCTCAGAAGAAGACACACAAATGTTTAATAGGTATATGAAAACTGTTAAACATGACTAATAATCAGAGAAACGCAAGTCAAAACCACAATGGGATATTATCTTACCTCAGTTAGAATGACTCCTATTAAAAATGACTCAGGAACTAACAGATGTTGGTGAGGCTGTGGAAAAAAAAAAGAGCTGTCCTACATTGTTGGTGGAAATATAAATTGCCGAGGTGGGTGGATCAAGAGTTTAGGAGATTGAGACCATCCTGGTCAACATGGTGAAACCACGTCTCTACTAAAAAACAAAAAATTAGCCATGCGGTGGTACACACCTGTAGTCCCAGCTACTCGGGAGGCTTGAGGCAGGGGAATCGCTTGAACCCCGAAGGCAGAGATTGCAGTAAGCCAAGACCGTGCCACCGCACTCCAACCTGGCGACAGAGCAAGACTCTGTCTAAAAAAAAAAAAAAAAAAAAAAAAAAAATGGAGGTTCCTCAAAACACTCAAAATAGAACTATCTATGATTCAGTAATTCCACTACTGGTTATATAACCAAAAGAAAATATACCAATATGTGTAGAACAACATATCTGTGCTCCCATGTTTAATGCAGCATGATTCACAATAACAAAAATATGGAATCCACATAAGTCTCCATCACTGGATGAATCAATAAAGAAAATGTGGTAGATAGATACAGTGGAATATAATTCAGCCAAAACAAAAGAATGAAATCTTGTCATTTTCAACAACATGAATTAAACTGAAGATTATTATATTAAGTGAAATAAGTCAAGCACAGAAAAACAAATACTGCATGTTCTCACTCACATGCAGGAGATTTTTTTTTTTTTTTTTTTAAAGGGAATTTCATGAGGATAGAGAGTAAATTGGTGGTTATCAGAGGCCAGGAAGTGGGGAGGAAATAAAGAGAGGTTGATTAATGGTTTCAAATATGCACTTAGATAGAAGAAATAAGACCTGCTGTTTGATAGATCAGTGAGGTAACTACAGTTAACATTCATCAATTGTGCATTCCAAAATAGCTACAAGAGAATAATTAGGAAGTGCCTAGGGTAAGAAAATAAAAATATTTAAAGTGATGGATATATCAATTACTATGATTTGATTATATGAATTATCAAATTATATCAAATTATCACTTTTTTTGAGACGGAATCTCACTCTGCCGCCCAGGCTGGAGTGCAGTGGCGCCATCTCGGCTCACTGCAAGCTCTGCCTCCTGGGTTCACGCCATTCTCCTGCCTCAGCCTCCCGAGTAGCTGGGACTACAGGCACCCACCACCACGCCCGGCTAAGTTTTTTTTTTTAATCGAGACAAGGTTTCAACGTGTTAGCCAGGATTGTCTCGATAGAGTCGTGATTCGCTCGCCTCGGCCTCCCTAAGTGTTGGGATTACAGGCGTGAGTCACCGAGTCCGACCCAAATTATCACATTTACACCAAAATTGTGTGCCTCGAGTATGTATCAATAAAATAAAGTAATTAAAATTTTTATTTGGCATCATTAACACTACGATTAAATTTCCTTCTGTGCCTTTTCCCTTTGTTTTTCTACTTTAAGTGCTCTTTCCCTAACTCCATCGTAAGTTAAAACTCCAAAGCAATGTTTATAAAGGTCTCTAAATATTTACATATTTAGATTTATAAGTATGTATTTCAATAACGTAGTAATAATAACATTTACACAACATTAACACTATGAAGATGCATATTTCTAAGCACTTTACACATACTGATTTATTAAATCTCCACAATAATCTTATAATAATGGGTACTAAAATTATCTGCATTTAACATGTGAAGAAACTGAGTCACAGAGAGGTTAAGTAATTGGCCCAAGTCACACAGCAAAACTAAGCTGATACAAGCAGGATTTAAGTCTAGATAACTTTGACTGCAGAATCATTGCTTCTAGTTACAGAACTTGGCATCTTTCAGACTCTAGTAAAACATTAGTGACATTCTCACAAAATATTGTCATAAAAATGTGTATTCAATCATTCTACCTCAAAGATTCGAATTATTAAATAGTTGGCTTTTCCAAAAAATGTCTATACCTTTTACACTTGAGACATAGCATCTATCTGAACGATCACATGTACCCCATACTTAGGTCATAATTTATTCATTGGAATAAATTATGTCATTTTTAATAATTATGTTAATTTTTGTTCCTTCCCAACTCTGCACTTTATTTAAGTCTATAAGATTTGTGACAAGATTTAAAATATCAGGTATGCCTTGGTCCAGTTGGTTATTTAATGTTTGTTTTTTAAGGAGGGGTCTTATATAGAATTTGAAAGCAGATTTCCACATTAAATTATTAGATTAAACCAGCAATTGTGATGGTTCAAATGCTTTATCTAAAAGGATATTAGTCAGGACAGGCATCCTCTAGTTACATAATTGTATGGCAATGTGACTTCTGTGTGTGTGAGTATATGTGGCTGTGTGTGTGTATGTGGGTGTCTGTATTTGTATACTTCTTGAAGAAAAATAGGAAATAAAGAGTTGACCAGCTGGATACACACACATGCACATACACCAACACACACACACACACACACACAAATTAAAATAATTAAGTAAAGAGGAATGAAATCTTTAGAAGCAGTAAATATCTTGTGCCAAATTGGGATGGGAGTTAGGGGCAGAGATTGGGAGCATATGGTGAAGTGGAGCTTCTCAGTTGATGTATTAAATTTTTTCAAGTAACTTGTAAGTTTGCATTTTAATATTGGGAACAGCTTATGCTGGGTAAATAAGTTGATATGCATCAACTATTACATCAACAATTCATCGAAGAGACTGGGGTATTAGAGCTAAACTTAATACCTTTTCTACTATATAAAAAATGCTCTTTAATAGCCTTGGGGTGCTTACTTTTAAGCAAGGGAATAATGACCAAATAACTGTGGCCTAAAAAAAAAATAATAAGCCATAGAGAAGATAGATATTACTGAATAGCTTGCCATTTCCTTTTCAAAATGAAAATGATTGTAGGTTTTTATTGGTTTAGTTTTCATCTGTTTGAGAATGCTTCCCCCCTTCTTTGGGGCTGGTTTGTTTGTTTTAAAGACCAGCACCACAGGGAAAGGAGCAAAGCACAGCTTTTCTGAAAAGTCTTTTGTGTTTGCTCATTTTGGCCAAGGAATTAATCCCAGACCTGCCTGTTTATATGACAATGTTGATATCTGATTCTGTCACTCAAAAGAAAATAGAAAACTTTCTTTTGGCATCAATAATTCTATTTTTCCCAGATTGGGTAAGACACAGACACTGTTCTGAATTCCATTTTTTTCTAGGAAGAATGGTTACCTTTGATGACTTAAAATTTATATATTCTTAACATACCTTTGATTATTTATTTGAAGAGACTCCAAAACCAGATGGAATTAAACCAAAACCTTCACAATCTGGTCTTCTAATTAACCTTTTAAAATTTCAAACTATTTTTCCTGTTATTCACATATTTTGCTTTTACAGTGGTTCTTTTCCCATTCTTACTGCTCCTAATCTTCTTCTTCATCTGTGGAATTTTAAGCGCCTTTATTTTAAAAGAATATCACTTTTGTTATAGTAGTATCATGTGCATTATAGAAGAGAATAAAACATGCAAATAAACAAACATTTTATCCTGTTATAACCGTGGTTGAGTACTTTTTAACTGCTTTTAAAATTTTTAAATTTAGGTTCAAAAACTGCCCACTTTTGTTGTTACAACTATGAAAGACAACATGTGAACCGAAAGCTAATCTGAGAAATACCTTACAAAAGATATGTTTACAGAAAATGCAAGTAGAAAGAAGGCTATCCAGGAACATGCATACCCAGATTTGCCTCTTGTCTCTTATTCATAAAATTAATTTCTTTTGTTTTATCTAAGCCTAAGCTTCAGAAAGTTTTGGAAGAAGTAATATAAGAGAAATTTTTAAGGTAAAAAAAAAGTTACATAAAGCATAAAGCATTTTTAAAAGTTCCCCTAGTTCAGGCCATGTAAAATCTCCATGTGTATATTTTTTGTATAAAAGGTTGATTGAGGAATTAACTGTTTAAAAGAACTATATTTTATTTGTCTACACATTGCAGAATTGTATTATTTTATTATAATTTCAAACTTCTGCTTGGATTGTAAGGTCCTTGAGTTTAAATTTCAAGTTTTATTTAGTAATAGATTATAGAAAGCAATGAGCAATATTTGTTGAACGAAAGAAAAAAATTATCTTGTTAATCAAGACTTGTCTATATCTACCTCCAATTTCTTTTATGTTCTTCCATGAAACTACTTATGTAAGGGTACCCTAAGGATAACTATACTTCTTCTTGTTGTATATTGTTCTCATCATATAAATGAAAAGAACATAATTTGGGGGAATAGTCCAGAATTAAAATACTGACTTAGCATTTGGTGCATGGTTAGTACTGTTAACGGCAAAACTTTAAACAAATTAAATTTAACAAAATTTCTTTGTACAAGGAACGATTCATGAATCAGACAGCACTCAGAACCAGAAGAGGTTCAGAGAGTCCACTTTGCAGCATTGGCAACGGGCTTTTTATAGGGTAAACGTGGGAGCAAAGTAAAAAAATTTACTTGATTTGCTACAGCTAGGCATTTGCCTTATTTGAGTGTAATCTTATGGGAAGTCCCTGCTTGGAGATTAGTTGGTAGTTTCCAATTGGTTAAGCTTAAGTTTCATTTTACTGTTTACCTTGGGCTTCAGTTTGCCTATATGGGAACCGACAGTGCTGGAGCCATCTCAGCCTAATGGCTTCCCAGTTACATTTTGTTAACAGTACACAATAAATATTTGTTAAATGAAGACTTAATAATAATGGCTAATTAAATTGTGTGCTTTTAAAAAGCTCTTCACACTTCTTTCTCCAGCCACTGTGCACAGTTACTTAGCTTATAAGAGTGGATAGATGGGGGGCTGCGTAGTAAGTCTTAAGACTTGCTCCTGTAAGGGATGGAAGGAGAAGCTCCCCCTAGGAAGAAAAACTTTGGCTCAGTATATACATTTCCTTCTTCTCCTGATGCTCCATGTGTTCAGAGTATTTCTCATGTCTTCTGCCTCTTTGTTAATCATGTTTGGCTCGTACTCCTGGTCTGGACGTCCAGATCCTCTGATGTTCAGGCTTCTTGCCTGCGTTCCTGAACCCTGAATACATGACATAGACTATTTAATATCTGCCTACCTTTTGGAATACCACAGTTTGCTGTCTAGACTTTACCATCCTCAACTGACAGGTCTTCTAAGAATGCATGATTCTGATCTAGAACCACTCTGATCGTCCCCCTTTGACCTTGTACCACTCTAATTGGTTCCCTCTGTTCCTAGTGCCAGCTCTCCTTTCCAAACGTTCCTTGCCTGTAGTTAGCTCTGTTTTGCTTTCTTTCCTGGCTTTAATGGGAGCTTGGCATGTGGAACTCATAGGAAAATAGTACTAAGTATCGCACCTAGAGCAAGCACCTTCATAGAGCCACACTAATGGTTCACAGATAAAAAGAATCAAGGTAATAAGGAAAGTTAAAGAACAGAGATTATTTAGCCTGGGAATGTGAAGTCTGAGGGATAATTTAATAACACTCTCCAATTACAGTGAAGGTTCTGTAAGCATCTTAAAACTGCACATTGCAGTCAACCGGTTTTTTTTTTTTTTTTAATATAGTTCTTTTTTTTTAATCTTTTTTTTTTTTTTTTTTTTTGAGACAGAGTCTCATTCTGTTGCCCAGGCTGGAGTGCAGTGGCACAATCTCAACTCACTGCAACTTCCGCATCCTGGGTTCAAGCAATTCTCCTGTTTCAGCCTCCTGAGTAGCTGGGACTACTAGCTTGTGCCACCACTCCTGGCTAATTTTTGTATTTTTATTAGAGATGGGGTTTCACCATATTGGTCAGGCTGGTCTCAAATTCCTGACCTCAGGTGATTGGCCCACCTTGGACTCCCAAAGCTCTAGGATTACAGGTGTGAGCCACCACGCCCCACCAATTTAATCTATTTTTTAATTTTACTTTAAGTTCTGGGATACATGTGCAGAATGTGCAGGTTTGTTACATAAGTGTACATGTGTCACGGTGGTTTGGTGCACCTATCAACTGATTTTAATCACTACTGAGGACAGAAATAATGAACATAAGCATCAATTATAGCATAAGGGATTAGGGTTAGGCATGAAGAAGAATTTCCTGATAGGGACTGCATAGCAGTTTCAATGCAAAGAGAAAATATGAAAAAAACACAATTTAATCCAATATCCTAGACTTTCTTTGGGAAAACTGGAATATAGAACTTTGAGTGACGCAGGTTTTCAACTGGCTCAACAATATTCAAGGTCATCTGCTTTCCAAGTGATGAGAATAAAGACTGAAGCTGACATGGACATTCTGAACTTTCACCATCAGCTCCTGTAATTTCTCCGTCATCAGTAGGGAGATGACAGTACAGATGACAGTACACCTCACTCCTCGTACTATTCTACTTCTCTGCTTCAAGTACTGATTTTGTGCTAAGGATATAAGAGTTGACTATAACAAGATATCTATTACTGGCGACAATTAACATAGGGCTTATTTTGTAGTCTATCATATCGCACAAAATAATAATTTAAAAAGAAAGAGTTGTAGTATCAGTTTTCTTTATCTTTTCTTCATTTGTTTCAGTGATTTTTCTCCTCCAAAGTATGTGGTACTAGGTACTGTGATAATTTTAAAAACTATATTAAGTTGTAGTATCATTATATAATTACCTTAGTTGGAATATTATTCTATCTTTACTTTTGTCCTTAAATGAATTTATAAATAGAAACATATTTTAATATGTTTTATAAATATAAACATATAAACATTTATTAGGAGCTTAGCACTGTAAACGGGGAGAAATATTTATCTTCTACACCTTAATTTCATTAGTTTAGACCAAGTGAGACTGATGAAAGACAGATTAGCAAGAGAAAAACATGCAGATTTATTTAAGTTTTACTTGACTCATCTCTTTCATAAGGAAACGAAGATCTTCACAATTTCTTTAAGCATAAGCATTTTTATACTATGTTTGATCAAGAGTGAAAAGTCAGGGAAAACTGTGATAGAAAAGGAAATGATCGAAAGGCAGTAAATGGGGGAAACTCAGCAGGACCTGTTTTGATTCTTTGGAATCCCTTCATCTTCAGGGATTAGGATACTCCTTTCCCCAGGGCATAGGAAGGCACCTCTCACATGAGTCTTTTTCTTCAAGAGAGAAGGGGAAAGCTAGAGAACTCTCCCAACACATGTTACTCCTCAATTCCTTCCATTTATCATATTCAGGCTGGGTGCGGTGACTCATGCCTGTAATCTCAGCACTTTGGGAAGCTGAGATGGGCAGATCACCTGAGGTCAGGAGTTTGAGACCAGCCTGGCCAGTATGGTGAAACCCCATCTCTAATAAAAATGCAAAAATTAGCCAGGCATGGGGGCATGCACCTGTAATCCCAGCTACTCAGGAGGCGGAGGCAGGAGAATCACTGGAACCCAGGAGGCAGAGGTGGCAGTGAGTCAAAATCATGTCACTGCACTCCAACCTGGGTAACAGAGAAAGACTCTATCTCAAATCAATCAATCAATCAATCAATCAATCAATCAATAATAAAAGTATTCAATGTGACAAGGCACCATATTTTTAGTAGTGTGTTCTGAAACCCATCACCTCTCAGTTTAGTAGATGCCCAGCCCCCATACAAGAAAATTCTATAGACTCCCTGTTTTGCTGGTTGCTTCTAAAGGTTTTTCTTCCATCTATGTGAATTCAGAAAGCCTTCTTTTGGAGGGTTTGTGGTAATCTAATATCTATCACCTATAGCATCTGAGACCTTGGCTGGTTATATATCCACTTTCTTCTTCAAAATTACCCATGCAGATTGCACAGAACCATCTTCCAGAAATCAGTAAAACTTATTTCCATGAATAACCTGAAGGAGCATCACCTGTGAGGTAAATTGCTCTGTTATGCTAATGTTCTTTCTAGCATTCCTAAGGCAGATAATGGTTCCTCTCACTGAGGCAAGTCAAACTGGTGAATAGCTCATTATCCTATAAAGAGGCTTTGCTTCTGTTGCCTACTCCTATCAGAAGCCTTGCTTTGATTTTTTTTCCCACAAGATTCTGATTAAATCTGTCATTTTCAAAAAGCTTTCTATTTCTTTTATTTCTGCTGTATACATATTTATGGATGAAAGGATGGATTTCTTTCTTCAAACAGTCTACAACTTGATGGACTGAGGATTATCAGACAACATGTGACCACCTAACATTTGCCAGAAGTCTGACTCATTGGGGACTTAAGGTGGATATGGACCACTTTGTTTATGCTCCTGGACATACTAACTCCCTCCTTTCAGGGTTTTATTCAGGGCCAGTTTTCCTTTTTTCTCTTTTGCTTCCATATCTACAGAATACCTCTCTTTTGAGTCTTAACTCTAACCATTCACTCCTAAGGATCAAGTCCAAATGTATAGAATGGTTCCAAATATTTGGAAGTTTTACTTTTAAGGCAATAACTGCACCTTTCAAAAATCACTGCATTGGCTGGGTGCAATGGCTCACGCCTGTAATCCCCGCACTTTGAGAGGCCGAGGCAGGTGGATCACCTGAGGTCAGGAGTTCGAGACCAGCCTGGCCAACATGGTGAAACCCCGTCCCTACTAAAAATTAGCTGGGCTTGGTAGTTGACACCTGGAATCCCAGCTACTCGGGAGACTGAGGCAGGAGAATTGCTTTAACTCAGGAGGTGGAGGTTGCGGTGAGCTGAGATCATACCACTGAACCCCAGCCTCAGTGAAAGAGAGAGACTCCATCTCAAGAAAAAAAAAAAAAAAGTCACTGAATTGTATCGTCTTGAATGTCTTTCCCAAGTCTGATAATTATTTAAAGCAAATCAACAATTGTGGCTATAGTTAAACAAAAGTGGTGTACTCAAATGTGTAACAAGTTTCCTAGACAATTCTGGTGCTCACCACAGTTTAAGAAAATGAGGCTAAGGAAGTTGTCATCATTTTGTCTCAGAATACAGCACATTAATATGCTGAAATACAACAAGCAGCCTTAAAATTCTTCTCTGACCTTCCTTCACCTCCCTGTCTCTGATCCTTTTTTTTCCAAAGCACCAGGAGGGGATCTCTCTGGAAATTCTCTTATCTGAGTGAGAAAATTTCTACTAAAACAAATGCAATTCTCTTCAAGCCCCCTCCCTGGGAATCTTATTAAATGACCAGGAGAAATTAACCACCAGAGAAGAGAAGAAACTGAGGGTTATCACCATGGCCAGACTGACTTTTCATCTATTCTGCTGAGGGCAGCTTTAAGAGATTACCTGGGGGACTGTATCTGCATAAGAAGAAAATCTTTGTTTGGAATGCTGTTCTGCCCCTCACCTTTCCGAAACTCATCTAAAAACTATTGTTTGTCTTTCAGTCCCATTCAGCATCCAAAGAGAATCATTTACAAATCCCTGCTGGTCTTTGAGCTCGTTCATTTATGGGTTCCCCATCCTTCTCCCCAGTGAAGAGGGTATTCAAGCGTCAACTATCTGGCTCTTTTTTCTTTTGTTTTTTTCTTTTTTTAGTTTTTTATATTATTTTGTGGCTCCCATGCATTCTGCATGTTAATGAATTCATTATTTTTTTTCTATTGTTAAACTATCTCTTGTTACAGAGGTGTCAGCTATGACTCTTTAGGATGGGGACAAAGGGATTACCCCCTTTCTATCTATACACATTGATCATGACTTCCTTAAAAACAACTTAAATTAATACAAATTTACTTGGAAAGTTTTATTACAGTGCTTTAAGATGTATTACCATCATCTGTCAGAAATTGCACTCTTCTGGTTCAGTAGGGCTTACAAACATTTCCGTCACTTCTCTACGCAAATACATAAATCCTTGCCTACACCTTGCCTTCATCTCTGCATTCTATGAGAAGCTACATGCTTCTCTGTGACCTTTCGGGCTTAAGCCACACACCACTCTTCTTAAACAGCATGCTTTGCAGCATTTAATTTGGGTCAGCGGTTAGACTTCTTCCAAGAGCAAAATATAAACAATGTACAAGCATTTAATGTAAAATCGACTTGTAGTAACTTTGACAATAAAAAGAAAGTTTTTTATTGGATATTTAGTCTCTGGAAAAATCAAGTTCTCTTTTTGTTTTCTTTCTTTTTATTTTTTGTGATAGGGGCTTGCTCTGTTGCCCAGGCTGTTCTTGAAGTCCTGACCTGAAGCAATTATCCTGCTTCGGCCTCTCAAAGTGTTAGGATTACAGGGGCGAGCCACTGCATCCATCTAAAATTGGTTAAAAAAAAAAAAAAAAGAATTAGGTAATTATTGCATGTCTGCAGTGTGTGAGGCTTTGGCCCTTAAGTTTGCAACCTTATTGTGTGATACAATAAATCAGGAAACAAAAAGGTAAATGGCACTTTTATCCTCACCAAAAAAATAATAATTCAATACAACAAAAGATCTGGCTCTGGAAATGTAGATATTTTATGTCTGTTAAATGAGAATAAATAAGTGAATGAACGAATGAGCATAATTGACAAATAAATGGTATAGAGAATGCTATCGAATTTCAGAAAAATGTTACTTTAGGTTAGTGTGATTCCAGAAACCTTTCCGGAGAAGGTAAAAATTAAGCAAAAAAAAAGTCCAAAATAATTGAGAGGAGACAGGTTAAAATATTCTATAATTTTTCAAACTAACAGTAGGACCAGTTAAAAGTTGGCCAGTTTCTTATATTTTACAACTATTTAATTAATATAAAATAACTCTTTAATATTTGAATATAAGAATATCTGAGCAGAGAGTTAGAAAACTGCAAAGATAGAGTTTTACATCAATCTGCAAGTTTCTTTTCTTAATTTTGTTTTTGAGCTAACACACTGTGGCATATTTTAACACACTGTGGCATATTTTAACATATTTTAAAAACAGCATTTGTTGCCCAGGCGCGGTGGCTCACGCCTGTCATCCCAGCACTTTGGCATGCTGAGGCAGGCAGATCACAAGGTCAGGAGATCGAGACCATTCTGGCTAATACGGTGAAATCCCGTCTGTGCTAAAAATACAAAAAGTAAATAAATTAACTGAGCCTCATGGCGGGCATCTATAGTCCCAGCTACTCGGGAAGCTGAAGCAAGAGAATCTCTTGAACACGGCAAGCGGAGGTTGCAGTGAGCCGAGATCATGCCACTGCACAACAGCCTGGATGAGAGTGAGACTCTGTCTCAAAAAAAAGAGAAAAAGAAAAAAAGAAAGAAAAGAAAAACATCCTTTGTCAAAATTTACAGCAAAGCCCTTCTTCATAAACCGATTGCAGGAAGCAAGATAGTAATGGATCTGTTGAGGCCCAGAACCTGATATCCTGAAGTATGGCACCTCCGCATGCTGACTACTTTGATCTAAAGGACACTGGAAGGCAAGGCCTCATAAGCAAGGTCTCTCTGACCTCCTCTCATCCTCCTATCTCCCACCCTCCTTTTCCACCAATGCTTATTATAGAAACCAAAATTCCTCTTCTCCAAGTTGATCATAGAAACTAGAACTTCTCTCCTCCAAAGCAAGCCATGAAACCTAGAAGGCTCACTCTCTCCCTTCTGTCTTCTCCATTGATGCCCCTCATTCCAGAGGAGTCCTACCGCATAACCTAGAGGAAGGAATGTGGCGCAGAGAGGGTAAGGAGAATCTGGACAGGCCTTGCTGGGTTTTCCCCTACTCTCTCTATAACCAGTAGTTCATACTGTTTTGTCTAATCGCATTTCTACAGGACTGTCTATCCTTCGTCAAATCTAAGCATAAAAACAGATGGTTTTCCTGGGATCTTTAGTCTTCATTTTCAGGAGGCTCCTGTGTCACAAAGAACTTTGATTAAATAAATTTGTTGTGTTTTTCTCTGGTTAATTTAACTTTTGTTATAGGAGTATCAGCGGTAACCATTATGATGGGTGAGGAAAGGTATCACACCTTTCCAGGCTTACAAGCCTATTGATTCACTGAAAGTCATGTGACATTTGTAGAGAAGACCAAATTGCTTAATGACCTATGCAAAGTAATGTATTAAGTTGTTTTTACCTAAGTGTGTGCCTCTGGTTGTGGGAACAAAACAGAAATGCTTTGGTCCCCAAAATGTTAATTTTTACCTGCTAAGCACATCCACAATACACATAAATACAGTAAAGAAAAAAGAAAAAAAAAAGTGAAACCACAACATTCTAACAGTTGTTGCTCCTTTCCAGCTAATGGGCCTTATTTGGGAAAAAGCAGCAATTAGATGTTAAAATCTGTGTGTATGTGTGTAGAGCAGATTAAAAAGTGTCAGTGATCAGGAAATCGCTATTACACCCTCCCCCATCTGTTTAATATAAAGCAGTATTTTTTCTCCCACCTCTACCAACCCACACACAAAAAAGACCTGTCTGGAGGAGACAGAAATTAAACTCCCAGACTGAGTGGTCCTGCTTTCCTGCCCAGCACAGAGGAACGTTGATGATTTACTACATATTGCAAATTTTCATCACACAAAACATCACTTACAGCACTTATGTGATTAACTAATTAAGTCATTAGACACAAAGGTGCTTATCATGAGATAATTGCATCCCAGGGATATAAAGAGAGAAACAGAGTCCGGCTTGAAACAAGAGTCCTTGCTATTACAAGGGCTCCTTCATTACAGAAAGGGTATCCAAGTAGGCAGGTGGAGGAGATGAAAGATATGTGTTTCTCCACCAAGAGAGTTCAGGTTAGAGGTCAAAGTGAAAAATCCTTGACATCCAGATTTGACTCAATTATGTAGACTCCACTAATCGGTACCAGGGTGTCCACAGGGCATGTGTGAGAGTCGCTTAGAATGCAGAGGACTGGAAAGGTGCACCAAGAGGATGGGAAGAGCCAACCACTGAGCTGAATGCATTTGTTACAACTCCCCTGGAGGTCTAATTGCTGATAAAATTAAACATGCAAAGAGCTATCTCTGCATGGCGAACTTATAAATTAAAGGTTTCTTAATGTGGTTTTGAAAAGTATCAGATCATATCACCTGATGGTAACCAAGAAGGGAAATATTTTTCTCTAAGTGTTTATCTCAGTAACACTGTATATACATCCACAGATATGTGTTGAGTGTATATGTGAATACATGCTTCTACAAACAAATATCCACATATACAAGCGCATATAAGAATGAAGATACAGAAGGGCCAACATTTAACAAAGGTATGCAGGCTTGTAAAATTGTTATCAATCACTAAAGAGGGAGCTTGCCTGTCACCATTAGAATCATTAAAATATCTTTAATTTTATAACTTGCTACACAAGAGTTTCTGTGCAAAAATACATACACACACATAGAACTATTAAACTTTGTTCAGGGAAGATGTGGGCCATTCCTTTCTAAAAGGTCTTCTAATACATGTGGTTTTATTTACATAAGGATGCATTATAGGGCTAGCCACAGCACATGCAATGTATTGCCTTTGAGTTATAATGATAACTCAAACCCACATTACCTATATATTTATTTGTTTATTTTTATTAAATTATATCCATATTTTTTATAAACGTAAGTGGTATACGTACAATTGTGTTACATTTATGCACGGTGTAGTGGTGAAGCCTGGGCTTTTAATATAACAATCACCCAAACAGAGTTTTAACCTGTAGATAATTTCTTATCCCTCACTCCCCATTTTTGTGAGTCTCCAATTTCTCCAGTTATTCTACTCTCTGTGTTCATGTGTACACATTATTTGGCTCCAACGTGTAAGTGAGAACATGCAGTTTTTGACTTTCTGTTTCTGAGTTATTTCACTTAAAATAATGGTCTCCAGTTCCATTCATCTTGCTGTAAGAGACATGATTTTATTCTATTTTATTGTTGAGTAGTATTTGATGTTGTGTGTGTGCACACACTCACATGTGTGTATACACTCATAAATGTATACACAACACACACACACACACTACATTTCTTTTTAGAATCATCCACTGATATACACTAGGTTGAATACATATCTTTGTTCTTGTAAATAGTGCTGTGATAAACGTATGAGTGCAGGTATCTTTTTATAACGAATTCTTTTTCTTTGGGTAGATAGGCACCAGTGAGATTGCTAGATTAAATGGAAGTTCTATTGTTAGTTTCTTGAGAAATCATCATATAATTTCCCATAGAAGTTGTACTAAATTACAATCCCACCAATATTGTGTAAGCATTTCCTTTTCTCCACACCCCTACCTGTATCTGTTGTTTTTTGACTTTTTAATCATAACCATTATGACTGATATGAGATGATATCTCATTGTGGTTTTAATTTAAATTTCCCTGATGATTAGTAATGTTGAGCATTTTTCATATGTTTTTTGGCCATTTGTATGTCTTCTTTTGAAAAATAACTATTCATGTATTTGCCCATCTTTTAATGGAGTTATTTGGTTTTTGGTTGTTAAGTTGCTTGAGTTCCTTTTAGATTCTGCATAGTAGTCCTCTGTCAGATGCATAATTTGCCAATATTTTTTACCCATTCTGTCAGCTGTCTGTTTACTCTGTTGATTATTTCTTTTGCTGTGCATAAGCTTTTCAGTTTAATGAAGTCCATTTGTCTGTTTTTGTTTTTCTTGCATTTGCTTTCGAAGTCTTAGTCATAAATCTTTTGCCTTGGCCAATGTCCAGAAGACTTTTGCTTAGGTTTGCTTCTGTGATTTTTTAAAGCTTCAGGTCTTACATTTTAGTCTTTAATCCATCCTGAGTTAATTTTTGTATATAGTGAAACATATGGGTCCAGTTTCATTATTCTATATATGGCTACTCAATTTTTCTGGCACCATTTATTGATTAGGGTGTCCTTTCTCCAGTGTATGTTTTTGTTGACTTTGTTGAGGATCAGCTTGTTGTAGGTATGTGACTTTCTGAGTTCTCTATTCTGTTTTATTGATCTTTTTGTCTATATTTGTGCTAGTACCACCCTTATTTTTTGGTTACCGTGTTCTTGTAGTATAATTGGAAATCAGGTAATATGATGCTTCCAGCTTAGTTCTTTCTGTTTAGGATTGCCTTGGCTGGCCTTTTGTTGTTGTTGTTCCATATGAATTTTAGGTTTGTTTTTCTTTCTTTTTTTTTTTTTTTTTGAGACAGAGTTTTGCTCTTGTTGCCCAGGCTGGAGTGCAATGGCCCGATCTCGGCTAACTGAAATCTCTACCTCCTAGGTTCAAGTGATTCTCCTGCCTCAGCCTCCCAAGTAGCTGGGATTACAGGCTCCCACCACCACACCCAGCTAATTTTGTATTTTTAGTAGAGACAGAGTTTCGTCATGTTCATCAGGCTGATCTCGAACTCCTGACCTCAGGTGATCCCCCAGCCTCATCTTCTCAAAGTGCTGGGATTACAGGAGTGAGCCATCACCCCTGGCCCTAGGATTGTTTTTCTAGTTCTGTGGGGGGGGGGGGGAAGGTTGGTATTTTGATAAGAATTAACTGCATCTGTAGATTGCTTTGGGTAATATAATCTTCTTTTTTTTTTTGAGACAGAGTCTTGCTCTGTGGCCCAGGCTGGAGTGCAGTGGCGCAATCTCCGCTCACTGCAAGCTCCACCTCCTGGGTTCACGCCATTCTCCTGCCTCAGCCTCCCAAGTAGCTGGGACTACAGGCACTCACCACCACATCCAGCTAATTTTTTTTTTTTTAATGTTTTTAGTAGAGATGGATTTTCACCATGTTAGCTAGGATAGTCTCAATCTCCTGACCTTGTGATCCACCCACCTCGGCCTTGCAAAGTGCTGGGATTACAGGCATGAGGCACCGCACCTGGCCAATATAATCATTTTAACAATATTGATTCTTCCAACCCGTGGGCATGGAATGTTTTCCTATTTGCTTTTATCACCTACAATTTCTTCCATCAGTGTTTTGTAGTTTTCTTTGTAGAGATCCTTTACCTCTTTGGCTAAATCTATTCCTAGGTTTTTGCTTGGTTTGGATTTGTTTTCTAGCTATTGTAAATGAGATTGAGTTCTTGATTTGGATCTCAGCTTGGTTACTATCAGTACATACAATGGTTACTGATTTTTCTACATTGGTTTTGTATCATGAATCCTTAATAAATTTATATGTTAAATCTAGGAGTATTTTCAAAGAGTCTAGGATTTTCTAGGAATCAGATTACATCAGCAGCAGCAAACACAGATATTTTTACTTCCTCATTTCCAATTTAATGCATGTTATTTCTTTTTCTTTCCTGATTGCTCTGGCTAGAGCTTCTAATAGTATGTTGAATAGAAGTGGTGAAAGTGGGCATATTTGTCTTATTCCAGTACTTAGGGGAAACGCTTTCAACTTTTTCCCATTCAGTAATGTTGGTTGTGGGTTTGTCATATACAGCTTTTATTATTTTGAGGTATGTTCTTTCTATGCCTAGTTTATTGAGGGTTTTTAATCATGAAGGGATGCTAAATTCTATCCAATACTTTTTCTGGGTCTGCTGAAATGATCACATGGTTTTTGTTTTTAATTCCATTTATATGGTGAATCACATTTATTGATTCACCATTATGAACTATATATTAAAACATCCTTGCATCCCTGAAATAAAAGCTACTTAGTCACAGTATATTATCTTTCTGATTTGCTATTAGATTTGCTTTAATAGTATTTTGTTGGATATTTTTGCATTTATGTTCATCAGAGATGTTAGCTTTTCTTTTTTATTGTGTCTTTGCCTGGCTTTTGTTTCAGGGTGATACTGGTTTCATAGCCTAAGTTAGGGAGGATTCTTTCCTCCTTGATTTTTGAAACAGTTTTAGTAGGATTGGTACCAGTTCTCTGTACATCTGGTAGAATTTGACTGTAAATTCATCTGGTCTTGGGTTTTTTTGTTGTTGGGAGATTATCATGTTTTCAATTGAAAGTGATTATAAAAAGAGAAAAAAATACCAAGAAAATGCAAAATGGATATTTAGATAGAGAAGATACTTGCTTTAGCAGAGATAATAAAAAATGGAAAACTTGTGAAGTCCCTTAAGTTGCTCTGTGGTTCCAATCACTTAAGATTAGTAGAATATTTATATTTCAGATATGAAACTAAATTGTCAATTTTATCAATCTTTTCTAAATACACTGTACATGAATTAAAAGTATACATGTTAAGGATGGAGTCTGATGGCATAAAACTAACATTGACCAGAAAATCAGCAGATCTAAGTTCACATTCTCTTCAACATCTCTCCTACCAACTTTGTGTTTGAAGAAACTCACCTAGCATTTCTTTACCTGAGCCTTCATATCTGTAAAATAAGTCCTCTAGATCTGTCCCTTTTCCTATCCACATAATCCACAACCCTCTGTAACCTACAACATCTCTCTCTTTCACACACGCACACACATACACATGTACACACGATAGGTCAAAACTTTTCCAAAATCATTTGGAAAGCAGCTCAATTTTTGTTTAAAGTCTATAAAATGTTCATTTTCTATTCAAATAATTGTATTAAAATAGACAATTCATTAGAACAAAGCCAAAGTTAGTAACATGCTCATGATTTTGTGTTATTCTTCCCTGTGTTTCCTTATTGCTTATCCATTGTCATGCAAGAATGTGATTCACAGACGACAAACTAGGACTGACTACGTACCATGGTCCTTTCCCTTATGATCCTGTAACCCATGTAAGAAAAGTAAGTGAACACACTACTCAAGAAAATATGTAACTGAATATTAATTATGGCTTAAAAATTCAAAGCTCTATAGGCATTTATAAGAGAATTTTTCAAAAACGACTTGAACAAACATACAACTTGGACAAGGAGAAGAGCGAGAAGGTCTGAACAAGCGGTGCATACAGTAGTTTGAATAAAAGTGCAGAAGTGGAAACAAGGCCCACTCAGGGGAAGAACTCAGCAACAGAGGCTGCATACTGAAGGCTGTGAAAATCTACCCCACCAAAGAATGGTATCATCTGCTACTCTCACTTCATCCTGGTTTTATAACTAGTTTATAAAATGCCATTGAAATATTTGGCTTTAAGACTTTTTTTGTTTGGTTTGGTTTGGTTTTGCTTCTTTTTGGTTGTAGGTGAAAGATCTATGGATACCATTAATACTTTTAAATATAGATACAGGGCCGGGCGCGGTGGCTCACGCCTGTAATCCCAGCACTTTGGGAGGCCGAGGCGGGCGGATCACAAGGTCAGGAGATCGAGACCACGGTGAAACCCCGTCTCTACTAAAAATACAAAAAATTAGCCGGGCGCGGTGGCGGGCGCCTGTAGTCCCAGCTACTCGGGAGGCTGAGGCAGGAGAATGGCGTGAACCCAGGAGGCGGAGCTTGCAGTGAGCCAGGATCGCGCCACTGCACTCCAGCTTGGGCGACAGAGCGAGACTCCGTCTCAAAAAAAATAAAATAAAATAAAATAAAATAAATATAGATACAGATAAAATTTGGGAATATTCCACACTGATGAGGTCTTGGAGAAGTGAGCACCATTTACAAGTTCTGGTGAAAATCTCATCAGACCGAGCCTGGCATGGTGTCTTATGCCTGTAATTCCAGCACTTTGGGAGGCCGAGGTGGGTGGATCACGAGGTCAGGAGATCACGACCATCCTGGCCAACATGCTGAAACCCCGTCTCTACTAAAAATACAAAAAAATTCGCTGGGCGTGGTGGCGGGCACCTGTAGTTCCAGCTACTAAGGAGGCTGAGACAGGAGAATAGCATGAAACCGGGAGGCGGAGCTTGCAGTGAACGGAGATGGTGCCACCGCACTCCAGCCTGGGCGACAGAGCGAGACTCCGTCTCAAAAAAAAAAAAAAAAAAAAAGAAATCTCATCAGACCTATATTTCTAAGAAACATGTTGGCAAAATGTGTCAAAATCCTTAAAAGTGTTTTATATCCTTTAACTTAGTTAATTCTACATTTAGAGATTGTTCTTGAAGGAAAAAAAAAAAAACAAAAAACCCAAATTACATATAAATGCTTTAAGCACAAAGATGTTTATTATGATTCTTATAATATGTGTAACAATAATAATTTAAAGTGTATAACAATGGGTATTGATTATATAAAGTATAATACAGCTACATAATGAGTATTATACATAGTCATTAAAATGTTGAATAAGTGCATTTTCCTATCAATTAAACACAATACATTAATTTGGATATGTATGTGCATGCACACATATACAGAAAAGTTCAGGAATCATTTAAATTCGAAATCTTAACAGCTGTTAACTCTGACAAGTGGGATAAAAAGTGTTTCTTCTTTTATATTTGTATATTTTATCATTATTTCACAATAAATCCATACTATTTGTGCACTAAAATTTTCTAAAAGCAAAAACAATCAATATCATATTTTTAACATGTGAAAGATATTATATTTTAATTTGAGGTATAAATATACAAAAGGCATATGCAATTCATTTGGCATTATTGACATTAGTTCTCCATGCTGGCTTTTATTTATTTATTCTTTTGAGACGGAGTCTCGCTCTGTCCCCCAGGCTGGAGTGCAGTGGCAAAATCTCTGCTCACTGCAATCTCTGCCTCCCGGGTTCAAGCGATTATCCTGCCTCAGCCTCCTGAGTAGCTGAGATTACAGGCGACTGCCACCATGCCCAGCTATTTTTTGTATCTTTAGTAGAGACAGTTTCACCATGTTGGTCAGGCTGGTCTCGAACCCCTGACCTCATGATCCGCCCGCCTCGGCCTCCCAAAGTGCTGGGATTACAGGTGTGAGTCATGCTGGCTTTTTAAATGGTCTTTCTTCCTGGCCTACGTGATTCATGTTCTCCTATTTACTTCTCACCTCTCTGGTCAGTCCTGTCTGCAGTCCTGGCCTTTTTTCTTCTGCTGATTCTCTATGTGCAGATGCATCTTCAAGTTATGCTTTGTTTCTTACCTCTTACTTCTCCCACTTTTCCCTCTGGAGCTCATCTACTAACACCTGTATATTAATCATGCACTAAATTTTATCTTCAGCCAGAACTGCAAGGTATTTCCACATGGATGTTCCATAATGACTGAAACTATACATAAGGACTCTGAATTAATCAACGTAGCCCAGAAATCTAATCCTCTACCTTGACTCCATTTATTGGCCGTCGCTCCATAATTTATAAGCTGAGCTGAAAACCGGAAAGCCATCATTGACTTTTCCCTCTCCCTCACCCCTGCCTTCTTCTAATCCATCACTGGCCCTGCTGACTTTACCTCTTAAATATTTCTGGAATGTATCACCTCCTCTTTCTTAAACACAACTGTCCTGAATCAGCACATATCATCACTTCCCTAAAGCACTGCAACAGCTTCCCAGCTGGTTTTTTTTGTCTCCCTCTCATGTTCATTCTACAACGATTGGCCAGAAGATCATGCTTCAGCCGTAAATCTAAATAATTCACTATCCTGCTTTAAATCCTCCAACAGCTCCTTGTGGCCTATAGGATAAATTCTAAGTTCCTTGATGCAGTTTGCAGGATCTTTTTTATCATGCCCTTGCTTTCTGAGAATTTCATCTCAGCAAATACACACCTGCTTATATTTCCATCCACACATTGCCTTTCCCTCACCGTTATCTAGACACTTTGCTTTAGCGTTTATCTTCTTTTCAATCCACAAGACCATTGAGCAGCTGATTCCTGCTTACCTGCTAAGACTCATTGGAGGTTTCACCTTCTCCAGGAAGTGTCACTCACTCATCAGACAACCAATGGTGTGCTGGCACCAGCTCCTGGAAGCTCATGAGAAACAAGTATTCCATTTTCAGGAATTTTATGAGAGGGTAACTAAACACAGGCAGTCATAAAAATTAATTTATATGAATTTGTGACTAAATAAATTATATGAAAAACAAAAGCAAAATATAATTAAACCCATCACTTTCTAATTATTTGTGCCATTTTGTTTTTATTTATTCTTTTCAGGTTACTTACATTTCTTGTATTTTTATGGCAGAAATACTATGTAAGAATGAACACATCTCTTCCTAATTTCACATTCACTGGCATTACACTGGTTGGAATGAAAGAATTTATACCATAGGAATCAGAAAATATTACAAATGAAGGCTTAATTTTTTGTTTTGTTGATTAGGCTTAAGAAAATGATTAATAAAATTATAATAATGCAGATTAAACTTTAAAACTATAATATATCTATAGCTCTTACATTATCAATAACACACACAAAAATGAGGAAATATTCCAGTGTTTAACAACCACCGTCAGATTCAGCCAAGAAGCTTCTCATGCCATTGACAAATGAAGGAGATTCCAGCATACATCTTCATTGTTTCTCTTTCATCTTAAAAAATATTAACCAACATTTGTGTCAGAATTTTTCATTCATCAACTGTATAGAATTTACAATAAGGAGCCAGGTGCGGTAGCTCATGCCTGTTATCCCAGCACTTTGGGAGACTGAGGTGGGCAAATGGTCAGGAGTTCGAGACCAGCCTGGCCAACATGGCAAAACCCCGTTTCTACTAAAAATACAAAAATTATCCAGGGGTGGTGGTGCACGCTTGTAATCCCAGCTACTCGGGAGGCTGAGACAGGAGAATCACTTGAAACCAGGAGGCAGAGGTTTCAGTGAGCTGAGATTGCACCACTGAACTCCAGCCTGGGCAACAAAGTGAGACTCTGTCTCAAAACAAACAAACAAAAAATTACAATAAGGAAGTATTACATATTTCATTTTTTTATAAATCTCAAACTATGTATCTTTTATGTCAATTATAATAAATGTATACAAGTATATACACATGTAAACTTTTTCCAGCTAGCCAGTTGTGAAACATTTACCAGCACACCATTGTCCAACACTCTCCTTTTTGTGAGTAGAAATGCACATGATTAGGGTTTGCTCTACTCTCTTCCTGTCTGTATCTTTTTCACTGCCCTTGTTCCCCCATTATATGATCTACTTTGGTGTCTGCCTCCTGCATAGACTGTGATAACCTTAAAATTGGAAGAAAACATACCTCAAAAGTACCTAGTGCTCATTCCTGGATGGAGAGATGACGGCTATTTGCTTTAAAAATATTTTTACAACTTGATTAATGAGCATACGTCTGTTAAAACAATTATTACCTTTATAGTTTGCAAAAAGCAAGAAAAACTTGTTGCAAAGTTCTAGTTTATTCTTCATTTCAACTCTGAGTATACTCCTGCTACACAGAGTCATGTACTTTCAACCTTTACAGCTGTTTCATCTGGTATTTATTTCATATTTCTGAATATTAGACTTACACTGCTATACTGATGCTATTCCATTATCTCTCTCTATTATTTGAAGATATACCTATTTTTAAAACACCACCCAAACATACACTCATGCACATATGGACATCTTCTCTCCAACCTCCCAGCATTTCAATTGCAATTTTGAAGTAAATCAGCATCTGTTGTGTTACAACTGTGTAAATATTGTTCACTACTGAATCAAGTAATGTACTTTAATTTTGTTTCCTTTCTTATCCAAGTTTCTGTTTTACCTGAATGTACTATTTGTTTCACATTATTTAACTTGGACGAGGAGTCAATCTTGAGGCTAAAAGCCACATACAACAGAAGATGAATAAAACAATAGAAAGAGAATGCTTAATGACCATGGACTGCATATTTCTATAGTTCTTCTAGGTGAAAGAATAATTTCTTTTAGTCTTAAGTCACTGCTATTTGGGGTTTCTGCTATAAGAAACTGAACCTAATCATAAAATCCTAGTTTGTATTGTTTTCTTACTTTTTCCTCTTCTCTCTCTCTCTCTCTCTCTCTCTGCCTGTACTTTAGGAAAATCAGTTTCTGAGGTCAAAGAAACCTGTGTGAATATAATCGCATTACCACATTTGCACAGAAAACTTTTTTTCTAAGCCTCTGATTCTTTATCAATACAATCGGTAAGGTAATACCTACCTCAAAGTCTTATTCAGAAGGTTACATCAAAACATGTATCAAGGAGCGCATGATAGTGTCCTAAACAGTAAATGTACGAATCACTGGGAAGGAGGAAATGCTGACAGTTGCGGTTAGTTGAAGTAGCAGCAGCAGTAGCCACCACATTAATGGTAAGGGTCACGGGAGTAGCAATAACAATAGGAACCCTTCTCTTTTCAAAGACTATTGTCACTGGCTGTCATACAATTCAACCATCTTCCTGATCCCTTTCCCTCATCATATTTCTAACGAATATCCGCCACATATACACTGGTTTTTCTTCCTCTTCTTCCATTTGGGAAGTATCCAATATCATCCTATGTGACCAACCCTATAATCCTTTATTAAAGCTTTTCCTTCATTTCCTACAACCTGTAGACATCTCTTAGCCCCTCAGAATCATCTCCAATCAGAATATTCTTAGATGCAAAATGGATTGAAGACTTGAAAATATGACCTTTCTCAGCTTGGACTCAGATCACGCATACTAGAAACAGTGAAAAAAAATTGATGATTTTTATTATTTGACATTAACATTTATTTTCAGGTAGAAACTTTGTGACTGTAAGTAATGAGCTCAAATGCTTTTAAGCAACCTGGTTATAATCTATCAAGGCAACTGTGTGAAAGTTGGCAATGAAGAATAAATAAACATTCAAAAACATGAAAGTATACAGCTTTCTATATATTAATATGGTAATGGATGAGATGGTTTTAGACAAGTAAATAACTGGGTTACTTTGTCATGAGATATTTACAATTTTAATTTCTGCTGTACTTTTAAAGTCAAATATAATAAATGGGACTTAAAGAAACTGAATTTGTTTTATTCTGCTTGTATTGTTGCTTTTATTTTTAACTGAAACATTTTAGAAAATGTGTGTTCCCCTCCCAGTGTCCACTTTGTAGATACGGTCATTTCTAACACCCTAATTTGGGCTTCATTACATGTTGTAGTTATACATTGTATTCAGTCTTACACAGCTATAGCTGACCCTAAGCAATTACAGGGAATACGCAGAGTCAAACCAAAATAGAAAATAAAAGAATGAATGCCCTTGTATTCCCATGTAAGGAAAAATACTTGGGGTGAGAAAAGTAGACTTCAGGACAAAAATACAAGCAGACCAAGATATGAGATCCTACTATTTATTGAGTACCTTCTCTGTGTGTGTGTGTGTGTGTGTGTATATACACACATATATATGCCTATATATACATATACATACATACATATATACATATGGATATGTTTGTGGATATATACGTGTGTGTATATATACATATATGTATATCAGTCATTGAACTAGCTGATTTACAAGTAATGCCTTACATAACCCTCTCCAAACCAAAATAAGATGTAGAAATATTGTTCCCATTTTATAAGTATGAAAATTGAATCTTGGAATGATTAGATAGGCCAAAGTCACAAAAACTGTGGTAGAGTTTCACTTGGAATCCAAATTAGTTAGAAACCATTCTAAGTATGTTTAAAACTATTTCATGAACAAATAAAATATTGCTCAGATCAAACACTACCATATCCCCTCAAAAATAAAAAAAAAAATGGAAATATTGAATGAAAAAAACAAAAGGAATATGACCCCAAGGCAAACATCCAGCACTTTCCAAATAAAGACTAACTTGGAGAATGAAAGTAATTCCTATCTTGTTTTCCAAAGAAAACAAGCAGAATATTCAAAGGCTAGAAGAAAATCACATCCAGGACTTGATTAAGAAACGATTTAAGATTCTTCTAACTCCCATACCAATCCGTGTTTAGGTTTAGATGTTCCCCAACTAGTATTATCTTTAATTACACATTACACTAATATTATTTCTGGTATCCAACAAAAAGCAAAAACAAAAAACAAAAACAAAAAGTCAGAAACGAAGCAACTGTTAATTTGTAAGGGGTAAAATCCTCTAAAATATTTAGAATCCATTTGAATGTAATTAATATTGGAAATAATTCAAGTTTTGCCTTTATCTTAAGTTCTGATTTTGACTGTTAGACTTTTCTACATTTCAGAACAATCTAAACACATGTCAATTCATTTTAACTTCTGGAAAAACTTAAGAGAAAAACCATTTTGCATATAAAAGCAATTGAGCTGCTGATAGAGTCCACACTGACTCAACCAAGAGTTCACAAATGTTCTTCGGTAACAGAAAAGGTAAAATGAGTGTGGAATTTGATCTGAAGATTATATATTTTAATGTTTGGAATATTGATCCATTGCAAATGAAAATGGAAGTCCCATTTTCTCTAGCTTGACTAAAATGGTTTCCCACAAAGACTCTGGAACCATATTAACATCTTCTACCTTATGTAAATTAGAAGTTAATGAACATAAAAACCATTAGTCTTCACTTATGTTCTATAATTGAATCGATGCAATTGATTTTAAAGTTCAGAAGCACTCCATGTTTCAGTAAAGCTTATAGAGGCTTTTAAGACTCTGATTTAGCACTATAAACAAGCCCATCAGATTGATAAGAATTCCCAGAAGAAACAGAAAGACAGCATTTACTGAGCTTGGATTTCTACATGCATGACATGAAATCCTGCTTCTTTTCTTAGCCTCATTCCTGATCTACTGAGGAGAGAGGGTAAGTTATGCAAAACAGAACATAACGAGGTTCTCATGTTCAAATTACATGAAGTCTCCATTCTTCCATAAAACTACACATGCACACGTGCACACACACACACACACACAGAGAGAGAAATAATCATATATGTGCTAGAACATATTCTATAACTTGCATAAAACAAGTTGAATTTTCATTTGAGTTTGAGGAGAAATATTATGGCCCATGTTCAGTGGTGACCCAGTAACTCTTTCTAAATAATAGCTCTTTCTGCTTCCCTACTGGGATTTCTGGGAGCTCTGCATTTACCTCACAGTGGTATGAGCCATGTGGTCACATCTATAAAGTCATCACTTTCTAAGGTCATCAGATATATGGAGAAAAGGCCAAGAAGGCTTCTTACTGAAGTCTTTAACCCCAAAGTCAACAACAGTGCACCATCAATTTAGTTAGAAAACAAGAATGACTTAGTGTCCCATTTCTGAACAAAGATGTGTCCCATTTCTGAACAAAGATTTCTGCTGAATTAAGCCTCATTTTTATTTAAAACAAGCAAACAAATGAACAAACACTGCCTCATTGGAGTTGTAGTCTTCTCTTTTAACAGGCGCAATGGATTTCTCCAAACAAGTACTATTTCTTTGACGTATACTTAATTATCAAGAAATGGCTGGGAGTGGTGGCTCATGCCTGTAGTCGCAGCTACTCAGGAGGCTGAGGCAAGAGGATGGCTTGAGCCTGGGAATTTGAGGTGGTAGTGAGCTATCATCATGCCCCGGCACTCCTGCCTGAGTGACAAAGCTAGATCCTATCTCTAAAATAGAATAAATGAAAATAAGAAATAGGAATTCACAGTTTTAGCCTCTACCATCATCATGGGTGTGGTTTCCTAGTTCATCTCCCCACTCCTGCGCAACCATGTGCCTGCTGAGGAGTCCAAAAGGAACAGTGAGTGAAAATTATGAAATTTCATCATCTGATCATTTCAAAAACAACTACAAATTCAAGACCTTTCCGTTTCTGTAAATTCTACATCATTTACAACAAAAACTGATAAAGGAGAAGATTAGAAAAATGAAAATATTCCTCCAGAAGGCAAAATCTACTAGCCCCTCAGCAGAAATTATATATGTCAATAAATTTATATAACATATATAATTATATATAATATAGTATGTCATATATATTAGTATATTATGTGTAATATGTATATGTAATATATTATATGTATGTTGTGCATATATATGTATAATATATGTATATAATATACACATATTACATAGTAATATGTACACATATTAATATACTCTTATTACATATTACATAGCATTTGTATATTATATAATAGATGTATATCTACATATATACATATATGTGTATATAGTCTTTACACTATGTGTGCATTATATATTGTATACATTATATACAGTATACAGTACATTGTATACATTATATACAATATAATGTACATTGTATACATTATATGCAATATAATCTACATTGTATACACATATATGTATATATACACAAAATATATATTTATATATAATATATATTATTCTGTATACATATATTATGTATTTTAATATATGTATTTCTGATAACCACTTTTATTCAAAATTAAGCTTCACAAATGCCAATATTTTCATGTTCACTTTTCATTTTGTACTATTAAGAGTCTATACTTGAAGCTACGAGCAACAAAGTCTTTTTCAAATTTCCAAAGCCAGCTCCCTACAAGTATAGAGGAGGAAGAGTAAAAAATTATGCCAAGTGTATGTATCCAGCAAAAAGAAAAGCAAGCATTTCTACTATCTGCCTTTCTATAGGTTTCTGACAATGACTGGGGTAGTCACCTACACACTGAAGTCAAGTGTCTACACAATGAGATTCCTTTAGGCCTCCCAACTGTTCAGTCCCTGGTATTTGTTACAGCCATGCATTGCTGTGCCACTCTGATTTAAACCGCACATTGCTTTTCCCTTTCATTTCTGGCCAGAGCCCAAAGCCACACAGCAGGTGCTGTCTCAGGAATGTCACCATCTAATAAAAGTATTGTAACATAACACAGAGACAATGAAGTTCTCTTTGGATGTACTTGGATATTCTTGACAGATTGCATTCCTAATAAGACAGTGTCTCAAAGCTCGGGCAGAAGAACAGTACATATGTATTTTTTGATTGCAAACAGTAAAAAGTCTTCGTATTAGTATTGTTTGAACAATGAACCCCAGTGCTGGGTGACTGGAGTTGAGAAAGCAACTTCCAGCAGCTGCATATCCCCCCTCAGTCTGCACAATGTTGAAGAAGGAAGGTTCAGGCAAAGTTCTTCAAAAGGCAGATTTTTGCACTCCTTTCGTGCTTCATAGAATGACACCTTAATTGCTTTCCTAACTGGGTTATGCGGGACTGACATAAAGAAAAAACAGTTTCAAGGGAGTGAGAGATTTACATGATTCAATTCAATTGAACGGATTCAAGAGAGTACGAGAGCAGAAAAGTTAAGTTATGCAAACTAAAGGAATTTGAAACAGGACAGTAACAACTTTGAGATTAGATGCCGCTGCTTTGGGATTTAAGGCTTTCGGTTTAAGGACTGATCCTGGGTATGTCAAGGTCATGATTCCCTGAAAACAAAAAAGTCCATGTTTTTATGATGTTCTTGTTAGGCCTGTGATTTGAAAACAGAAAGTGAATATTCCCAGACAAGATAACAAGTTGGACTATTTGTTTAGGAACAGCTTTCATATTCTAGCGACGATTATAGTGCACATACCAGACACAGATAATACTGCCCTCAAATTTGAAGAAACAAATTTTATTTTCAGTTAAAACATTGAACTGAATTATTTTGACTTCTTTAGGTATCCTTGGGAAAAGATCTTCTTTGAAACTGGGCCAAGAGCATAGCGAGTGATTCGGTAATATCCTCACAAGATGTATTTTACATGGATTGAGAAGCATCTCAGGTCAGATCATGCCTCTCACAAGGCATTACAATTTTATGCAATAAAAGATTCTAAAACATTGCCTATGGGAACTGAGTAGATAATATTCCTAATGGAGAATATCATCATTATCTCCCAAACTTATATGAGTTATATCCCAGAGTCATTCTTTCTTTTTTCCACAGATGAAAGAGAACTCAAGCAAGAATTACAACGTGCTTTTGTGATAGCCAACATCTTAAGTATCTGCCTTTCAGCTGTCTGTTATTTTATCATCCTCATATACAGCTAGATTTGATGAGAAGATGGAGCACCTGCTGTACTCCAAAACTTTACATTCAATAGCTCGTTGGTCCCCACAACCTGGTAAAATAATTGGCTTTCTATTTTTAGATGAGGAAATTTAAGATCAGAGAAGTTAGTTACCAGCCCGAGGTCACACAACTGGCAGGTGGAGAACCAGAATTTGAATCTGTGTCAGTCTGACATGAAAGCTTATGTTCTTTGCATAGTAGGACACTTCCTCTAGCAGAAAATATGTATGGTAAGTTTTCACCCTTAACATACTAATTGTCACACGATAGTATTCATCACTTAAACTCTGCCCTACTTAGAGATTTTTTTTTTTAAGTTGAACTAAATTAAGTTTCATAAAACTCAGTGTCAAATATATCTCAGAAGGTTTGGGCTTGAATGGAAGCGAAAATGTTGCCAAGTTTAACAGCCCACTCTAAACCTTCTGGGCAGTAAGTTTAGAGCACAGATTGAGTCTTTTAAGATTCAAGATTTCTTGTATTTGACAAGCTGTGATGTCCTGTATAGAAGTGGAAAGACTTGTAAATTAATTATTTGGATATCAAAGGGTTCATAAACAGGGTGATATCAGATAGTTTTTGTACCTATTACATGTATTCCATTAAGTATTTTAAATTTGGTGTCATCCATTCTCTGGGTCTGTATAATGCTTCTTTTCCCCAATCAGATGTCTTTGGAAATTGTATGACTTCATTTACCCATTCATATTCTTTTTAAAATTGAACACATAAGCAGAATAGGAGTAAACAAATAAAGGGGTAGAGAGAGAACTGTAGCTAATAAAGGAATGGGATACATGTATGATGAATTGGTAGAATGTTTTTAAAAAAGTGTGTGCGTGTGTGTGTGTGCACGCGTGCGCGCGAGCGCACGCGCACAAGACATCTGGTAAACCCAAAACACAGAACATCCTCTCTTTGTTCAGCATTTAAATTTGGACAGTAGCTTGATTTCAGCTACTTTTCTTAAACTCTTTGGTTTGACAAACTGGGCTTTGTGTCCTATGACAACAGCTTTTCTCAAGAAATTTCTGGTACTTTTTGATTCTGGTTGGACTGGAAATACCACAAAAACAACTTTCCTTATGGTATTTTGGCACTTCGACCATCAGGACCAGATGGTACACAGAAGTGCAGAGGAAGCATTGGATATGAATAATGATACATTTTTAAAAATCATCCAGTCTTCTCTAACTTTATTGCATTTCAGATGAAGATTCATGCCAATTTACACTCTGATCTGAACATGTTCCTCCATTTCCAATGGAGGGAAACTGAATGGCAGGATGTAGGTTGAATTGGAATTAGAACAATTCCTATTCTTGATTTTGCCTGATGAGAATTAATCCCCAGTATTTTTTTTTTTTTAAACCAAAAGGCAGAGCCTTTAAATGTGGTCTTCAGAAGAAAGTGTGGGAAAGCTTACAGATAAAGTACTAATTTTGACTATCAAGTTTAAACAGAAGGAAGAATCATCATCTTAACCCCCAAGGGCAACAACAATGGTGTAACTGCAGACAAACATTAAATATGATCACAAAGGTGCCCAATAAATGTGCCCTGTGTTTGATGAAATATATGCTAAATTCTCAAGATAGAAATAGAACTCAGGTCTTAAATGTGATGTGTTATTTTTCCCCAAAGGAAGTTGAGTTGTTGCGTTGGATGTTGCTGTTAAGTTTTGCTTCTTTGTTTGTGCATATTCCTTATTATTTTGTCTCAGGAAATGGAATCTGGGGAAGTATGAAGCATTCGCCAGTGACCAATCCTCACTAAACCATTTATAAAATATCATTAATAGAGGTATGTTTAAATTTAACCTTTTATCTTGTTGGTACGTCTGATGAAAATACTAAAATGAAACAAAGTAGCTAGTGGTTAAGAAGCAAGGATTAAGATGCAATTAGTTAAAAACAAAAATCAAATAGAAGAGGGAGACTGGATATTCTAAACGACTTTTTCCTAAAATTTGTTCCTTAGAACTTTAGATTTGCTAGGGGACATGCTGGGATAAACAAAATCAAGTAAGCTTTTGATTTCTTTTCACAATATGTTGAAACTCTTCTAGAGAATGATAGACTAGGTAGGTTTTCCAAATACTGTTCGTCCATAAAATCTTTTTTCCAAGGGGGCAACTTGCGGGAAATAATTAACGAAGTTTCAAGGATCAAAAACATAAAGTTTTAAAGGTAACCAACTTTTGAGCATTTTGAGGCTACTACTAGCCTATTTCCACACTGCTATATATTTAAAAGACAGCCATATTTGTAAAGCCTTAGCAGCAAAGAAGTATTTAAAAAATTCTTTACTTACAAAATATACATAAACGTACATTGCTTCAATTACACTGCTTATTACAAAATCAAAATTCAAAACTGAACCTGAGAGAGTTACCTCATATTCTCTGACAGAAATCTGTGCAAGAGTACAGAATGGAAATTAACAATTTACCTATCCTATTTAACAATAATAAAAGTAAATAAGATAATTCAAAATGTCATTGCCATATTAGTTCACCGTAAGTGATCTTTGGTCATTCCCTTTGATAGTTAATGTCGGACTTTCCTCATGTTTTAGTTACTTAACACCATTTCATATGAACAGAAAATGCACAGATTCATCACTTTTTTGTTTTGTAATTTTCTGGCATGGTAAGGAAAAGCAATCTTAAGCAAAGCCTTCTAATAGAAAGCGAGATTTACTAGGTTTCTTTGAATTAATCTTTGTTCCAGCAAAAGAGAGCTTTAATTAACAGAGATTATCAAATGTAAATCAAATGTCTAAAGGAAAAAAATTCACTATGAAATTTTCCTTCTTTGCATCATAGGAAACTAACAGAGTAAGTACTCCTCATAGTCCAAAATACGCCAGGAAAACACATCTGCCAGCCAAGGAAAAAAAAAAAAAAAAGACTATTTAGGGAGTCTTAATCTCATATAAGGAGACTCTGGTTCCATCTGCATTGATTTTCTGAGGCACAATGTTTTAAAATGGATGTCTGGAAATACTTTTAATTGCTTCAGACTAGTTCTGATAAAATTATTTGACCATTCTTGAACTCAAAACAAAGATTGAAAATTGAAGAGTTCTTCATTATAGCTTTGTTAAATATAATTTTATTTCAAGCATAATTTCATTTAATAAAGCAATTGTTTTTTATTAGCAAATTTCCAAAAGGATATATATTAAACAAACCAAAAGGACTTTGTATAATTCTATTTGAGGAAGAAAAATGCATTATTTGACAAGGTCATGTATTTGATGACATTAATAACAATGTCAAGGTCCTGCTCCCTCCTATGTCCAAATTTCCATGATTAGACATGACAAAACTTTGCAGTCTCATTCTGTTGAAAATGGAACATAGGATTAAATGCCTGAAATGTCTTAAACCGGGTTCTTATCCTCCGAAGTATTGACATTTAGGGCCAGATAATTATTTGTTGTTGAGGGCTATCTTGTGTTTAGCAGTATCCTTGACCTTTACCCACCAGATATCAATAACACTCGTCCCATCCAGTCAACCAGTTGTGACAACACAAATGTCTCCAGACATTGCCAGGTGTCCCATGGAGGGATAACTTGTCCCTCCTGTGGAACTGCTGGTCTAATACACTGCTTTCCTGGACATGATTGATAGGGAATTTATTTATAGAGTTCTGTAGACAATTCCTATGTGCTTGCTGCTTTCTTGTAACTAATGTAAAACAGGATTCCTAGAACAGTTTTGCAAGGATATTGACTTCTGCTTAAACTAAGCTTCACCATTTTGTTGTGCTCAATACTTTGTTGTCTCCGTTTTATACATTCATTATTAAACAAGGATTTTCCATAACAACATTTTTACACACTGACATTTTTACACACATAACACATTTTTACACATTTTTACAATCCCTAAGAAAATAGAAATTGTGTCATTTCTGAATCACAGTTTCTGTCTAATGGGCAACTGCTGTTTCCTCTAAGTCTTTGGACAGATTTATATATTTTTAATACATTCATGCAATATATTTTATGGTTATAAATAAAGCCAACATCCAGTAGTAAACTTTGATCATACCCAGGTCAAAGCTCATGTTTTTTCACGAGGCCTTTAAGATGCTCTGTGTCAAGACCTTGCTAACCTATAGCTTCATCTCTTTCAACACCTTGTCTTACAAATCACACTCTAAAAATATGGAGATAGGGTTCACATCATGCCCTACTCTGTCTTATACCTTGGTGCCTTTGATTTTATCATCCCTTGTTTAGAAATATGCCGCTTATTATTTTTCCATCAATTAGTTTTGGGGGGGGCAGTTTTCTTTGGTGGTTTCCAACAGAAAATTACATAGATCAATCCTTAGAAACTGATTTAGTGTTTTCAGGAAAAAATATTGACAGGAAATTTTACATTTGTATTTAAAAAACAATGACAACTAGACATACTAAACCACTGGCATCATCTGACATCAGCAATAAGTTCTGCAAGATATTTAGATCTGGTAGCTGAGAGATAATTTCTAATTTTTCTGTTTACTTAACCTAAATCTGGAATGTAATGACAAAATGCACATAAGTAACAGCTGTGATCATTTAAACAATTTTCTGCTTTTGTTTTGTCTGAATCATGATGTTTTGTACACAAAATGATTACCTTGTGGGAGTTGGGTGACCAACCCACTAAAGTTGGTTTTTTGAAACAGGGCAGGTGGAGTATGGAGATTTCTGAGCTGCTTCTAAGAGGTGAACGGAGGTCTGTGACTATTTTTCCATCTGTTCTTTAGTGATTTACACAGATTCCATGCAGATAAAGAGGAGCTGCTACATCTGACAGAACTCCCCAAACTGCACTATAAACAGCAGGGAAGGCCACCTGCTACTCTCCAACTTATGTTACATCAAAGCAGCCTGGATCGCTCACCCTGATTGGCTAACAGCAGGCCTCCAATGAAAAATTCCTGCTTGATTCTAGAAAAAATAATTAGCAGGCCCCAAATCATTGGAGTATTATCCAACAGATTGTACATTTTGAGGGTAAGGGCAAGACAAGTATCTAGTTTTTGTTAATTTGTGTTTTGAAGCTCCATGTTTTTCTCAACTACTTTTGGTAATTTGTTTTATTAGAAGCTGCATTCATTCTCTCATTCACATCCAGGGTATGGTGGAGTGTCAGAGGGTACACTGAAAATAAGGGGTGAAAAAGGGATGAAAAATGTTTCAAGAAAATGACTGTTACAGGGATGCATTTCTCTTTTCTTTTTCTGTTATCTTTTCCCTTGAGGGCACAGGCAAAGGAATTGGGTTTTGTTTGTTTGTTTCCATTTCGTTTTACCATTTTTTTTTAATACTTTAAGTTCTGGGATACATGTGCAGAATGTGCAGTTTTGTTACATGGGTATACACGTGCCATGGTGATTTGCAGCACCCGTCAACCCATCATCTACATTAGGTAGTTCTCCTAGTGTTATCCCTCCCCTTGTCCCTCACCCCACGACAAGCCCCAGTATGTGATGTTCTCCTTCCTGTGTCCATGTGCTCTCATTGTTCAACTCCCACTTATAAGTGAGAACATGCAGTGTTTGGTTTTCTGTTTTTGTGTTAGTTTGCTGAGACTGATGGTTTCCATCATCATTCATGTTCCCGCAAAGGACATGAACTCATCCTTTTTTATGTCTGTATAGTATTCCATTGTGTATAGGTGCCACATTTTCTTTATCCAGTCCATTCTTTTATTTTATTTAGAAACCGTGATCTCACTTGTGAAGAACTATCGCTGAAAAACTTGGAAGTTGGAGTTGTATGTGACTTCTGGACCTGATAGTCTTCAAAGAAGGAAACCCAACACCCCAGAGGCACTGTCTGCATAATTCCACCAGTCAGGTCCCTATCCACTCAGCAGGTAGCTCAGTCACCAACTGCAGAGGTAGCTTAAGTGTAGGTCAAGTCTGAGTTATTTCACCTTCTGCTTTGACAAGTTGATCAATTACAGCAACAACTACAGACATTTGAGGGGACTTGTTTACTGCCATAATGTGGAACCAATCCGGAATAATCTTAAGACAATACAAGCTATGCTAATGCATGCATGACTCATGTCTTCCAACTTACAAGTTTGCCAAACTCTTTTGAGACTAAGATGGCATATGCCAGATATAATTTAATACTTATACTCACCTTTATTGTTGTTGGTCTGTTTTCAGAGTTTATAGACAAATTTCCTGCAATGAAGTTTAAGGAGTAGATTTATTTTTAAGTTCCAGATTAGGTCCACTAAGTGATGAAGAGTAGAAGTCCTTCTATATCTTGACTACCTGACTTATAGATTGGGGAATATATAGAAAATATTTATTGAATGACTAAGTTGATGCATAAATGAACATATCTAAATGGTAAGCTCTATACGGGCATGCTTTGGTATTATAGTAGCCCTTCTCTAGTGTTCAATTTAAATCCTTTTATAACTGCGTGTCTACCGAGGGTTGGAATTCTAACAGAGACATGTCAGGGTGCAGATGTTTCTGCCAAGTTCAAATCATCCAGACCCCTAGAAGAAAATACAGCTTTGTCTGTGTCAGAGAGGTTCCTCTGAATTCCTAAGCTGCTTTAAAACTGCCCGGGGCTATATATTAGCCCGCAGACACTTTGACAGAATTGCATGGACAACCGACAAGGCAGGAGTGTTGGAGGTACACTGGCAGCACGGTGTGGGAGAAACTTGCATAGCACCTGCCCTGCTGCCCAGCAAACCTGTGATCCTTGCAGAGTTGTATTCATGAGTAGCTGAGGAGTCAAATGAACCTGCATTTAAAGAAGAGAAAGCAGCAGCAATAGGAACAAAAAAGACTCAAACCCAATAAAGGAAATTAAGAAAACTTCATTTTAAAAGAACAATTAAGCTCACTAAATGGACAGCTCATTATTGGACTTGGAAACAGACCATCGGACAGCCTCTGGGACGGTTGTGCAATAGCCTGAGATACTCATAGCTAGTAATTGAAAAAGAGAAGGTCACAGGAGGGTTTTACAAGTCTTGAAAGAAGTCTTCACTTTGCATTTTTGGAGAGCTTACAAAGGTAGCCCCAGGGGAGGAAAGGAGGAGTGGCACATTCCTGGAGATGGTTTCACCTGCAGCCATGGCAAGGGTCAAAACAGAAAGAGATGCGCTAGTAAAGGAGTCTGGGCATTTGACACACATTAGGGCACTGAGTTTAAGAGAGATAAAGAAATTGATTGGGCACCGTGGCTCATGCCTGTAATTCCAACACTTTGGGAGGCTGAGGCGGGTGGATCACAGGGTCAGGAGTTTGAGACCAGCTTGACCATCATGGTGAAACCCCGATTCTGCTAAAAATACAAAAATTAGCTGAGTATGGTGGCACGTGCCTGTAATCCCAACTACTCAGGGGGCTGAGGCAGGAGAATCGCTTGAAACCCGGGAGAAGAGGTTGCAGTGAGCCAAGATCGTGCCACTGCACTGCAGCCTGGGTGACATGAGGGAGACTCCTCTTAAAAAAAAAAAAAAAAAAAAAAAAAAAAGTACAGTTCTCTAATTGGGCTCTTTTACTTACTATTCATATAATAAGAGCCACGTTCCTAGGCTGTATAATGGGATTAATCATAGTAAGTACTTTGTACTTTGTAACGTTACGGTGAGAACCAAATAAGTGGACATTTATTAAAAAACAAAAAGAGAGAGAGAGATAAAGAAATTAAGGGTGCCAAGTTCACTGATTCTTGCCCTGTAAATAAAGTCAAAGTCATAAAACTGTATTATTTCTTTGTGTCAAAACTCCTTACATATATTTATTTGTTCCTTACAATTCATTTTAAACAATACAAGAAATTAAGAAATCAATTGAGATTTTCCAAAATGTTGTATTTTTTTTTAATTAAAAGATGTCTAGGAAGAACACATTCTCCTTAGCCTACTTACAGATTCCCTCTTTCTCATGTCCCTGGTGGTCTAGTGGCTAGGATTCGGCGCTTTCACAGATTCCCTCTTTCTCTACAAATCAGATACTTGAATTTTTAACCTCATACTAAGCTATGGATTTAAGGTCATGTGTTTCTCTTCAGCAAGAATGTGTCCAGTTCCTGAACTAATCTCGTCTTTGGCAGTGGTCCCCTACACCCCATGGCGACGCTCTGGTATTTGGAATGTCTGTTTACATGATGGCCTCCTGCACCTGGGACAGCACTGGGGGAGCTTGCAAAGAAACAATGAACAGGGGAAGAACAGGAACTGAACCAGGCCAGAGTAATCATCCCCAGCAGCAGCAGTGCTTATCTGCAAACACTCCCAAGACGGCTGTCACCTGAAAATGCCCTCTGTCCTCTTTGAAGAGGGAAATGCTGTCACAACCTATTAGTCACAGAAATGTTCCCTGGGAATTAGTATGTTTAATATATCAACTGATTAATTAATAGAAAAAAAATGGAAATATCCTTTGATCCTCTGACATTACTTCCCAGGAAATTATCCTACAGATATGCTCAAAAATATATGTTGGGCTGTTAACTGCAGCATTATTTGCAGTAGCAAATGACTAGGAAGCAAAATGACCATTAGTAGGAGACTGGTTAATTAAATTATAACACCTCCACAGAGTGAAGAATGGTGAGGTCATTAAGCAGACAGACAAGAGCTCCACAGCTGCTGGTAACAGAGGATCCTTAATATGGTTAGTTTCCAAAGAAAAAGATGTGCAAATAATATGCAAGTCGAGAGAGAGACAGAAAGACAGGTAGGTAGATAGATAGATAGATACGTATATGGAAATTTCTGGAGGGATCCAACATAAATGAACTGTTTGGGCCTCTGAGAAAAGGGTGAGGTGGGAATTACATTCTATACTCTTTTGCAGTTTGAATTGTTTGTCATACGCATATACTGAAAGAAACAGTAAAAATTTGATACTAAGATTGGCTTCGTGATCGGGTGGAACAGCAGAGACTGCTTTTGCAGATCAGTAGCATGCGGCAATGGATACATGTTGGTCATGAACACCATAGTTCTGGTTTCTTCAATGTTCTTTCCAGTGCATGATTCTTGGCAATTTACTAAGACTTTCCGGGCTTGTTTCTTCTTCTGCAACAAGCATGGGGTTAAAAAATACCTATTTCCTTTGGACTCTGAAGATAAATTAAATGGCTAATTATCAAAAGTGAATCTTCTCACACTATTTTACTCTCACCTAACTTTTTCCAGGGGAGACTTCAAGACTTAATTAAATTATTTAAGGTTGAGCTTCCTCATTTCTGAAACCAGGATTTTAATTGAATCTAACTCATGGGGTTTTTGTGGTGACTATACAAAATAATGTGTAGAGAGCATTGCACAGTTTCTGGCACAAATCAAATTGCTAAATAAATATTAATGACCATTATCATTGTCAGAAGACCTACTATTATGGATCACAAGTTAGGCAAACCATACATCTATAGATTGCTACAGAAGGTTTATCTCTACTAACCAGATAGCTGGAGAACTTACAATAGATTCTCTTTCTTCTGCTTTGCTTCATCAAGAGATGCTTCCTGAAACCATAGTGTCTTATGATTCTTTGGCAAATTTGTTTCCCTCTGCTTTTCTGGGTACCAAATCAGGTAAAGAAAATCTCCTCCTAACCGCACCCCCACCCCCATTGATTCATTTGCATTGTCCCGAAGAAGGGATGATAGATTTTCTACCTTGATGTGTCTTAGTTTGGATTGCTCCAATGGTAAACACTAAGTAATGAACTGGTATGAGTCAGAGAAGGGAGAAGTGCCAATAAATTGTTCCTTTATGAATGAGTTATGAATGGGTTATTACTGTGGGCAGCTGGGGCTCAATCCCATTGGGCATGCTCTGAGAAATAATACAGGACATGCCTCAGAATAATTTTATCAGAGGCTGTGGAGGCTGGGTAATTTCTCTACCAAATTCTATCCTCCATTAGTGGAGTTGTCCTCCACAAATCCTACAAGTCACCTGCCTCAAGGGAAGTCTCAAAACAAGGGGAGGTTTCTCAAGAAGAAGGAACTGATTATACCAGCACAGAGGATTTGAGGAAATTTGGAATTCGAGATTCTCAGTATCAACCACTCAAATACCCTATCCTGGAGCTCAGAGATTCACTCTTTTCATAATTCCTGACGTTGGCAAAGGAGATCTGTTCAGAATGGGCATTTTGTTTCTTTTGTGAGTCTGCCACTCTTGATTTTTAGCATAATATGCTCAGTAATTGCAGGGAATAAAAAATGTTTTTCAAAGCATGGGGGATAACATGATTTGGCTGTGTCCTCACCCAGTCTCACCTTGAATTGTAATAATCCCCACATGTCAAGGGTGGTGGAGATAATTGAATCATGGGGGCAGTTTCCCCCATACTGTTCTCATGCTAGTGAATAAGTCTTACAAGATCTGATGGTTTTATAAATGGGAGTTCCTCTGCACAAGCTCTCTTGTCTGCCACTGTGTAAGATGTGCCTTTGATTCTCCTTTGCCTTCTGCCATGATTGTGAGGCCTCCCCAGTCATGTGGAACTGGGATTCCATTAAAACCCTTTCTTTTATAAATTACTCAGTCTCAAGTATGTCTTTATTAGCATCATGAGAACAGACTAATACAGGGCAATATTGACTTTCAAAGCATATCATGACTTGACAACTGACTGTTCTGAGCCTGATGCTTTTACTAAGACTTTCAATGTAGTTAATAATGATTAACTTGCTCAACAATTCTTGTAGTTATTAATATCCCATATATTCCTAGTGCTACTGTTGCTGCATAGCCCAATGTCTTACCTTCCTCTTGCACTATACCCCAAATAACTATGAATAAATGCCTGGGAAATTGTGATGCTATTGCATGCTAGGGGTCATAGAAATCCCATTTATCCCAGCAGTGAGATCATTATTGCCATGAGTAATCCCATCCCAACGTCTGATCCTGAAGGTTTATTTCCAGGTTCACTTTCTTGTGTCAACTTCTGTAGCCTGTGTTCACAAAAAGTGAACCGTGAGGCAAGGGCTTAATTCTGGAATGAAAGCCCAGGGAGTAGAGGGGATAGGAAAGACTGCAAAGGGGGTGTCGGTCCATTCAAGTGCTGTAACAAAAGTAGCATAATTGGGTGGCTTAAATAACAAACATTTATTTCCTACAGTTCTAGAAGCTGGGAATTCCATGATCAAGACATTGGCAGATTCAATGTCTAATGAGGACCCACTTCCTCATTCACAGAGGGCCATCTTGTCACATGACAGAGCGGGTGTGAGAACTCTCTCTGACTTCTTTTATAATGGCATCAATCTTATTCACAAGGGCTTTAGCCTCATGACCTAATCACCTCCCAAAGCTCCATGTCCAGTACTATTACATAGGGGGTTATATGCGTTTTGGGGAGACATAAACATTCAGTCCACAATAGCAAGGAAGAAAGAAAAGCCAATATCAGGTGGGTTCTCCTAAATGCAACTAATTGCTTAATTCTATGAAACCATCCTCTGAGAAATTGCATGAACTGCATATCAGAGCAATCAGCACCAGGGAAGAAAGGAGGAAGAATGTACTCAGCTCCTAACATTCATTGGATGAAGATTTACCCCATAGAAGTTTAACACCACCATCCCCCACAACACACACACACACACACACACAAACACACACACACACACACGCACACGATTAGAAGTTGCATATGCATGGGAATTAAACTGGATTCCATGGGGGCTCATGCCTAAAGGTCCACAGTAAAAAGACCAAATATTCTGGTGTGTCTGGGACTGAGGGGTTACGTATGTCTTTATTAAGATGCTAGCATCATCAGTCTTAACCCTTGGTTAAGAGACTTCCCATTGCTAAAAGCAGGACATTCCTGGGAAATCTAAGACAAGTTGGTCATCTTTTCACAAGGACTCCCAGATGGGAGGCAAGAGGTATCTGCACTACTAGACTGTGCTTTGGTGAAGTTGATCAGACATCACACAGATATGACCATCTTGCCAGCAGCTAGAACAATGGCTGGGAGTCTGAGAAGATACAAAGCAAGGCATAAAAGATGGTATTTGAATCTTTTCCAGAAAATTGGTTCAAACATTCAATAAAATAGTCTTATTTTAACACATCCATCTTGTTTTATTAAAATCTTGTTTTATTCCTCCTAGGAAAATCAGATTTTTAATTTTATTTTTATTTATTTTTATTTTTTTTTTTGAGACGGAGTCTCGCTCTGTCGCCCAGGCTGGAGTGCAGTGGCCGGATCTCAGCTCACTGCAAGCTCCGCCTCCCGGGTTCACGCCATTCTCCGGCCTCAGCCTCCTGAGTAGCTGGGACTACAGGCGCCCGCCACCTCGCCCGGCTAGTTTTTTGTTCCCATTTCTTAGTAGAGACGGGGTTTCGCCATGTTAGCCAGGATGGTCTCGATCTCCTGACCTCGTGATCCACCCATCTCGGCCTCCCAAAGTGCTGGGATTACAGGCTTGAGCCACCGTGCCCGGCCGGAAAATCAGATTTTTAATCCGCAGTATATTGATAATTCCTTTGTGCCTTTCTTCAATTGACATGAACGCTTTTTGATTTTTTTTTTTTTTTTGCTTAATTTATGGTAAATTAAATTATGATAGCAACATTTAATGCTTATTTTCCATGGCATTTGGAAGATAATATTATAGTCAGTTGTATCATCCTGATTAAACATTTTTAAAGCAAAAAAAAAAAAAAAAAAATTAAAAGACTTGGCAAATGTAGCCAGAAAAAAAACTTGAGATGATTGTGCATGGGCTACATTGCATAGCAGAATGAATGGTGCACCGATCCCCTTCTTGAAGGACTATGGCTCAAATTACAGTATGTTTTATGTCCTTGTAAATGAAATCGTTTGAGGGTCTCTTGTCACAGATCGTATATGATTTGCAACACTTGGCACAACTTTTCCTCTGTTCTGGAAATACCTTACAAATGAGCTAGGATCTCAAGAGTGAGTTCTGTCTTTCCAGGACAGGAAGTAAGCCTACCTGGAATTTATAGTCGTGAGGAAGCCCCAGGAAAGTGACAACCAAGACTGGTTTCCCTTGGGGTACTAGAATTGAAACGCACTCATCTTAATTAGCATTATGACTTTTTTCTTTTTTGTTTGAAAATTTAATTTCTTTAAAAAACTAGGCAGAATGGGGTTAGGTATGTAATTAAGAAAAATGCAATATGGTAGAAATACACTATTATTTTACTTGTCTTCTTTCCAAACATTGTACCTAAACTGCTCAAAGTCATATGCAACTTTACATGTGTTTTAGAGTGAGACTGCAAGTGATTTTTGAAATCCATATTGTTTTCTTGAACTCTAAAGTTTCTTTCTAATGTGAACAATAAAAATTCCACAATATTGGGAGGCCAAGACAGGCGATCATCTGAGATCAGGAGTTTGAGGCCAGTGTAGCCAATATGGTGAAACCTCATCTCTACCAAAAATACAAAAATGAGCCGGGCATGGTGGCACACGCCTGTAATTCCAGCTAGTTGGGAGGCTAAGGTGGGAGAATTGATTGTACCCGGGAGGTGGAGCTTGCAGTGAGCCGAGATTGCGCCACTGTACTCCAGCCTCGGCAACAGAGCGAGACTCCGTCTCAATAAAAACAAACAACAGCAACAAACAAAACATTCACAATAGCAGGTACTCCTTCAAGGCTAGAAGCAGCCTGGTATATAAAGAGCACAGGACTAAGGACATGTTGTGGGTTGAAGTGTGTCCTCCAAAAAGACATGTTAAGGGGCTGTGGGGGGCAGGCTTGGGAAGGTTGGTGGTGTCTTTGCAGGTGTAATCAAGTTAAAACGAGGTCTTACTAAATGAAGGTGGGGCCTAAATCCAAGGCCTGGTGTTCTTATGGAAAGGCCATGTGTAGACACAGAGACATGGAGACACACAGGGGGAATGCCATGTGACAGCAGAGGTAAAGTAGTGACACAACTGCAAGCCAAGAAACACCAAGGACAGCAGCAACCACCAGAAGCCAGGAGAGGCACGGAACAGATTCGTCCTGAGAACCCCCATAAGGAACCAACCTCGCTGACTCCTTGATTTTGCACTTTGTAGTCTCTATAACAGTGAGAGCATAAATGTCTGTTGTTTTAAGCCACTCGATTGTATTTTGTTATGGCAGCCATAGGAAATTAAAACTAAGCCCTACAGCCCTGGATGCTATTACACTACAATACCTGCTACGGAACAGCAGCAAGACCCTGGGTAATATGTCGTCTTCTAAAGTCTCATTGGACTTACCTGTACAATGACTGAAGTGCTTCGAATGGATGTCCATAACATACCTTTTAGTTGTAAATTTCTTGAGGTCTATAATTTCAACACAAGAAAAATAAGGACAATCCCTAGTGACATAAATTCTATCAGGATAGAAAATTGGACTACTTCATTCATTATTTCCTTAGTGCCTAGAACATGTATTTATTTTATCTTTTTAAATTAATTAATTTTTGTTAAGACAGGGTCTCTGTCATCCAGGCTAGAATGCAGTGGTGCAATCAGGGCTTACTGTAGCCTCAACTTCTCAGGCTCAAGTGATTCTCCTGCCTCAGCCTGGGACCACAGGCATACACTACCATGCCCAGCTAATTTTTAAATTTTATTTGTGTAGAGACAGAGTCTCTCTATGTTGCTCAGCCTGGTCTTGAACTATGGGCCAGGCAATCCTCCTGCCTCAGCCTCCCAAAGAGCTGGGATTACAAGCATGAGCCACTGTGCCTGGGCCGTATATTTATTTTTGAATGGATAAATATACCAATGAATAAATAAATCTTTGTTTAAACAATTCTCTTTGTTGTAACTATGGACTCGGTGACTCCCAAATTTGACAGTCACAGTAGTTGATAAAGTTCTTATACGTAAGGTTAAAGAGAAGTATTACTGAAGATAAAAGTAGAGTAATTTCTAGGAATTTGCTCCCTTATCTCAACTAATCCTGCCTTAGTAATAACCTTTTTGTCAAGTTTCAGAGTAAACATCCTCTTAATGTATTCTGAACTAGCAAGCTAAGTGCTCAAGACGCATTTCCGCTAAACATTGATAATGAAGGAAAGAAATTACTTTGAAAACATGTATCCCCCTCCTCAGGAGAAAACCATTAATTTCTAAGCAGATAACTGGAGTTCCATAATAATTATTCATTCAGTGCTTGAAACATACCTAAGCAAAATGCATGGAAGATCACTGTGCATCTAAGCACAGATTAAGTTGAAAACTGTGTGTTCTTATTTTAAAACAAAAACTCACCAGTAAGGCCCACTAGTCTGCAGCCCTTCAACTTTGGGAGAGAAATATGTTTCTTGTGTATATGGAGAAAACAGGAAGCACTGATAGTGGGTGCTAATTGTTAAATGCTGTGAAAGCCACTATCAGTTCCTTTGTCATACACACACACAAAAAGTTTGTATTCTAGGGTATCTCTAAAATCTCTTAGCAAAGTCTTAATACCCAACTCAATCCCAAAGCTTCCATTTCAGAAACTGAATTGGCCTCTGGTACAGTTTTTATAGAAGCAGCATCCTCCCTGTGCTTTTATTGTATGTGTAGAAATGGCTTTCTCCAAAGTCCCATGCTTTGGGACCACAGGCTAAGGCCCCCCTCATCCATGGATAGTTGGTAGGCTATCTTCCTGGAGGCATAGTCCAGATGGAGCAGACCCTCCCCTGTCATCCTTGCCCATTTTCCAGACCATTTTCTTCTCTGTGAGTAATAGTGCTGTTATGAGTTCTGAATATTTCTCCCCATGCAGACTAACAAGCTGGCGTAAAGTTTTCAGGGCAAAAATGATGATGTACTGCCTTGATTTCCCAAGTCTCATGTTATGAGAAAGTCATTTCTGCTCTTGAGCTTTCAAAGAATTGAGTGATCTCGATACTGAAAAGGCACATCTGCTTAGCAAAATTACTGCATAATTGTGCATGGTCTCACCGCTCTAACTGAGGTATGAAATTATTATAATAGGACTCCTGTTAACAACAAAATCGAATCTCATCCTTCACTCTGAAGGTGACATATGTGACTCTCTATCCTTTACTCAGCATCCAGAGGGAAACACCTCGGCACCAGCGACCTGTGAAAAGTAGCACAATGCCAGATCTCAATCTGTACTCCAATTGCCCATCAGAGGTTTCACTTTATAAAATGGTACCAGACAAATCCGAAGAAAAAGTCAATAACATTTCCCAAAGAAACGCAATATTACAGACTTGCCTTGCCAAGAAATCTATAATGTGTCTCTCCAAGTTAACTTTCATATTTAAATATGTCCACTTCTGAAAAACAACCATTGCTCTACAAATCAAGGGCTTTGAAAAGCCCTGGGAAACCAGAGACCTGTGCAGAAAAAAGAAGATGAAAGTTGGAAGCAAGAGGGAAGAGACAAAGGTAGTCCTTTTACATTTATTTCTCCCTTGATCAACATTGAATTACTCTCTCTTTGCTTGTTTGTTTTTTGAGACTGGATCTCTCTATCTACTCCTGAATATCTGGGACAACAGGCACAGACCACTGCACCTGGCTTTGAATTACTTTCAAAATAGTGTTTTTAGGACAGAAATAGAGCAAAGGGTAAGAAGAATCTGGCACGTAGCATGCTTTGCAGGTATCAGTTGAAGTTGTATATATGTATCCATGTGTGTTTGTGGGTAAAAATGGGCTCAGGGATGGGGCCCAGTGATCCTTCACTTAAATAAACATATATTTATGTATATTTTTAAAATAATCAAGATGACCTTGAGAACTCAGTGTAGTAGCCTCACTTTATAGATGAATAAAAGGAGGATCAGAGAAACAAGACAATATGGCAGAGATCGAAGAAAATAATCTTTCAATGCTCTCTACACCTCCAAAGCAGTCAAATGAGTTACATAGTCAATTATCTGAGAAGCAAAATGTTTGCCAAACTTGGTGTCTATGTTTCTGCTTCCCTCCAATTAACTTCCCAATAAGATAGAGAATACAATTCTTATGTTCTTCATGATGGGTAGATACTTTTGGGTCGTAATCAATAAAGCAAAAATCAATATCCTTTTCTTAGATAGTCTTAAGCAATAATTATATAAACTAATTCATGCAAAATAGTAGCCTATGCTTTCAAGTAGCTCTTGAAAATGAAAAATAATTACATAATGACATATATAGATCAGTGCTGTGGCAATATGGTATCACTGAAGGGATTTTTATAAAGTACAAGTGATTATGCTCCTCCTACTGTGGGTGAAACATTAGTCCACATTCTGTGGATACAAAAGTGAACAAGACTACCAGACCTCATGGTACTTAGAGAAGAAAGAGATACAAAAAAAAAAAAAAAAAGAGAGAGAGAGAGAGAGAGAGAGATAATTACAAGTAGTGATAATTGGTATAAAGTAAATGATATAGTTTGCATATTTGTCCCCAACCCAATCTCACGCTGAATTGTAATCCCCAACACTGGAGTTAGGGCCTGGTGGGAGGTAATTGGACCACAGGAGCAGATCCCTCATGGCTTGGTGATGTCTTTGCAAAAGTGCATGAGTTTTCATGATATTCGGTCATTTAAAAGCTTGTGCGGCCAGGTGCGGTGGCTCACCAACTTTGGGAGACCGAGGTGGGTGGATCACCTGAGGTCAGGAGTTCGAGACCAGCCTGGCCAACATAGAGAAACCCCATCTCTACTAAAAATACAAAAATTAGCTGTGCATGGTGGCACGTGCCTGTAATCCTAGCTACTCGAGAGGCTTAGGAGGATCACTTGAACCCAGGTGGTGGAGGTTGCAGTGAGCCGAGATCACACCACTGCACTCCAGCCTGGATGACAGAGCAAGACTCTGTCTCAAAAAAAAAAAAAAAAAAAAAAAAAGCTTGTGACACCTTCCCACCCCCACTCTCTCTCGCCCTTGCTCCTGCTCTCACTATGTGATGTGCCTCCTACCTCTTTGCCTTCTGCCATTATTGAAAGCTCCCTGGGGCTTCACCAGAAAACAAGCAGATGCCAGCACCATGCTTCCTGTAAAGTTCTGAAGAACCACAAGTCAATCAAACCTCTTTTCTTCATAAATCATCCAGTCTCAGTATTTCTTTAAGTAAGGCAAGAAGGGCCTAATATAGCAAATGTCAAGACAAGAAGATAGAGAGTGGTAAGGGTCACTTCTTCAGAGAGGATAGAACCTTTGAGTAATGTTTGACCAAATAGCTGAATGCAGTAAATGAAGGAAACAACAAGATATTTTGGGGAAGATATTCCAGGATAAGAGCAGCCACTGCAATGATCTTTGCTTGGCTTGGCTGGGATGGGCAAACTGGTTCTTGCTACTGGAATCCTGAGGGAGAAGGGGAGATTAGTGGAAAGTAAAGTTGGTGAGATGAATGGATCATCTGGAGCCTTCCATGCTGGATTGTGGAAAGAGGATCAATGAGGAGTTTGGTATTCCAGGAAGGAGAAAATGGTGGCTTTGAGGAGGATGGTGGTAGTGGAGAAGTGGAGAGAGTGAGAAGTAGCCATGTTTAGATATATTTTGAAGGTAGAGGTAACAGAATTAGATCATGCATTGGATGAGAGGGTTGAGAAAAGGAAAGGAGGTAAATCTCATTCATTAGAATAAGCAACTTAGTGAATGCTTGTGATTTTTAACCCATATATATATATATATATGGGAGTTTATTAAGTATTAACTTACATGATCACAAGATCCCACAATACGCTGTCTGCAAGCTGAGGAGCAAAGAGGGCCAGTCTGAGTCCCAAAACTGAAGAACTTGGAGTCTAATATTTGAGGACAGGAAGCATCCAGGACAGGAGAAAGATGTACACTGTGTGGCTAGGCCTGTCGTCTCGCCTTTGCACATTTTTCTTCCTGCTTGATACTTGCTGGAAGCTGATTAGATTGTGCCTATCAGGTTAAGGGTGGCTCTGCCTTCCCCAGCCCACTGACTCAACTGTGAATCTCTTTTGGGCAACTCCCACACAGACACACCCAGGATTAATACCCTGTATCCAATCAAGTTAACATTCAGTATTAACCATCCCAGAGAGGGTTCCAAAATCACCTGCTGAGGCTGAATGGGATATTAGATTTACAAATGAAGCTGTCAAATGGACGATTTATAGAGGAAACTGAAGTTCAGAATTGACTACTATTAGTCTTGGATGTGTCCTAAAAATCTGGATTTTGTTAAAAGCTCTCATGTTTTCGGAATCATGGCTGCAGCAAATTCCTAAATGTGATAACTCCCACCATGAAGTCTTAAAAGATTCTTTCTTCCCCCTCCTTATAAATTTGCCAGAAGGAAATTAAGTTTTTTTATAAGTTTGCTTGAGGGCAATGTACTTTTTAAAAAAATCTTAATTCCAAAGTTGAATTATATCTCACTGAATATTTGTTTGCTATTCTGTTTGCTTTTATTTATTTATATATTGAATTTGGCAGAATCCAGGATTAGTTAGGCTGCTTGAGATCAGGGTGTTGTGGTTTATTTATGCAATACCATTCTTCTGCAGTATTAGCTGAATAAATCCAAGACCCATTTGTCGAGTACATGTGTGTCTGTGTGTGTGTGTGTGTGTGTGTGTTTCTGAGAAGCAACAGATAGAGTGGTCTTTTTTTCAAGAAAGAATTAAAAAGGCATATGCTGCTGATTTCACAGAGTCTTCTGAAATTATCTCTCGGCACTGAGATCCAAAATTTTGAAGCCTTATGGATCTGGCCTTGCACATGGTTATCTAAACTCATTTGGCCGATAAATATTTCATTTGGCCTGAGAAAACTGCTTTTGCTCTGTACACATTTACCAATGTCACTCTACTTCTTCATTTTGTCATAAACCACATGCAAATCTGTGACTGTAGTTATGCACCAAATAATTTACCAGGGAAAATGGAAAGAAATATGATCATGACATGACATACACATCTTTTGATGGAATTTACTGAATTAAATACATACTTAAGTAAAGGTATTGAATTTTCTTGTGTCTTATTTCCATCATTTATATCTAGTAATTTTTTTTTTTTTGGTTCAACTAATGATTTCTTATTTATTTATTTATTTTTGAGACAAAATTTTGCTCTGTCATCTGGGCTGGAGTGCAGCGGCACGGTCTTGGCTCACTGCAATCTCCACCTCCTGGTGCAAGTAATTCTCCTGCCTCAGCCTCCCGAGTAGCTGGGGTTACAGGCACGTGCCACCATGCCCAGCTAATTTTTGTGTCTTTAGCAGAGATGGAGGTTCACCATGTTGGCCAGGCTGGTCTCAAACTCCTGACTTTGTGATCCACCCACCTCGGCCTCCCAAAGTGCTGGGATTACAGGCTTGAGCCACTACGCCCTGCCCCATGATTTCTTATTTTTAACTAAACCAAAACAACCCATTACTTCTGCTTTTCTGTTGACCCTCCATAGGGCTTTGATGATTTATTTTTATTTAATTTATTTTTGCTACAATTTTCAAGGATTCATGTAGGGTTTTTTTTCTTATCTCTATGTTGTACCTAGACTTTAGGTTTATAGTTAAGGTTGTTGATAATGAAATTGTTTATTTGGCAAACAGTAGCAATACTTTTTGCAACACTGATTATCTCCATTAAGCAGCTGTTAATGATAAGAAGAGAAAATGGAGACCCTTTTCATTTTTATGCTATATAAGAATAGGTGACTGATTTTAATTCATAGTTACTCAGGGAAAAGAAAACTGAGGTGACATAGCAATGGGGTAAGCAGAGGTAGAGCCTTAATGTCATTAATATTCTCGCTCCTCTGAATCTGCACTTGTAGGACATCCCCTCTTGCTTGTCACCAGCAACCCATCCCTCTCCCCCAAAATTTGAGTGAGCTCTACTTTTACCTGTATCAATTAGAGACTGAGCACCATAGCAATGATATCTGAGGAATAAATCAGTGTTCAATCATAATTTAAGGAGCAAGTCAAGACTTTGTCACAACATAATGATTTCAAACTTCTGGTTGCTTAGATAATTGCGCAGCTAAGACTACTAGATTCATAACAGAATATGAGACCTACAAAATATCATCAGCACGGAAATACCCATGCATGATGAAGTTTTAGTCAGGATGACATAAACCACTGATATCAAAAGTAGAGATCTGTGGGCAAATTGGGGATAATGAAAAATAAAGAAGAAAATAAGAAAAATTTTGAAGTTCTATTTTTAATTAAAGTTAGTGGAACTCTAAAAAGGAAATTTCTAGCAACCTAGTAATAAAAAGATGTTAGCAGACATTGAAGATATGAGGTGTCCTCCTGTTAAAGTAGGTCAAACAAGGTCAAAGTTCAACATTACAGTCCATCTATTTATTTATATTTAATTAGACTGCAAATTTTTGATTCAATAATAAGCTAGTTAGCTTATTAGTTTTGATTTCATCTTTTCTGAACTGTGCCTACATTCTGGGAGCAGTGAGATATTTATACATCCCATTTCCTCTTATTTTGACAAATGTCTCCAATAACATTTAAATAAAATGCAATGAAAGATAATGGAGTGTTTCTTTCCGACTTTTGTTTTGCCCAAAACTCCCACTGAAAAACATTCATAAGGAAAAAGGTCAGCTGAGGAGCCAAAAAGATCGTAATTTAGTGATTTTATTTTCTCATCAAATTAGACACACCGTAGTGTTAAGAAAGAAAAATATTTCAGTAATATGAATGTATGTATAGTGGGCAGGCTAAGCTTCATGTTACCCTATTCATGAGTTTTAATTTTGACCTATAAATCTCTTTATACCCGGGTTAACTAGAAACTGTACTCATAGACCCTAATTGGCACAGCTTTTTTTAAATCTCTCACTGAGTGGACAATGCCTTTTCCTACATGTCCAACCCTAGTAACCCTAGAAGGAAAGGTTAAAGAAGAACATCTATGTGAACTTTCTCCATGACATACAGAAAATCTATTTTCACTTTCTCTCTTTAGGACAATCTTTCTCCACAGTCTTCTAAGGAGTCTATTCAAATGTACACTTAAAACAGCAAATTTATGTTCAAGGTTGAATACCAATCACAATAACACTATTTCCTCAATTCCTCACCATACCTAAGTGTGTGTTAGCTGGACAAAAGGTTATGCTCAGAAATGGAATGGATTAAAACCATGTAGGCTGGGAGAAGTCATCAACATCAGATCTTCAGTCCCTGAGGTGTAACCAAATAATCAAATATACTTGAGCAAGTCATTTCCCTCATTTATCAAAAAGAGATACTATTTATACACTTTCTTTCTCACTTGGTGGAATGAGGGTAAAATGTGAAGTATTTCTCTCACTACGCTTTTAGCAAACATCTATTTTGAACCTGTGAACTTTGCTTTATTGTGCTACATGTGGAGAACCCACAAGGCAGAGACATGGGCCCCTCTGAGTTTAAAGACTATTAATAAAAAAAAAGGAATATGCACATATAACAACAATAAAGCAGGATAGAAAGCAGAAATTGTTTTGCAGCAGGAACAGAGGAAATATTAGATATGTGATATGGTTTGGCTTTGTGCCCACCCAAATCTCATCTTGAATTGTGACAATCTCCATATGTCAAGGGTGGGGCCAGGTGGAGATAACTGAATTATGGGGGTGGATTCCCCCAAACTGTTCTCATGGTAGTGAACAAGTCTCAGGAGATCTGATGTTTCATAAATGGGAGTTCCCCTGCACAAGTTCTCTTGCCTGCCACCATGTAAAACATGCCTTTACTTTTCCTTTGCCTTCTGCCATGATTGTAAGGCCTCCCCAGCCATGTGGAACTGTGAGCCCATAAACCTCTTTCCTTTATAAATTACCCAGTCTTGGGCATCTCTTTATTAGCAGCATGAGAACATACTAATACAGTGTGATGAAATACAATGAAAATTTCATAGGAGAGATCACTTAGATTTGGCAGCTCTGGGAGATTCTTTTGAGGAGGTGTCATTTGGGCTGGGTTTGAGCAATAGATATTACTAATCTGTTTAGAAATAGAGAAGGACAATGAGAAGAAATTCAGAGGGTGAAAGGTAGCAAGCATAGCTCAGGAACAAGAAACACAATCATCATAGAAACATTTATTAAACTTAGAATATGTACCAGGAACTAATCCTTGTGAATATTAACAACTTGATCTTTATGATGACAATATGAGTAGGTGCCATCATTGCTATCTCCATGTGAGGGATTAAGAAATTGATGCACAGAGAATTTATAAAACTTGTCAAGGTCATTCAGCTAGTAAGTTGGAAAAGAAGGGTTTTGGTTTAGGCTACATGACGCCAGGACTCACGCTCTTAACAACATCTCTGTAGGGTCATATTAGACTCACACTTGGTAATAATTAAAGAAAATGTGTGAATGAGAGTGAAGGGAATAAGGTCACACTAAAACTTTAAAGAAGACAGTGGAAAGTCTTAATATTATGGCTAAGAAGAGTTGAAATATTTTAAATGGAAGAGAAGTTATTTAACATCTATGATGAGAACAGAACAATTATAACTATGCTTATATTACACAGTATAAACAAATTCATAGTATTTATGGGGTTGCAAATAAGGAAACCGGCTCTAGCTAACTTAAGAAGAAAAGAAGTGCAGAATTGAAAAATGAAGCCTAGGAAAGGGGAGGAACTAGACAGTTTTGGTCATCTACACTGAAAGATCTTCCTGGCACAACTTGTCACCTGGAAGGCAGACATTAACAATGACAGCCACTAGCGGCTCACAGTTTTGATGTCTTTGTCTAATTTTAAATCCCTGAAAGAGGTTACTTTTTGGTCTCAGTTTGAGTTAAGAGTTCATACTTGGACCAACAATCATATCTGGCTTGAAGTCCAAAGACACAGAAAACCGGCGTGTCAGTGTATCAGGGTTCGTTCTGAAAGCAAAGAAGATGAGCAAAGCTGGAAAGACGTATCAACTTTAATACTCAATGATTTGAAAAGCCTCAGTGTGGACAATGAATAAAAGGGAGATACTGGATGTGAGGAGAACAGTCACATTGCAGTGATGATGATCTTAGAGTTAGGTAACAAGTGTTTATATGAGGGTAATGTATGTTGAAATGGAAAATTAAGAAGTATGTGATTATCAGACATGGGGACAGAATTTTTAAAAAGTGAAGAGTCAATAGTCATGCTGAAGTTTTCAGCTCAAGTGACATGGAATATATTATTATACACTCATTCCTTGCTGTTCAAACTCAGCCAGCATTCACAGACACCACACTGGGGAAATAAACAGCACCCATGCTAGGGTTTACCTGTTGAAGACTACCTTCCTGGCACACTTTGCAGGTCTTGTTTAAAGTTAACATAAACTTGCTATGGTATATGTGTTACATTTTATGTAAGTTTCACCTATAATAGTATTTTTAAAAATTATTTCTCTAACTACAGGTCCTCTTTGGGTTAGATGAAAGAACTTCTACTATATTAAAAATATCATCAATAAAGATACTTATTTTCTTAAAGTTCCCACTCTAGATGGGATAACATGAAAGTCACTGGAATTCAAAATATATGAGACAACATTTGTATGCAAGTGACTTGTAATCTGGAAAGGAATCAGGACCTAAAAGATAAATTGTGAGCCAATGAATAAGATAGACAATATATGATACAGCAATTCAGAAGAGGCTGGGATAGTCAGAAAATACTTTATAGAAAAAATGATAGGACTAAAAGTGAATCTTATGAAAGGGATTCTGACAAGGTTCAGATAGTGTAAGATTCCTAAATAACTGTTGATATATTGGATGGACATGAGGAAGTCCTGGATAACAATGTTGGAAATAGAAAGTAACACTTAACCTACTCTACGTGCCAAGCACCATGAGAGATACTTCAATAAGTCATGTCATTTCATTCTCCCCCAAATTTCCAACTGCCTTAGTCTATTCAGGCTGGCATAAGAAAACATCATAGGCTGGGTAGTTTATAACAACAGAAACTTATTTATCACATTTCTAAAGGCTAGGAAGTCCAAGATCAGGGTGCCATCATTGTTAGGTTCTCGTGAGGGCCCTCTTCCGGATACAGACTGCCAATTTCTTGCTGTGTCTTCACATGGTGGAAGGGGCCAGGGAGCTCTCTCAGGCCTCTTTTGTAAGGGCATGAATTCCATTCATAAGGACTCTACCCTCAAGACCTAATCCCTTCCCCAAATCCCCACCTCCTAATACCATCACCCTGGGAGTTATTTTAACATATGAATTTGAGGGGGACACGAACTTTTAGACCCAGCATCAACCAAGATGTAATTTATTATCTCCATTTTATAGATGATAAAACTGACTGAGAAATAAGATATCTTGTTGAGTATCACAAAGATGGAGATAGTCAGAGCCCAGATCATAGTAGGCCAAATTCTTTGGGCTGCACCTCGTGGTTTTTCAAATGACAGGCTAACACAAATTTTATACTACACAGGTTTTACCTTTACTCTCTCTAACAACTTTTCAAATACATTTATTCCCCAGACTACCAAATATTCAACTTCAAGCTTCAGTCTACCTTAGATATTTCATATTTAACTAAAGTTTCGATTTTCAAGACCATGTTCCTAGCCACAGGCTTTCTCTCCAGTTCCGAACCTACATTGCCCATTGTCCATTGGACATTCCTATCTTTCCTCCATATCTGTATTTTAGCTTCATAATAATTGGCACCGAGAAGTCTCTTTTCCTCTTAGAAACTCATTCCCAAAATAGTTATTTCTGCAGAAGGGTCTACCAAGTCCCCAGTTATCCAGACCCAAAAAATCAGTCACATTTGCATCTTCTTTTTCTTTTATCCTTTGGACGAAATAACAAATCAGTCTGAGAATTTATCCTTTGGACTAAATAACAAATCAGTCTGAGAATGCTTTTCTCAGTCATTGAAACCTTGCAATTCCCATTGGTTCCAATTATCACCTCCTGTTTTAGGCATTCCTCTGATATTATTTGCTTAAGAAGCTGTTGAGTAGCTGTCCTTATGGTCCTGAGTAAATTTTCTCTTATCATTCACTACCATAACATTCTGTTTTTTTCCTAGCACTTTTAACAGTAGAAAATTTTATTATTTACTTGTTTTATTATTTAATATCTATCTGTCTACTAAAATGTAACTTTCGTGAAAGCAAGGATTGCTTCTTCATTCTACCACCTATGCCCCTCTCAATGTCTGACACAGGAGATGTGCTTAGTAAATATAGCCAAGTGAATAGTCTTTCCAAAACTCTACTTCCCATTTCTCTTCACAATACTTCCTACATCCAGCTGTAAGAGAAATGTTTCTTGAAGTATAGCTCTAAGAAGCCATTTTTCTAGTTTAATCATCTAGTGTTAACTTATTGCCTATTAAGTTAGCTATTAACTACTACTAGTTCCAGCATTCAGATGCATAGGGTCCTCTGCAATGTGAATACAAACGACACTTCTATGTACAGTTCCCTTACTCTCTTTGTCTCTAAATCAAATGCTGTTTAATTTCCTGTCTCTATGTCTTCTCTGTGTGTTTGTAGCATCTTCCAGAGTGTCTTCTCCCTGTATCAGACGGTTTAAACTACATTTTTCTCTAGTAATGAATAGATTCCAACCCTTAGTGGGTTAAAACCACAGAGGTGTATTTCCCACTCACATTCCTGCTTATCATGTTTGCCTGTGGCTTTGTTCCATGCCCCTCCATTCTCAGAATAAGCTAATAGAGCAACTCTTCTCTGGAACACAACAGTCACTTGGCAGAAGGAACAGAGAGAAAGTGGGACTCTGAAAGTTTTTTCTTGGAAATGGTGAACATTGTATTAATGAAAGGCAGTTATTTGACAAAATCCGACCTAAATGGGGTAAGGAGTATAATACCTCTCCATGTTCTGGCCCAGTATGGAGAAGTAGTGAATATTTTCACTGTAATACTGTGTTAGTCTGTTCTCACACTGCTAATAAAGACACATTTGAGACTGGGTAATTTATAAAGGAAAAAGATTTCATAAACTCACAGTTCCGCATAGCTGGGGAGGCCTCACAATAATGACGGAAAGCCATTAAGGAACAAAGTCACGTCTTACATGGCAGCAGACAGGAAAGAGCGTGTGCGGGGGAATTCCCATTTATGTAACCGTCAGATCTCCTGAGACTCATTCACTACCATGAGAACAGTGTGAGAGAAACTGCCCTTATGATTCAATTATCTCCACCTGGCCCCACCCTTAACATGTGGGGATTATTACAGTTCAAGGTGAGATTTGGGTGGGAGACACAGCCAAACAGTATCAAATATCATCTACTTCACCTTTCTATCTCAGTCATTAAAATGCTAATTATCCAAGACTGTACTTTCAGGGATCATTTCTATAGTTTGTTACCAGAGTAGTTTCTCTGAACGTGTAGAGCACTAAAATGCTAATTATCCAAAGAGACCCATGCCACTAAGATGCTTTTCCCCATTCTGCCAGCCAATATTACATTGAAAACACAAAGCATATTACTTAAACCCATCTTCTAACCTTATTTTTCTCTACTTTTCTTATTCCATCATTCCCCAAAACCCCATATTCTGATTGCAAGTTTTACTAAGACCTGGTGGCTATGGCATGTAACACTCAGGAAAATGCCTTGAACACAGTAGATGTTAATAAATGTTTATTGAATGTAGTCGATTTAATCACATGTAAGGAGACACTGAATACTTCCATGCTAAGAAGGATATGAACAAACTATATTTCAAGCTGATTAATGTGGTAACTGAAACAGTATTTGCTTATTTAAGCATCTTGGTTTATTTTCATATGTAAATATGTTCCCATGATGTACAGGGTACACAGAGCTAATTACCTTCCTTTGCTTGGTATGCAACAGATCGGAAAACCTAAAATTATTCTAATCCAAGTGTTTTCCAAATGGCTTCTCTGCAACCCACATTGATTCAGTATAGCAAAAATAAAATTTACATGGCAAAGATAATTTATTTGGTAATGCAGTATAAAGAGAATGGTATAATACAGTCAGATCTTTTGACTTCAGGGTTGTGTGACACTGTCAGTGTATGTCTAATATTTAGTGTAAAGTTGGAAAAGATAAGAGTGACAATTGAATAAATAAATGAACAATGGATAAAATAATGTGTTCAAAAAATAAGAATAATAAAAAGCTTTTAATTAACAGATTTACATAAAAATATAGTATCCACTGAAAACATGGGATTGTATCAAATATCAGACCTAGTTAAATCCTGCATACATGAGGTTGAAAAAATAATTCTATCAAAGAAAAATCTGGAAAGTTTAGATACAGCTATTTCTTATTTGACAATGTGGTCAAGAGAATAGGAGTTGTTTACAAGAACACCAATACGCATATGCAAACATATCAGTATACATTAAGACTTAAAATGTATTTCTTAAAAGTATTCATTTTATAAAAGAAAAACAAAACAGCAATGAACAGAGAGCCTCAAGCAGTTTTTATGGGGTCTTCTTTAACTAACTGAATCGAGTAGTATATATTATGGTTTCCATTTCACTGTCAATGTCTGTAACTTAGTAAAAGTTAATCGTGTGTTCATTTTATGTTGCCATACGCAGTCCCACCAGCAGCAGCGTGAATGACCTAAGCCAGTAAAATCAAACACTGCAGAGACTGTTATATCTGAATGGAACAATTCATGTAAAGTAGATGAATTCCAGGTTTTCAATCAGGAACGGAACAATAGTTAGGAAAACTGCCAAACCCCAACTCATAAACACTAGGTTAAAACAATAATACAAATATTGTCTCATTGTATCCATAAAAAGAAAGCTATCTATAGAAAATTCTTCGTTTGAAATCTTTGTGGCTATCAAGGGTTTCAGTTTCCATTTAAACAGTGTTTCATTTAACAATCCTGCTTAAGTCAGTATGTTCGGTCAGGGATAGTAAGACTAGATATGAATGCTAGTCTTATTATTTACTCAACTTTGTCTCCTTTGAATAATTCAAATGACAAACACTATAAATAAATTACTGGGAAAATATTTCCATTTTACTGCACCCAAGTGGTAAATTGTAACGTCAAAATGATATCACTGTTATTATTGAACAACATAATTTCAGAATATGGCCTACCGACAAGCAACTGTGAAGCCATTAGATGAAAATATATCCAGAGGGTGTGTTTGTTGAACAAGTACAATTGAGTTCTTAACACTTTTGAAAATCAAAATGTGATTAGAGTCCTACCGAACAAACCCTAAAAATAATAATAATAACAGGAATAATAATAATAAGGCTTAAAATGTATCGAGCGCTTACTATAAGCCAGACACTGTTTTATATTCCTTATGTTTTATTTTATTTAATTCTCATAAAACCCTTCTTATGTGAGAATTAAATAGAGAAAAAATTAAGGCATAACTTGGTTGAAAACCTTGCATAGGGCTATGCAGCCAGTTAGCAGTAGAACTAGAATTTGAATCCAGGCAGACTGACTCCAGAGAACGCACTCTCAACCACGATGCCGTCGTTATATGCCTCACACACCTCTGTGATGAATAAAATATCTAGACTTTCCATGTCAAATATTCAAATTGCAGCTTGAAAGCACCTATTTCTCCAGGGATGGAAACCTGTATCTCTTTGTAATCTGACTCACAGAATTGCCATCCAATATGCCAACATGTAAGAGAAACCCATAAAGAAACAAGGTTTTATGGATACTGATGCTCTTCATTAAGTTTTTCATCCATTTATCTAATATGTATTGAGCACTTGTGGTGTCCCAGCTCCTAGACATTGTATTAGCTTCCTCTTGATATTATAATTAATTGCTACAAAGTTAGTGGTTCAAAACAATACAAATTTGTATTCTCTCACAGTTCTGGAGGTCAGAAGTCCAAAATCAAGGTGTTAGCAAAGCTTCATGTCTCTGGAGGCTTCAGGAAGAAATTTTTTTTTTTTTTTTTTTTTTTTGCCTTTTCCAGCTTCTAGAGACCTTCAACATTCCTTGGCTTTGGGCTCTTTCCTGTATCTTCAAAGTGCATTACTCCAAACTGGTTCTATTGTCAAATCTCCTTTTTCATTTTGAGCTTTTTGCTTCTCGCTTACCAGGAGCCTTGTGATTACATTGGACTGGACTCACCTGGATCATTCAGGATAACACAGTCAAGTCCCTTTCGCCATGTAAGGTGACATATTTATGGGCTGTGGGGATCACAGTGCAGACTTTTTTTGGGGAATATTAGTGTATCTATCACAGGGATGGTCCAAAAACCAAAAGATAAAAAGTCCAGATATTACCCTTGAGACATTGGAGGAGCTACTAAAGGATATAATACAGGGAGGGATACAATTTGATTTTAGAAAAGAGTATTTTGGCAGCTCCAAAGAGCCAAATTATTGATATAATCTTTTTGAAAATATTAAAAGTTGAATTAATGCAGCAGAAGTAAAAATGGAGAGAAGAGCAGTGATCAGAAGAATGTTTAGAAGGTAGGATCAACTAGGACACAACGAATTCTCTACAAGTAATTATTTTCCTTTCGAATTGGCATTTCCATATCTGAAAGAGATAAATGCTGTATTGTATAAAAGACTTTAAGCTTTTAATAAAATACATCTTCATCACGTTTTTAATTTAGGGCAATGTAGAAGACACCATGTGGCATAGCTATGGGGTAGAACCCTAATAACATATTCGTTTCCTGTAGAGCGACATCAATCCAATCCACTTATTCTTAATTGAAAAAAAAGTTAACTATTCCCACTTATTCATACACATTCTCCAGTGTAACTTATCAGTATCATCTGGTGATATTAGATCTAAAATCCAACTATAGAGCATGAATTGGTTTCTTGCCCTAGAGAAAGTTTTATTTTTATCTGAAGTGATACACTACAAGATGATCTATTGCTGGAAGTTGATGAATTCACTCCATTTAGTATAGTAACACCTGCTTAATTCAGGTTTCCTGACTGTAAATATTAATAACTCTTATCAATGTTCATTCCTACTCAGTAGAATTGCCTTTTTATAGCACTTGGTGGTATTTTTTTAAGCCAGTTCATAACAGGTGCAGTGTATTATACTTATATACTTGCTTCATTCAGTAGATACCATTCAAAAGTATGCCAAACCATTCATAGAAATTCATTCCAAAGAGTTGATGCCGAAGTTTGTGCCAATGAACAGAAATTTTGAATTAGAAGAGAAGAAGTTGTGAGAGCTTGTCAGATGGCTGGTGGCTGGAATTAGTTTTAAGCATTTTGGACCAGATCTCATTCACAGTAAATGTAAACCAAACACTTTTATCCTCTAATCTTATTTGTGTTATTTATTTTGTAGAAAAAAATGCCATTTATATGAGTATGTGAACTCATGTGATTCATTTACACTTAAAATCTTTGAAAGGTTATTTTAGAGAGGGTTGATATCAAAAATAACAGCTCAGCTTGGATAAGTATGAAAACCTTCGTGAGAGGATAGCAGAAGGGAGGAAAAGAGAGCTTCCAAATTTCTTTTGCCATATTTTGCAAGCTTAGACGCAGAAAGATCTTGAGTACAGCAGAGAAGCCTAAGCATACATGTTCTAGTAACTTTAAAAGTTTTAAAAATCCTTATTTGGGAATAGCAGTAAAAACAGACAAGGAATAAAGAGGCCACAAATAAAAGAGTCCTGTCTTTCTACTGCACTGCTTTGAGGACACTTTGCTCTTTCCACTTGTCTCTAGCCTGCAAATTCTGGGACTTCAGTGTCTAATGAACCAGCCTTGAGCCACAGAATTTCTAGCATGCAAAATATTCAATGATATTTTTTGGCTTACAAACAATTCTCCTCTCAAATGAAGCAAGAAACTGGGACTCTTATAAGGCTCTAGTTTCTGTCATTTCATCTTCTACATTAGAGGAGTAAAAGAAACAAAACCAAAGAACCTAACAATGTTAAATGTAGGTAGCAACACTTTTTGCCCTGCATATACTCAAGCCTAGCATTGTCTATCTATTTTAGTCTTTTACAAAATCTAGTAGGAAAGGCCTTCTGTGTCTTCAGGTTAGGGGTCCTTTTTATTTTATCCTTCATATTCACTAGCCACACAAGAATGCTGGAATTTCTTAGTTGTTTTAAGATGCTGTAATATTAAATTACTTTCCTTCACTACGCTTTGGGTTTAAAACATTAGAGTAGAGAATTATGAGGGCATTTTATCTAGAAAGGTCACTTTCTTTGCTCCAGAGTATGAAAGGGCTTTGGATAAAAATCTCATTTGAATATATCACTGTTATTGATATCTAATGCTCTGTCCATGCTCAGAGAAGATTCTGAATGTACTGGAAGTACTTGTTAGACTGGGGGCTAGCTCTATTCAAGATGCCAATGAAATAAAAGTCTACCACTAAAGTGGCCTTTGTGGGAGGCAAATGACTGTAGTTGCTTCTCTAAATGCAATAGCTTCTTGTTTTTTTGTTTTTTTTTTTCTTTTTGTAAGAAAGCTGGTGAAGTCTTTAAGACATCCATACTCCCAAGTGAAGTAATAAGTAATACAGACCAGCTGTATTTTTATTAATTTTTTCTAAATGAAAAGGATTATTGTCTTAGTTTATCAGTTTAAAAACTATTTTTAAAAATACAGCGGGGAAAAATTCCAAAAAGATGCAACATTTTCTTGGGAAATGCAGCCTGACCTAGTGGAAGGAAGATTGGGTCTTCTTACCACCAGCTCTACCACTCTGGCCCTTAACAAAATCACTTACCTGACAGTTTCTGGTTCTCCAACAGAAACTTAGAGTGGCCTACATAATAGGGGCATAGAAATAGTTTCTGTCAAGAGCATTTGACTTCTGGAATTGTACTTTGTTCAACAAAAGTTATTGGACATGATTTAGGGGCCTGGCAATGTGCTAGGCCTTGCAGATATAATGATGAGTACCCTTCAGCTCCTGCCTTCAAGGATTTCACTTTGGAAACACACACATGTGCACACACACAAACACACACACACACACACACACACACATACACCAGGATCATTAGTACATTAATAATGAAAGACTAACAGATCAGGATCAAGCATTTTGAAGGCACACTTTACCAAATCAATTGTAACTCTTGTTGAGTTACAATTTATAAAAATAAATTTATTAAAGCCTATATTTTAGAGTATGAGGTTTTATATTTTCCTCATGTATATAGAGAAAAAAATGTGATAAATATGCTTAAAAGATCCTTCAATAAAATTTTTGGACTAATAATTTGTCTTATAATTCTCCACATGAGATCTTTCAAATGTCATTGTTTCCTAATTGCTGTAATTAAAAACACACACTTCTGCTCTTCAACAGGTGAATGACTAGACAAACTAGGGTACAACTATACCACAGAACAATATTCAGCATTAAAAAGCAAAAACAATTGATATAGGTAACAACATAGATACACCTCTAGGAAATCATGCTGAGCAAAAAAGTTAACCTCAAAAATATATATACTATGCAACTCCATTTATATAACATTCAGGAAATAACATAATAATAGAGAGGAAGAAAAATCAATGGTTGGCAGGTGCTGCAGGAGGAGTGCAAGTGACTATAAAAGGAGTAGAGCAAGGAATTCCGAAGCGACTAGACACATAAGGGTCTTGATTTTAGAGTGGTTGCACGGAAGTATGCATGTGATAATACTACATGGAGTATACAAACCTACACACACTCACACACATAAATGAGTACAGGTACAACTGGTGAAATCAGAACTATGGAAAACACCAAGACAATTCATGTTTTTTTATATTACACTCCAGTTATGCTAATTATTAACATTGAGGGGACTGGATGAATGTTGCGTAGGACCTTCGCATCCCTTTTTTGGCAACTTCCTGTAAATTTATCACTATTTCAAAATAAAACATTTTTAAAAAGACTATGTATTTCTTCTTGGTTATCAAGGTGCTGGTCTTCACTCACCCTTAACAGTGCATGCATCTTCAGGTAACACCGATACATGTGTACATCTTAATTGATATTTTCTGGCTTTGTTCCCTTTCAGACTTGTGACATGCATACAGGAGATGACTGGTAAGACTCTAGCCTATTTAATCCTTTTGTGCCTCTGAAACTGATGATAATATGTAAAATGTTTTAGCATACTTAGGAATTTTTTTTCGAACATCAATTCAGATTCACAAACAATCCTGTGAGGTATACAAGGAAAAGTAAAAACACACAACTCTTATTGTTGGAGTAACTATGCAAAAGAAATGAGAGCTAACATAACACGTGCAGGTGAGACTGGTGTGCGGGTCTTCTGATGCTAAACCTAATGCTTTTTTATATTGGAATAGGTTGGGATAATACGCTGGACCTGTGATATCCCTGTATAATGAAGGAATGTTCATCAAAGCCTTTCAAATGACCACATTACACTGAACTAATGTGATTTGACAGGTAGTCAGAAGTCTGCTACAGTAAAAGGAGGCTCTGCACTTCTGGTCAGAGGATAAGTAAGAATCTCAATTATGCCATTTAATCCAACTGGGTCCTAATTTCTTCTTCTGTAAGACCACATTCCTACATCACAAGAATATTCTGAAGATTATAAGGGCTAACATTTGCACACCATACTCATCAAATTTATCAATACCACTAGTAAGCATGCACAGAAATGAAGTTTTCTTCCTACAGCCCCTTTTGTTGTGACCTATCCTATAACAGAGCCAAGAATGCACCAGCAAACAGGTACTCAAATCACTGACCACCACAAAATGACAGGCAAGGAGGTTCATATATATCGTTCAAAGACAACTCTGAAAAAATCTTACTCCCAATCAACTTGCAAATCCATTCACTCCACAAATATTGATTGAATACTCCTTCTCTGCTTGGTGATAAAGAATATAACTATAAGTAAAATAATGTCCTCCTAGATTTGTTGGCATTTCCATTCTATGCTAAGCATGTAGCCAAAGTTTGAGGACAGATCGTTGAACAAGACTTGGTACATGTTCCCAGCTAACTTTCAATCTTGCTGTAAAAGCAGTGTCAGATATATTAGAAGTCTACTAAGTACAGTGTATGAGAGCTCAGTAGTAAGTTTCAAGGGAACATACGGGAAGACCAATGAACTACACATGACTCAGCAGTCAAAAGGCTATATGAAAAAATGACATCAAGATTGTGATCTTGATGGATTGAGGAATGAGAAAGGCAGGAAAGTAGAGAAGGAACTGTAAGGTTAGGGGAGGGCACAGAGGCAGAGTAATGGTAAAATCCAGCAAGGAAAAGTCATGTTCAAAGATTATGAAGTGATAAATGAGCAAAACACACTAGTGGACAAAAGATCTTCACTCAAATGGAAGCACAGAATGTGAGAACTATTGAAAGCAAAATATGGAAAAAGAAGCTGGGCCTACATCATGAATGCCTTTATAAGCAACAATAAGAATTTTGAATTTTAGTGGCTCAAGCCTGTAATCCCAGCACTTTGGGAGGCCGAGATGGGCGGATCACGAGGTCGGGAGATCAAGACCATCCTGGCTAACACGGTGAAACCCCGTCTCTACTAAAAAAAATACAAAAACGTAGCCGGGCGAGGTGGCTGGCGCCTGTAGTCCCAGCTACTCGGGAGGCTGAGGCAGGAGAATGGCCTGAACCTGGAAGGCGGAGCTTGCAGTGAGCTGAGATCCGGCCACTGCACTCCAGCCTGGGCGACAGAGCAAGACTCCGTCTCAAAAAAAAAAAAAAAAAAAAAAAAAGGAATTTTGAATTTTATACTGAGGATAATGTAAATCCACTGAGTGGTATTGAACAGAAGAGTAACATGATGAGGTTTGTGTCCTAATCTTATTGCAAACAAAAATCAATACAGTACCTTTGTCTACTTTCCAACCTCCAAAGATGGAAGAAGAAGATCATAAAGTCAAGAAAAAACCCACTACACCAGGAGAAGCAAAAACAGGAAAAATAAAATATGAATAATGAACAAGTTATTTTAAGCGCTGAGACACCTGTACCTTTTTTCTTGTTTGTATTCATTACATACATGATTACTAAATAAACATGACTACTGTATATGTAGGATTAATATTTGATCCTTCACTAGAATGTATGATAATGAGGGCTGCAACCACATGACCTGGTTCATCATCATAATCCCACCGTGGAGGGTAGTACATGGAACTAATGTACAGTTTTTGAAGAACTGAAGGCGTAGATGAAAATAGCATAAAAGCTTTAATGCTTAATGTGGTCTTTAGGGCACCATTCTATTACAACAAAATACAATATTAACAAGCATAAGTTGTATGTAGAATTTTGAATTCTATCCGTAACAATCAGCATTAAGTTTGAGAAAGGAAAATAGTCTATGTACATTTTAGAAAATCTCAAAATGTGCAATTTTTTGCTTAAGTTCATGAGTAGGTAAACCCTAATCCACACAGAAATTTGGCTTCTCTGTGTTTTATACACCAAGTGGTCCAGAAACTCTAGGTTTTACAATTTTGCAATTAGCATTACAATTATTTTAGAGGAATATTTAAAAGGTGTATTCGTCCTTATTTCTTTCTTCCATTAGGCTTTGAAACTTATGAACTAGCCTCAGTGTAAATTCCAAGAAATTATGCAGTGTATTAGAATATTTTTCATGATTTTCATTTAAGACCAACCTCAGTAATTGTGTCTTATGCTAAAAAGCCTCAGAATACCTATGATTACGGGTATTAATTCACATGCATTGAAAGCAGCCATCTCTAAGTACATCTGTTATTGCTGTTCAGAGCATTACAGCAAAATGAAACAGGAAGTGAAATATTCGATGTTTCCTTTAAATGCCATAGAAATACATGTTATCAGCTAAAGTGGGCCCCGTTGGAAATTTAGTCAAAGCCACAAACTCCTACAGAGAAATTAATCTACATCGGCCTCATTTAAACATGCTAGAATACATCCCTCAACAGAGAATGTGCAAAGAACAATTACAATGTGAATACAGTTTATTGCAAGAAGTATCAAAATTAAGCATCTGGTCTATTCTTTGTCAAAATCATGCTTTCCTCTTTCATTTAATCATTTACATTTAACTATATGTGTTTGTGTCTTTGTGTGTGTCTGTGTGTGTGTGTGTATTTAGATATATTTTTCCTCTATGAAGAAGTCATTCTGGTCTTTAGGGAAAGGTGATTGCTTGTGTGAGTGTTTTGAATTACAAGAGTCAAGTTTCTTTGTTAACTTAATCAGCAGCAACTTGAACAAACCAAGCACAGCCTTTTCATCCTTCCCAGTTGAAAGCGAAAACTGCAAGCATTGCTTGTTGATGCCACGTAAATATGTCTCCATTTTCAAGATCAGAACCGGACAGCTTGTGAGGATTTGGCCCCATAACTTCCTAATCATTACAAGGTTAAAGAGTCATGCTATCTGCTTTTGTACATCTGGAGTTATGTTTACAAAGGTTGCATGCCTATACCATTAACAGTATTATTGCTTGTACCATTATCAGTAAAATTCTTACTTCTGATTTTTACACCACTATGCACTTTTTAATGCAGTTTAACTCCTACAACAAACTTGAATGCAAAATAACATGGGAATACTATTCCATTTTTGTGCTAAAAAAATGGAGACAATGAGTTTAACAGATATGCTCTAACTCACAGTTGAGAGAAAGATCAAATTCTTGAATTCTACAAACAAAACAAAATAAACTTAAGCAAACAAGACAATAGATGAAGTAAAAGGCAATTTTATGTACTAAAAGTACATAAATGAAAGCCACTTAGCCTTTTATGCTTCTCTTTAAAATAATTTCACTGTCATTTGTTCTCAAACAGTATGCAATTTTTAAAAGTTAATTCCTTTGAAAATAAAATTTCAATTCTTTAATGTTTTCCCTTCTTCACAAAATGAGTAACTGAAAAGCTATCCAACATTCTCTGGGGTATTGCTTTAATAAAATAAACGTATGTAGTTATGACTGAATGGCCCTTATAAAGTCTGAGATTCTGTTATTTTGATGGCAAACTCACCTCATTTGAGGAAATTTAATGTTTTTTAGGGGAATGTCCAGTGAAAACTAAAAAGAATCTAATCTTTTTCCTTAAAATATGGAATCACACAAGAATATATTCCCCATATCTATCACCAGTACAGACATCACTGAGAGTCTGAATCATAGCTGCCACCTAACTGAATTCACTATTTTGAGAAACCTATGGTTAACTAGTACTGTGAAAACTACTCCCTGATTATTATACATTGGTTCTATCTTATATTTTTGTACAGGCACAAACAAAACTGTATGTAGCACACTTGCCTGTATATCACGCATATAACCAAATTCCTATACTTTCATGGCTCTTTAACTTTTACAGAGGGACACAATTCGCTGTTCATTATAAAATATTTTTAATGACAAGGAGAACCAAAAAAAAGAAAACCTTAATCCTAGTTCCAATTCTGCAACTCAAGATCTGTGATTCCAGAGATCACTTTGCTTTATAAAACATATGTGATACTTTTTATGCTACAAAGGTGAGTATCAAACGCTAGTTTTTGGGACTTGACTTCTCATAATGTTTCAAAAGCCAATTTTCTGCAAAATAAAACTGCTTTGGATGTAGAGAAAACACTTCTTAATAATAAAAATATGATGATACTCACTATCATTTATCATGTGCTTATTGTATGCCGAAGGTGGTGAAAAACACTTTATATTATTTAATCAAGATGCTAGCTAAAGCCACCCTGACATTGAAAGTCAAAGTCAAAAATTATCTTATAATTTGCCCTACTTCCAGTAGGAAAAACAGTATCCCTGATGATATGATAACTGTGGAATTCTTAGAGGAAATTTTTTTCTCCTCAAACTCATGTCTAGCTAAAAATTTACTTTCCTAATATATTGTGTCAGTGTCTTCCTGTCTAAACTCATAATAAAAACCCATCTGATGTCTTTATATTGTAAATAAAACACCTTCATAAACAGAGATGTGTGTTTCAGGCTCCCCAAATCAGGGTAACATAAGAGCTTTAAATTGTGAAATCACAAACAGTTTAAAATCTAATATACATTCATTTTTCTGTTTTGAAAGAGAGTTTTTATCCCTAATGCCCCCAGGAATATCTCATGGGGCTGCCTTTGTCTGCAGTCTCAGCCTCTGCTGTGGTCTTCATCCTTTCTTTCTTCTCTAACCTCTGCTCCTCTTTATTATCTCTGATCTTCATCCCCAATACCTGTTAAAGTCATTTTTCAAAGCCACATAGCTCTCTTGTTTGGCCATCTAATTCCAGACCACTCCCTGGGGATTCCATCAGCTACCATTCCATCAGTCTATTAAGGACTTTCTCTAGATAAATAGGTCTCTCCAAGACAGAACATTGGATACCAGCGGTTGAAATATTTTTTTTTAAATTACACATCCCCAAAGCACACTGATAGCAATTCTGTGGAGGTGGGCACAACTGTGTTCATTGACATTTTGTAAATGATGAAACTAAAGCTCCAACAGTTAAAGTCAACAGTCCGCAGGCTAATGAGTAGTTAATGTGTGGCTAATGAGTAGGAGAGCCAGCCTTGTTCCTTTGAATGTTTTAATCTTGGCCCTCAGAGTACAGCTTAAATTCCGGTTCTCCTGTTAGTTCCTATATAGACTTGGTCCTTCTTGCTTTCTTTGTGTCTTCAAGTGTAGCTGACTCTGCATGAATTCTAGAAGAGCTCCTGCTAACATTTTTCTTCTTAGTTTCTGAATTCAACTTCATACCCTATTTTCAACCTTTCCATTAAAAGGAATTCACATTCACTAAATGTGTGAGGCATGTCAGCATCAATCTGGTAAGTTGATTCACATAAAAACACCTTATAAACTGTATAAACTGTAAAACTCTCAAAAATTTAAGATATTGCTGAGGTTGAAATATGTGACGTCTACCTCCTTGAATCAATAAAAGCACGTAAGTGAGTTATTTTAGAGTCTGAAAACTGAATGGCAGTTTATGATAAATATCTTTGGTAGAAACATTTTATATGATGAAACATCAATACTAATACTAATTTATTATAACAGATATCTAATGCAATCATACTAATTATTTTAAACAAGGATGGGAGTTGTGTCTAAATGGAGCCTGGAAAATGATCGAAAGATATAACCCCACATTTATGCTGTGACAAACACAATTTATACAATGACAACTTCTGTTATGTGTAAGAGGTGGATTTCTCAGGAAGTCAAAGATCTTGGAAAGAAATGCATCCATTACCTCTCTGTGAGCTAAACTAGAGAAATGAAAGACTGTGATTCTTGAACTTCAAAGATCCTGATAAATTAAAACCAAACTCAACTGAAAAATATTAAATACAGAGACCTATTTCAGGTGGACTGTGTGAAAGACATGAAAACTTGTAACCAATTTCTGAAATGATGAATAAATTATTTGCTTAGTATGTAAGATGATGTATGTAAAATTTGGTGCTTATCTGCAGACTGAACTTCTCTTTGATCTAGAGATCTATATCATGGATAATGGTCAATAAACATGTACACTTTGTTATATAAACTGTCTCAAGATATGGGACTCCTCCATATTCTATAACTGATAGGACCAAAAAAAAATGGCAGAAATATCTAACCCACAAACCGGTTACTAAAATAGAGCAACCTACATCTCTTGTTACAGAAAAATGAAAAAACACTCATTCTTCCATGAACTTTTATAGTATAACATACCATCCTATGAAGTAAGATTATATTAAGCCTACGAGGTCATTACGCTTTCGTATCATGTTGGAAGTAGGAAGGGAGTAAGAAGAATACACTTTTAATTATAGTAAAAATTCATTCTGAATATAGGACACAGGCATTCCTAGATATTTCGGGGCCAGACAGAAAGTTGGTTTTCCAGTGTATTTCTCCATAATTCTGCATATTTTTGTCATTTCCCAATAAGGTAGCTTTAGAAAGAATCTGACAAATTATAATAGGTTAATTGAACCTACAAACAAATGGAGTTGTCTGCCTTGGGCTAGAACAAGGATTTTACTATGAAGGCAAATGTAGCAATGGGTTGCTGACATTTCACATTTGGATGTAATGAGAATTGGAATACAACCATCAAGAGAGCTGCCCGAGCAATTGATTCCACTTCATTATCTGGTCCTGTCATGTGCTGCTTATCCTATAAGCTCACATTAGACACTAGTAGATCAAATCACTAAACAAAAAAAATAAAATATTTGAATGAGTTGCCTAAAAAAGACTATTGGTCATTTATTAGATTTTTATTGTTTTCAGTACAAATGGTTTAGTCTAACATAAAAGAATAGGTGGTCTTCTATCTAAAGTCCTGTAACAACTCAGTTTGTATGACATCATATTTCCCAACACATTTCTGCACTGAGTTGTAAGCAAAATACAAGGCCAATTGGAGTTCCTGGAAGTACTCTGGACCTTAAAGAATGTAACAAATTGTTTTGTGTTCTACTTTGCAAGAAAATATTCAAGGTAAAGTGGAATGGAATGCAAGTCAGTGATGAAAATGATCAGTTGCTCCATTATCTAAGAAAACAGTAATATTATTATTAAAAATAAATGAGGCAACATTCTATGTAATCAGCTTTTACAATAAGCCTATATATGATTCACATTTGAACTATACTGTAAATCCTTTTTAACATTTACTTATCAGAAAATTATAGGCAAAAGTACTTTGGATGCAAGTATAATGCATTATTGTGTTCTCTAGGATTGACCAAAACCACAGCAAACTAAATTGATATTGATAAGGCTAAACTAATAACTCATAATGAAAGAGAAGGAGCAACAACAATTGAAAACTGAGCAGCTTCAAACAAACTGATTCTGCCTTTCACTTAAGTACTCTATCAATCATAGCCATCATTTGACTATAAAACCAGAAGATGGAGCTTAAAAATTCACATCCGTTTACGATCCATTAAGAAGTTCTTCCTGGTCCGGGGAAATCACAAGAATCAATGGATATATATTTAGACTTTGGCAAAAACATTGATGCATTTGCTTCAAATGAGTACTAATATGATATCAGATACTTCATATGAACTATGACCCACCTGGATGAGACCCCTGGGTTCTAAATCTGGCTCTGTTTTTCAATCTGACTCTGTCTGTTTTGTAATCTACAAAATTATTAAAAGAGAAGACAGAGAATATGAGAAAATCTCTGTCCTACTTTCCTCATAGGACTCTTTTAAGGCTCAAATGTGATCCTGCCTTTGAATGTACATCAAAGTGTGTAAAGTGCAAGCCATATAACATTAAAAGTCAAAAAGGCATTTAAAGTTATTAAGTCTCATCTTCTCAGGTTGTAGATAAGCAGCAGAGATTTATGATTCACCCAAGAACAGCCAGAAATTTAGTGGCTGGAATCCACTTCTTTGAGACCTGGTACAGAGATGTTTCAGATTCTTTACACCAAATTCTAAGCTCACACTATTATCACACAATATTTTGGTTAATATGTTACTGATTAAATATATTAAAATCCATTTAATAACTCTGTTAACCACATTTTTCTTGCAACTTTTCCCTTTTTGTCTTTTTGACACTCAATAACCTGGTTCTTCTGCTTTTCTTCTCTTTCTCTTTCAGTCATCAAACACCCTTGATCATATCTTTGGGAATCCTATTAAAATTAGTTCTCTGTTTTACACTTTATCACTCCATACTTCCATGGTTTCCATGATCTTCTCCAAATGGATGAATACACAATTTGTATGTCCAATGTTTTCAAGTATAAAAGCTGGTGAGATATTTACATACAGATATTCCTCTCAATGTCAGAATCATAACAGCTTTGGACGGCAGGAACTTTGAGATCAAGAAGGCAATGGATAATGCCTTCAAAAGTCTGAAGACGATGACTTTCAGGCTGAAATTCCCAATCTAACCAAACGATTAAACAAGTGCACTAATTAAAGCTCATGCCATATTCAGGCAAGGAAAATGTAAAAATATTAAATTTTCAATGCATCTTCTCTTAGGAAGCATTAAGAGTAAGGGTTCCAGAAAAATGAGGATGAAAGCAAGAACAAATGGAGATTTGGAGACCACAAAAGAGGGATATTTGAGATATCAGTAAATGCAGTACCAGCAGGAAAGCCATGCAGGAGCCCAAAGAGCTTCAGTACAAGTTGGAGAGAAGACAGGCTCCAGAGAAAGGACATGTTATTGATAGAGTATCTGAAATATTCGATTACTGAAAAATATTAGATAGAATTCATACAATTAGTGGAGCATACAAAAAACAAAAGCAGGTATATAGGAAATTAATCAAATGAAAACTAAAATAAGATAATTATTAATTCCTGGAAATCTACCATTTGGTGGAAACTTTAGTAAGCCATGGCCAGATTCTTCTGAGCTTTGAAGCTCCTCCCTGTGGCCAGCCAGTGACCATATAGTCTTGGGTACCATTCCACCGTGGAGACAGTGGGAACTGTGTTCACCTATTCTTAGCCTAATCACGAAGGTATCTTTGTCCTGATTGTTTCTTAGTTCATTAAGCCAAGCCCAAGTGGAAATTCTTGCAAATTTTCAAATTCCAACCACACTTTGTAGTTTTCCTAAAATGATCAACAGAAAAGAAAATACTATCATAGATCATAGTCTCTCTCTCTCTTTTTTTTTTTTTTGGTGGAGTCTTGCTCTGTCACCAAGGCTGGAGTACAGAGGCACAATCTCAGCTAACTGCAACCTCTACCTCCTGGGTTCAGGTGATCCTCCTGCTTCAGCCTCGCAAGTAGCTAAGTAGCTGGGACTACAATGTGCACCACTACGGCTACTTTTTTTGTATTTTTCAACATGGTTTTACCATGTTGACCAGGCTGGTCTCGAACTCCTGAACTCGTGACTTCAGGTGGTCTGGTCACTTTGGCCTCCCAAAGTGATGGGATTACAGGTGTGAGCCACCGTGCCCGGCCTCTCGGTATAGTCTATTACTTGAACCATCAGTAGAAAAGTTTATACATCCATGATAATGCAAATAATGTATACTGTCTTAACCAAAAGTTTTGATATGACTTTGTTGGAAGAATGGTGTGGGGAATTTGGTTGGGAGTGAAATACTGAGTATGAGAAAGCAAGTTCTACATGTACACTAATAAGAAATCAGTGGGTGATGTCCAAAATAGATTAAACCAAAGAAAAGCAGGATATTATTTAGAAATACAGAGGTTAATATAACAAGAGACATCCAAAGTCTTTGAAAGTTATCTCCAGGGAGCAAGACCAGAGAATATTAATTTTTAAAGTTAATATTGTAATGTCCTTCTTTTTGAAATATAAGCTTCTCAAGTTCCTCATCTTTGCCTTATACTTTTATTTTATACCCTAACATACTTCTGTGCCTATAACAGAAGTTCAGATATTTGTTTTAGGAATACTAATGAAAAAAGGAGGAATTACCATTAGCTTAGCGGCATGCAAAATGCCTTTGCTTGAGCTTAAAGGTCTAGAGCAAAACACATAGAAAATGATTGACACAAAATTAAAGCAAGAATTCTTTCCTGGCAGTTTGAAGACACATTATTTTTAAACTGCATTTGAAATCCTTAATATCCTACTTTGGGATGTGTCCAATTTTACTCTTTCTCTCAATGTTGACCATTATACCCATGTTTAACAAACTTTGGAAAACATTTTATACTTACTCTGCCCCTTTCCCATAAGAACTTGAGTAACATACAATGAAATGGCATACTTTATCTGGGTTAATAAAATACAAATAGAAAGTCAGGTCCAAAGAAAAATGAAGGAAATATATATGTTGATGAAGATCTTTATCAGTATGTGATTAAATATTTATTTCATTTAATTATTTATACCATCCTATGTGAATAATTGGATAAAAAAGAATTAGAGCAAAGAAAAATAAGGATAAGAAAAAGCAGATAAGAAGGGGCAAAAATATTGTTCAAAATTCAAGAGCAATTTCTTGGATACTTTGCTTGAAATGGAGCCACAGTTTGGCTCTGAGTTTCAAGCAGCTGATACAGCAAGGAGTAGTCATGGGGAAGCATCTGAATGCAAAATGCTACTCTGAGCTGCCTGGCAGCCAGAGCAAAAACAGAAACACAAGCTACTCTCAGAATCATTTCATGAAAATTATAGAGAATGCCACCATAGGGATCTGTTGCATAGTTTTTTATTTGCTTATGTGAATGCAAGATACTCAATTACGTTTAAATTTATGATAAATAATAAATAGCATCTCAAAATAAAAGTATGGCCCAACTATTGCTAGGCATATACTTGTACAAAAAATTGTTTTTTATCTAATATTCAAATGTAACTGAGATTCTTGAATTTATTATCTTGCTAAATCTGGCTACCCTAATCTAGGGTGTTGATGGAACTTCAGTAACAAACTTTTCAGATAATTTTCAAGATATTCATACTTAATATTTTATATCCCATAATAACTACTATAATATAAATTTCCAGTGTAATGATACGTTGAGTTTTCTTAGTGACCTAATTTCTTGAAAAAGGCTGTCCAAACTGTGTTCGAATTTTTTGTCATGTCCCTGTGTTTGATGTTATTCTATCACTTATCTGAGAAACTTAGATTTTATTCAAGAAGGTAGCATAAATGCCTCATTTTTTGTTTTCCTGTACTGAGAAATGCTGGAATAAAGAAGGGAAGGAATCATTATTTAAATCAATGATTTGGCAATTCAATTATACATTCTTATGCAGAAAACCACAGTAGAATTACAAAGAGAGGATATTTAATGAGCCAACTATCATTTTTTCCGTGGAGAAAACGAAAATTGTTCTTACTACCTGAGCTTGGAAAAAGTGATGCCAGTCTGCTAGCAGGAAAAACTTAGCATTTATACTCACTGTATGTGAAGGGGAGGTGGACCAGTTATACCCAGGTGAACAATATGTTACTAGAATTAAGAATAGGGCATTTTGTTCCAGTCAAATCAAGAAGTAACAGTTGGGTGCACTGACTCATGCTTGTAATCCCAGCGCTTTGGAAGGCAAAAGTAGAATTGCTTGAGGCCAAAAGTTTGAGACCAGCCTGGGCAACATAGTGAGACCCCATTGTACAAAAATAAAAATAAAGAAGAATGCTAGTATTTTAGAATCATTACTTTTGCACATTGGATGAGAATATATATATATATATATATATATATATATATATTTCCAAAGAATCTGTGTTTCTCACTTTTATGCATAAATTCTTTAAAATGGAAGATAATTAGTCCATCATACTCAATTTCTTTAAGTTGCTCATTTTCTTCCTCACTTGAGATAGAATTTATTTAATTCTGTGAAATGAGAGGAGTATAGAATACTTAAATTCAAAGCCAAAAAAATTTGAAAGGGGTAATTGTTGAGGGATGCCCGCTACTCAAATTTTAAATTACACTATACTACAGTGGATTCCTTTTTTAGAATTAACAAGAATAAAAACAATGTATCATTTTATTCCTAAGTTGTTAGGGGCCCAATTCTGACAAATTTTCAAGTGCCCCATAATGAGCCTTATGGATGAAATTCAAATCATGAGCCTCCTTCCACTGAAACACTTGTGGATGGGAAATAATGTGAGAGATAATGAAGTTGTAAAAATTCATTTCCTAATGCATAGTGTATTGTGTGATATTATGTTGACTTTTTTAAACCAAGTTAAAGTTAGAAATAAAACTGCTCTTACATATTGATTTCTAATAGACCAGATGGGTTCTTTAGTAGAAATGTATTCCTAATGTTTATCTGATTCGTTAATATAAATAAAGAAATATGAGAAGGGTAAGAGAACACAGAAAATGTAAATAATATTTTAGAGATTAAGTTATATTTACCTCTGTCTGTAAGTCGCTCCATAGTAATTCAAATGTATCATAACCTATGTGTATTTCCAATTCTAGAAAAAATGGTCTTATATTGACATTTTACTTCAATAGACTCTCCAAAGGCACTAAATTTGTTGGAGTATAAGGCTGTTGACGTAATAAATGCGTGATAGACAGCAACAAAGAGACATGGAATATTAAATCCTGCCTCCTTTATTCAAGTCAACAAACACATATTAAGTGTATACTCTGCCAAGTATTGCTTTGGTTTTGAGGCCTACAGAGATTTAAAAATACAAGCTGGAGGAAGTACATCTATAAATCAATAGATTATTCTTCCATAAGATAAAAACAGCAATAAAAGTATCAACTTGAACATATAGTTGATATACATAAAATTAATAACATACTGATATATAGAGAATAGTTATATATACAGCACATATAGAGTGTATATGTATACATATTTAATTCCATACTGATACGTTATAAAACTAAAAAGATGAGATAGCAAACCTACAGTTTTACTATTTTTTAATACTCAATTTGGTCATCTTATGTAGCCCTGATAAGTATCTTCCCCACTTTGGAGACCAATGACATAAAGGACAGTGTTAACAAGGAGAAGTGTGGCTCGTAAAGGGAGGCTTCCTTCAAAGGTTACCTATGATCTAACCTGTAATTAGTAAAATTTTTTTTTAATGAACAAGAGGAAGAACACTCAATGCACATGGATGAGTTTGTAAATACATAGATATATGTAGTGTCATGATTTATTTAAAAAGCATGAATAATTGTATGTATTTTTTTTAAATGTCAAGTTCAAGTAAAGGAGAGAATAGAATAATCCAACATGTGGCCTGAGAGATCATACATGTCAGACCATGAAAGGGCACAGTGGGCATACAAAAGACAACCATATTATTCTAAAGACTATGAGTTGCCAGTAGAGGGTTGTCAATAGGCCAGAAAGATCGCTTAGAAGAATGTGGAATGGGAGTCCTCAAAGAGGGGCATGTATGTTAGGGTATGGAAAGAAGACTTGAGAACTTCAATTTGTATTTATTCATATTTGTTCCTTTAAAGATATGTATTTTGCAAATGTTTTATAGTAACTACTTAATGTTAGAGTACATATTAATTTTAAATGTATAAAGATACATGGATGTACATGCTTTTTTTAAACTGATGGAGTGTTCAAAAAATGTTTTGAAACTACTAATGTTGAGAATGACATGAAGGAGGCAAAAAGGTAGAGAGGAGGAAATGAGGGAAGACACTGGTGCATTAATTCAGATGAAGGATAGAGAAGGCCTCCATGAAGCAGAAATAATGGGGCTACACAGCGGAGCCCTGACTCAGTAATATTCGCGGAAATTCTTTCTTTCACTTTCTCATTCTTTTCCATTGCTTTATCTTTAGCAAGCATCCTATGCTATCTGCTGTTTTAGTTTGTCAGTTTGTTCAAGCTGCTACAACAAAATGCCATAGGTTGGGTGGCTCATAAACAACAACAAATTTATTTCTCACAGTTCTGATGACTGGACAGTTCAAGATCAAGAGAGCAGAAGATTTGAAGTCTGGTAATGATCTGCTTTCTCACAGGTAGCCATCTTCTCACTGTAACTTCACATGATAGAAAGGGCCAGGGATTTCTCTGGGGTCCCTTTGTAAGGGCCCTAATCCCATTCACGAGGGCTCTGCCTCCTAATACCATCACCTTGCGAGTTAGGATTTCAACATATTAATTCTGAGAGAACAAAATAATGTTATTCACCTACATTTCAAAAGACACAGCTTCTGAGAGCCATTGGATTGCAGTCCCAGCAGAGAACTGCCATGAGGACAGGGCCTCCTGAGACTTAAGGCCAGTAAAGTCACCATTGCATGATTCTAGCCTGAGAATGTTCTAAATCTTTATGTTCTACTTCCCTTCTGCTGATCAATTTCATCTTGAAGTGATTTCTTTCTTTTGCATGTTACTATATGCAATTAAGAGAAACCAAGACACAATTTTAACATTTTGCTTAGAAATTTCCTCAGCCAAACATCCAATGTAATCACTCATAAGTTCTAACTTTCCCAAAACACTAGAATACAAATACAATCCAGTCAATCTCTTTGCCACTTTACAACAAGGATGGACTTTCCTCTGTTATCTAATAACATGTACCTAATTTTCATCTGAGACTGTATCAGAATGACATTTGCCATCCATATTGCTAGCAAAATCTTGTTCAGGAATGCTTAGATATTCTCTAAGAAGATTCAGGTTGTCTCTACAGCTCTCCTCTTCTTTCTGAGCCCTCACCAGAATTGCCTTAACATGTTTTCACCACAATGTAGTCTTTTACTATCATGTACCTCAAAAGTATTACAGCTTCTACTCATTACACAGTTCCAAGTCTGCTTCCACATTTTTAGGTATTTGTTATGGCATCACCCCCACTTCTTGGTATCAAAATCTGTATTAGTCAGAGTTCTCTCAAGAAACAGAACCAAGACGATATACAGAAATATGTAGAATGAGATTTATTATGCGGGATTGGCACATGCAATTATGGAGGCCTAGCAATCCCAGTATCTGCTATTTTCAAGCTGGAGGTCTAGGAAAGCTGGTAGTATAGTGCCAGTTCAAGCCAAAAGGTCAAAAAACCAGGAGAGTCAATGGTGCAAGTGTAGTCTGAGACAAAAGCCCAGGATAAGGAATGCTGAGAGTGGAAGAAGACAGATGTCCCAGCTCCCAAAGGGAGAGAAAATGTGCTCTTCCTTTGCTTTTTGTTCTATTCATGCCCTCAAAATATTAGATGACGCCCACCCACATTGGGAAGGGTAGATTTTCTTTACTGGTTCTACTGATTTAAATGCTAATCTCTTTATAAAACACCCTTAAATGCACACACACAGAAATAATGTTTTACCTTCGTAAACTGACACAAAATTAACCATCACACCCATACATAGGAGAGCTGATTCTAAGTGTTCAGAAAAACCTTGGATGATTTTGTGTTATTTAAGCTTTGTCTGATTCTGGGGATTTGGGTTGGAAAATCATACTTCTCTGAATGGTTAGAGACAACCTAGATGATTTTCTCCGTATTATTTCCCTATATCTCCACAATGGTCACTGTGTTTGAATGTATAGAGGAAAATGTCATAATATAAAGAAAGAGGAGGAGGAAGAAGAAGACTGTATTCTAAAGAAAGAATATCTGTTAATAAAGTCAAAGTCCAAGTTGAAATGTCATTGTCTCCCTCGTTTCCTCTTATCGCAGTCATTTGTTCTTCAAGGATGAAGCCCAGAACTACTTTCTGAGCTGGGCTGACTTGCTCTTTTCAGAGCAGACAGGCATCAGAGGGATTCATTATCCTTTCCTGACACATAGAAACAGTCTACACTCTGTCATCCAGAAACTAAATCTACTCTCAGAGAAGTTTGGTCTCCAGCCTGTCTTCAATATTATAGGCAGAGCTATAATCATTATCTACCTATCATCTATTTATTAATTCTATCTATCTATCATCTATCTATATCATCTATGTATCTATAAAATTGTGTATACATATATATACCTATACATAGACATATATATACTATAAATGCAAAATATGTGTATATAAACATATATAATGTTTCAACATATGTGTGCGTGTTTATGTACTCAACGTGTGTGTGTGTATGTGTGTGTGTGCGTGCCTCTAAGGATTGTACAACAATCATACATCTAGAGTAAAACAGACCTACATCTGAATCCCAATTCTAGCGCCTACGAGCTATACAAAAATCTGACAACTTAATTATTTATTTGAGCCTACCCTCCTCACCTCTAAAATGGCAATAACAATGCCCACTTTGCCATCTTATCATGTGAATTAAGTGAGATGGTGGCATATAAATTGCTGGCTTACAGAGAAACTCAGTAGAGTAGCCATTGTCGTTTCGTTGTGGGAGATAGAATTACCTTTCATGACTTCAAAGATGTCTTCTGAACTGAAGTTCAGAGGTGAAAGGATAGGCAATAAAAACATAATAGAATTCACATTTACTGAGTTTTAGTTTCTTTGGCAAACACAAAGATAAACAGTGACTGAACCCCATTTGTGTTCTCAGACAATGCAAGCTGTGATATGTTATGAAGCACATGGACAGAATACACACGGTAAACAAAAGAGGGAGAGAGGGTGGAAAAAGGCAGAGAGACAGCAAGAAAGGGAGAGAGGAAGGCCAAATGCAAATGGTATGATTTGAGCTAGACTGTAAAACCTCACTTACTCAGAGGTCACATTTGGCAAAATTTTAACAAGGATGTAAAAGATCTCTGGCGGTATGCAAAGCAATGCAACACCTTCATGCACTTGAAGCCAGGGAGAAATGTGTCCTTTGACTTTCTCTCAGGATTTACTTACCCTTGGTTCTGATATAAAATTTAGTGCATTTATTTATTTAGTGTTCTAGTATATGAAAAACTAGAAGTAGAATTTTCATGCAGGATAGGTTGTATTGCTAGTGGTCAATGTTTGGAGAGAAAAGTAAAATGGCAGCTAATGATCTGGTGGAGAAGAAAAAAAGAGAATTCATTAAAATCAAGTGCTAGAATTCCATAATTAAAGGAACTGGAGCAATTTTGTAGAAGAGAAGTTATTCATAACATACCCTTTTCCTCCTCATGCATCAGCATATTATAAACAACTTAATAACTGCTCCTTGAAATGATGGGTTAAGTCATCAAAAACAAGTTAAATTATGTTTACAACCTCTTTTAATGAAATTGCAGCATAAAATGTATTGTTGAATGATACCACTAATATAATTAACATTTCTTGCAAAGACTTAGTGTTGAACAGTTGCATAATTATAGGTTGCTTAACTTTTCTGAGCCAAATTTCCTTATTTATAACATACACATGATAACATTTAATTAATGCAGTTGTCATTGGTTCTAAATGAGATAATAATTATAAACATTCATTATGTCTGGTCTGGCATATAAGATGTTAATTCATTAATTTCTACTTTTAATTGGTTGATTTTTTCTTTAACAGGAATAGCCTTAATTATTTGAAAATTTCATATTTCATGAATTTACCACAGTGAAAGTTAAATTAGCAGTTACTTCTTTTTCTTTTTCCTTAAAAATACAAATAGTAGGCTGGGTACGGGGGTTCATGCCTGTAATCCCAGCACTTTGGGGGGCCAAAGTGGGTGGGTCACTTGAGGTCAGGGATTTGAAACCAGCCTGGCCAACATGGCGAAACCCCGTCTCTACTAAAAATATAAAAATTAGCCAGGTGTGGTGGTACATGCCCAGCTGGGATTACACCCAGCTACTCAGGAAGCTGAGGCAGAGGAATTGCTCTAACTCAGGAGGTGGAGGTTGCAGCGAGCCTACATCACATCACTGCACTCCAGTCTGGGTGACAGAGCAAGACTCTGTCTCAAAAAAAAAAAAAAAAAAGACAAATAGTGAAGTACAAAGAGATTAATATATGTTTTAGTCTATTAAATTGTAGGTTGTTACCCTGTCACAAGGGTTCCTTGAAAAGTCACAGTTCCTTTAAGAATGCCACATGGTACCAATATGGAGAAAGCACCATTTATTTTTCATGAGTACAACTATCTGCTGGATTTATCACACAACTGTGGGAACTCAGGTTTTTTCTTTGTTGATTCCTCCAGCCTGAGTAGAGGGAGTCTTAGCCCACAGGCACACAAAAAAAGTGTGTATGTGACTGCATATGTTGGAAAGAATACAGATTTGTCTCATTTTTGTATGCTACACTTTGGGAATGAACATTTATTAGGAAAGGATAGGACTACTAAACAGTAGTTGCATATGATTTCCTGAAGAAGCATATATTTTATTTTAGATTTGGAGACATCAAACATGAGTAAAATTTCATTCACAAATGTTATTTACTCTTTCACTGAAAGCAAGCTTCTCTTTTCTGAAAATGAAAAATCATTTCCACTTTCATTATATCCTGCCAATTCCACTCCAAAGCAGTGTTGCTGAAGCACATCTTTATTTTACACATTGCCCTATCAACATCTTGTTTCTGCAATATTTTTCACACCAAAGGAACGCGGTGTATTTGATTGAACTTGTCAATCCCTCATTCTGTTCCAGTGAAGATGAGGCAAGAGAGCTTGTTACTAGTAGTTAAAGAGAGTTCAAGCTGCAGAGCTTGTTTCAAATGTGTCTTCTCTGTGCTCAAGCAATCAATGATCCTGGTCACTGACCCTGTCTGAGTTCTAGCCTCTCAGACTGAGCAGATGACTGATTCATAGATCCTAGGCAACCCATCTCCTTTCTCTTTCACCCATTCCTATCACACCAAACACACACAAACACACATACACACAAACACACACATCATAGACAGTTTTGGAATATGCCTTTCGCTTGCGTCTACTCATCAAATCTCATCTGACTGTGTCTCGTTAATATCGTCAAGATAATATCAAGTAACTGTTCAATCTTTCTTCTATGTGGGGGATTGAAAAAATTGGAGTTTACAAAAAATGCACTACAAAAGAGAACATTAGGAGAACTAATCACACGGGTTAAAGCCAGGTTTGTGCGTGGGGGTCAAAGATGATCTTTGCAGTGAGAATGTGTTATAGTCAGAAGCACAGGGAAATTGATGGCCAAAAATGTTCTATACCTAATGGCCCACCAAAGATCAAAATGCTAAAGAAAATTCTTCTTTAAGAAATACGGAGGAAGTATACATCGAGGAAAAGAAAAAAATGAGTGAAGATGGGAGAAATGGAGATGAGGTGTTAAGTGGGAATGAAATAAATGTACATAAGACTTCTGACATGGCCAGAACTGAGATTCTTTGTGTTGGGTGTGATGGGGTTTAGGGCATGCTATCCAAAAATATGGCACCTTAATGTTTGAGAAACTGCAGAAGCAGGAATCTCTCTCTTACGTTCCCCTCATCCTTCACATCCAAGCAGATCATAAGACCCTCATTCAAAAGGTTGTCTCCATATACCTGGAAGAGAGGAACACCTTTATCTCTGATGACACGAGGACACAAAGCAGATTTTTAACAAACAAGCCTTGCTATGTTTCTTATAGTATGTTATCATTACGTCAAAATCCCGTTGTTCAATCATATTATCCCCTGACTGTCCACACCTCATCAAACCTAAGGATAAAAATGCACAGGCTTTCCTGTTTCTTTGAGTCTTCATTTTTGGAGGCTTCCTTGTCATGTAAAACTTTTATTAAACCAATGTGTGTGCTTTTTTCATGATACTCTGTTTGTTGTTGGTTTGTTGTTGTTGTTGTTGTTTGCTATAAGGGCCTTGACCATGAACCTAGAGATGGGTAAGGAAAAGAGGTCTTTCCTCCCCAACAGGTGCCATTTGTATGGAGTTTTGTGAAATCTGTCTGTCAGAAAAGCAGAGTGGCTTCCCTATAGATAAAATGCACAAACAGAAATTATATCCTACGGTTCAATATCAACACATTACATGAACTCTCTCATACTATCCTAGAGAACTCTAAATATTTCTCTACTGTAGTAATTATTGAAGTATCTTTTTAAAAATTCTTTTGGTTTGTCTTTTTCTCATTCATCTGACACTCACAGTCAGAATATGAGTTCCAGGGGGAAAAAAAATCTTACCTCTCTATCTGTTAATATCCAGTAGAGTACACAGCAGTTTGCTGAAGCGGCTTTTAGTGTAGCAAGCTGGTCATCTGGAAGAGATTTACAAATCCTGAGCCAATAATAAAGCTAAGTGACCTGGATAGTGTAAGCCCAAGTCAGGGAAATGAGATAGCAAAGGGGTGCAGGGGCTTGAATGCACCATTTCCTAAAATCCAGTTGCATTCATTCAGCAAATATTTTCTGTACATCAAATATTATTTTCACATAGATGAGGAGATAGCATTAGTTGTGTTGTCTCATTGTCAGTAGTTGACACAATCTTCCTCTTTTACTCTGAGTTGCTGAAGCCAGGGACCCAACTTAACTTGGCACTCTGGGGAATCATTTGTGATGAATATCACACCTTCTACATTTCATTAGAATTTTTAAGACAGTGGTTTGTGGCAAAAAAAAAAAAAAAAAAAAAAAAAAAAGAACAAAGAACAAATACACAAAACTTTGAAATGAATCATTAACATTATTTTCAGCTGATTGTTGGGAACACAGTGAAAGAATAGATTATGGCAGAACTTAAAAATGCTTGGTATTAAGATATTTAAAATACAGTAGGACATGGCCAGGCACAGTGGCTCACTCCTGTAATCCCAGCACTTTGGAAGGCTGAAGCGGGCAGATCAAGAGGTTAAAAGATCGAGACTATCCTGGCCAACGTGGTGAAAGCCGTCTCTACTAAAAATACGAAAACTAGCTGGGCAAGGTGGCATGCACCTGTAGTCCCAGCTACTCAGGAGGCTGAGGCAGGTTAATCCCTTGAACCCAGGAGGCAGAGGTTGCAGTGAGCCGAGATCAGGCCACTGTACTCCAGCCTGGGCAACAGAGCGAGACTCCATCTCAAAACAAAAACCAACCAAAAAGAAAACAGTAGGACATATGCTTAAAATCACTAAGTTAAGCAAAAGTGAAGTGTAGAATAATATTATATACTTTAGTAGGGACTGATTTTATTCATCTATGTTTCTGAAAAGAACAGGTGGTTGGGAGTGACTGGCATGACACAGTGCTGGTTTGAGTCTAAAACACGCTATTGCCAGACTCTCCTTTGTTTGCACTTCCTTCTCTCACTATAGGCTATTTCTTAGCCTCTCTTCACAGGAAAGCTCCTCAAGAACTGTGTTTTCTTCCTTCCTCTGTAGTCACTGATATTGAAGCCTTGCCCTGCATAGAAGGCCAGGGACTCAGGCCTGCCTACTTCCTACTATCTCCTCAACGCACTCATAAAAGCTTTTGTTGCCATTCCACTGAAGAGGCTTCTACCAAGGTCAGCAGCTACTTACATTTTGCCGGATATCTGCTACATTTAAGGCAGATAACCATTATCTCAAACCAGAATGTCAAAAGATGTACTTAAAGTGGGTTGCTGAGAAAAGGGCCTCCTACTCTCTTTTACATGCTATAACTTTACAGATGGTAGAAGCATTGATATTATACATTTGGAATGTAAAGCAAGACCTCTGCCTCTACAGGTCAAACAGAGACTGAGGATGAAGTTACGGAAGAAAGTATGTAATGATGTTTTATATTAAAACTCTAAGATACTAGTGTATCAGGCAATTCTTGCCTTGCTATGAAGAAATATCTAAGACTGGGTAATTTATAAAGAAAAGAGGTTTAAGTGGCTCACAGTTCTGCAGGCTTTAGAGAAAGTATAGTGCCAGTATCCTCTCAGCCTCTAGAGAGGCCCCAGGAAGCTTACAGTCATGGCAGAAAGTGATGGGGAGCAGGCATGTCACATAGAAGAAGCAGAAGAAAGAGACAGTGGGGGCGGGAGGGGTCACAGGCTTTTAAATGACCAGATCTCACGTGAACTCAGAACGGGAGCTCACTTTCCACCAAGTGGATGGCCCAAGCCATTCATGAGGGATCCGCTCCCACTATCCAATCACCTCCCATCTGTCCCCACCTCCAACACTGGGGATCACCATTCAACGTGAGATTTGGGGATTTGGGTTGGAACAAATATCCAGACTATATCAACCTGTTTAGTCAAAAACCATAAGAAGTAAGCACTTAGGTAAACAATAAATTGGGTATATATTTTTAATATAGAAGGCAGAGTGTTAATGTTTATATAAAGAGGTCTTAAGAAAAAGACTCCAAATCTCAATGGGAGGATAAGCAAAAAATCCAAATGAACAATGGTCACCCAAAAGATATACAAATGGTACTTGTTCAGCTTCACAAATTTAAAAGTGAAAGATAAAATATCTGCAGGATGCCAAGATTAGCATATTACATTGGCAGTGATTTCAAACATTTAAAACTTCATTCTGAGTTATTTTACTTAGGGTAAGGGCCTCCAGTTCATTGAGGTTCCTGCAAAAGACATGATTTTATTATTTTTCATAGCTGAGTAGTATTTCATGGTGTGTGTGTATGTGTATGTGTTTGTGTGTGTGTAGAACATTTTCTTTATCTAATCATTCATTGATGGACACTTAGGTTGATTCCATATCACTGATATTGTGAACAATGTTCTGATAAACATAAAACTGCAGATATCTTTTTGACATAATGATTTCTTTTCCTTTGGGTAGATATCCAGTAATATAATTGCTGGATCAAATGGTATTTTTATTTTCTATTCAATTATTTCAGAAATCTCCATACTGTTTTCATAATTATTAATTAAAATAATCAATTAGCTAATTATTAATTAAAATAATCAATTAGAGTTTAAAAAGCTTCATGGAAAGAAGAGAGGGTAAAACGAGCTTTCTCTTTCTTTACAAGTGGTAATGAAAGATAGTAGAATCTTTGCACTTGGAAACTTGTAACATATGACAAAAGTTCTAAAGTTATCTATTTTCTCTAATACCAAAATTTCATGTCTGGGAATGTATCCTATGTGGATTAATTCTAAGTGTACGCAAATAGGAAATTGAAACAATGTTTGTGGTAGTACATTCTTATGCAGATGTTGGCCATGGAGACCCCTTTGAGCGCTGACAGAACAGAAACCCCCAACTCAAGGCAGAGCCTGACCTATAGCACCTAGGATCCATCAGTCGCTGGCACTGAAGCCTTGCCTGGCAGGTGACCAGAGCTTGCCTACTTCCTGCCCACTGTCACCATGACCACCGTACATTCTATACCACAGCTGCCACCATCTCCTCCAGAGCAAGAGAAAAGGAACCACCCAGCCCCACAATAGAGCCATCAGGTTTCCATGTTCAAGTCCCAGCTAAATTCTGTGAGACTAACCAATGTTTCTTGAGATTACTGAGACTAAATTCCTCCTCACAGTAATTGCCAAAACTGCAAGACCATCCCATCATCCATACTCATCTGTTGGCCCTGTGATGCACTGAGCATTCTCATCCCCAATGCACCCTTCCATGCCTCCTTTGTTTTCCAAATCTTTTCATCAAGACTTTGGAACATCCACACATAATTGGAAACTCCTTCATAGCTCCAGCCTCTAACTTCCACTAAGACTGACTCTCTATGAGTCTACACTGCTGCTCCTGCATTTTATCCAATGGAATTTGGCCTTTCTCCCACATCTTATGGATTCTGGATTGAAATGTGTAAGTGGGACAAGGTCATCTCTTTCTGGTCTAGATCCTCAACCCTACACCTGATAGAGAAACTCTCAGGCTTTGGTATGTGTCCTCTTTACCACTTCTCATTGTTCTCATTTTCTAGCCCTTGTAAATTACACCTCATTCACTGACATCTTTGTTCCTGGCTTACCGTATTCCCCTCTGCCTCAACTCCATCTGTAGCATCAACCTGAGCATTATGTCAATACCTTGGCCTCTCAAGATACTCGCCTCCTCTCCCATGCTTCCTCCTTCTCCCAAGTTGCCCACTGGAACTCTCCATGAGCTCTGGAATCAATGGGTTTGGATCCTGATTTTGCCATTTACTATATAGGTGATCTTCAACTTATTTCTTAACTTCTCTGATTCCCAGTTTTTTCATCTGTAAAAGAATGTACACATGATTCCTGCCTCACAGGAAAGCCACTGGTTCTTACTGTCTCAGCATGCATAGAGAGGTTATTTAAAATATGATTTTTTATCTTATTTCCTTGCTAAGAACTTAATAATTCTATAAAATAATTGTTGTTATAGGCCTAAAATCATAGTGTATCATGTTCTTTTGAGATATAGTTTTCTATACCTTATCTAGAAGAGTAACTTTAAAGTGGTATATTCTTAAAGTATTGACAAAAACTTTTAAACCATACAAATAGACAAAAGTTTACAAATAAAAACTTCTTCCACTAACTGCCCTCAAGACTTTGTTCCCCAACATAAAGGTAACACTTCAATAGTTTTCTTGTTTTGTAAATTCCTTTAAAAACATCACAGACTTTTTTAAAGAAAAATGAAGTAGCCAACTGTCAAACTATCCAGATTACAATGCACTAAGCATAAAGCCAAAAGACCGGGTAAATAGCAGCTGTTTATGGCACAGGTTCTGAATTTCAAGGACCATGTAAACACTTGGCAGCCAAGTGGATGCCAATCTGTTTCAGTTGTGCAGGTTAATAAACAATCCCAAAACGAATTCATTTGCTCAAGACAGTGTGCATTGGTGATCTGGGCTGTCCTCAGCCAGGTAGATCTGCTGGTCTGACCTGGGATTTTTCATGTGGTGGCCACCATCAAGAAGGGTGACTGGTATGAGATGATCCAAGATGGCCTTGCTCACATGTCTGATGTTGGTGCTGGCCATGGGTGGGGCCTCTTACCCCACATCATTTCCCATCCTCAAGACTAGCCTTGACTTCTACACATTGCAGGACCAGGGCAGCAAGGCAGTGAGAGCAGAAGCTACAAGGATGAGGGTGAGGCTCAGAAGTCACACTATATCTGGTCGGGTGCGGTGGCTCACGCCTGTAATCCCAGCACTTTGGGAGGCCGAGGAGGGAGGATCACAAGGTCAGGAGTTAGAGACCAGCCTGGACAATATAGTGAAACCCCATCTCTACTAAGAATACAAAAATTAGCCAGGCATGGTGGCGGGCGCCTGTAGTCCCAGTTACTCGGGAGGTTGAGGCAGAAGAATCACTTGAACCTGGAGGGCAGAGGTTGCGGTGAGCAGAGATCATGCCACTGCACTCCAGCCTGGGCCACAGAGCGAGACTCCATTGCAAAAAAGTAAAAATAAAAGGACACACCGTATCTGTAGAGTTCTATTCATCAAAACAAGCTACAAGTCCAGACTAGATCCAACAGAAAAAAAAAAAAAGAAGAAAAGAAAAAAACAAAACAAAAAACAAAAAAAATCTTTTCTTCTGGATGACAGATGCAGCAGAGTCACATTGCAAAGGAATGCATCAGCGACAATGATAGAAATTGTTGTGGCCATTATTGAAAACAATCTATCTCAGTAACATTTCTTGGAGTAATGTTTTTAAAAGCGTAAAATAAAATACATAGAATTACAAAGGCAACCATTTTCATAAAGTAATCAAAAATTACAATTATCAAAATATTTCCAAAAATAAAACTTTTGATATACTGATACGAGCTCTTTATTTTACCCATTATGAAAACAATATCTAGCATAGATCCTTATCACTACTTTAATTTCAAATTAGTAATGAGCACTGAGATATTTTAAGATACCTGAGACAACTGTAATGTAGGGTTTTTTTTAACATTGGTGACAAGTTCACAGATAGTTGTTACACTATTGCAATTTGTTTCTTTCAATTCATAGTTGAAGTAAATGCACAGTTTTAGTCCAAGATTAGAGTAAATAGACCTATAAGTTTTTTTTTCCTTTCAGTGCATGATCTCCTGATGTCTAAAAATCCAGGAGAAGTAGCCTGCTCATATGTATGTGTGACACTCTATATATCTACACTAATAAATATAATCTGAGTATGCTTAACTTTTGCATGTGCAAGATGTTTACTCAAACTATTCATTCCTACAGTCAACATATTGTTTGGATGTTCATGACATGTCAGGCTCTGCTTGTCTCATATCCAAACATGTGTGGATAGAGGCAAAGTCCTCACTCTTGCAGAGCGCACATTTTAGCTAGTGTTATCTTATAATGAATAGATGAATCGCTCCTGCTGTTATATCTATTTCAAGATCAGTTACAGTAGCGTTTTTTTTCTTTTTGTACTGTAAACAGATGCCTTGCACATTACCTAGCACAAAGCCTGGTGCATTTGGCAGATGCTAGATACGTATTTCTTGCATGAATGAAGAGGTACTTTTTATACCATAGTATTAATAATACTAAAACTTCAGAAAGCATTGTTGAGGCTCTTTTTTCTCTCCCTAAGTAGAATAATTCAAATAATTTTGGGGAGATGCCTCGATCAGCAGTAAAAGCAAATGAGATAAAATATACCAAGTGTTAAAAGTGTATCTGGGCAGAGATGTTTCCATGAATACCCTGTGATTAAGTATAACGTAAGCATACCCTTTAATGATGTTTATGTGTGAAAATATATCCAAGGAGATTATGTAAATGGGTAATGTGCGTACAGTGCTAGCCATGAAGCCAATTTTAAAATCACTCTTGAATGTAAGACTGCACCTGTTAAAACAGTAATTTTCTGTGCGGCAGTTTCTATGTTTACCATAAAATAGCAGTAGCTTGATCTTTGATAGAAGATGAAATTGAGTTTTCATCCTAAGAGGCAATAAATAGTAGCATGCTCATTCTCAGCAAGTTCCTCTATTGACCTCATTACTACACACTATTTCCAGGCAGTAATAATAAGAATACTTTTTATTAATCTTGCTTTTTCTCTCATAAGAGAGTAAAGCACATTTTCCTGTGTACAGTCTCACCCACAATTCTGTACTGTAGTTTAAAGCTTGACAACTTTGCAAAATAACTGGAGGAAACATGTATGAGACTAAAGTAATCAGCCTCAGTTAACTCAAGTACGCAGTCAATCCCATCATTTAATTCAGACTTGATTGTCCTCCCTACTAAACCTTTTCTTTTTTCCAATCTATTTGCCTTCTCTTAGATTATCTTTCTTATTCCTCCTAGATTCCTTGGTTCATCACACTATTTAAACCCTTAATAGCACAATGCATGGAATTTTGCCACTGTCTTCCCACCACCCATATCTTAGAAATTTCTCAATTTTGATTTAATCCTGAATTTGGACACCTTCCTTCCTGCTCTTTTTTGAATAGTGAAATTGCATATGGAGATATATATATGGATATATACACAGATATAAAACAATCTAGAATATGACTTCTACACATATTTGAGCTCTAAGTTTTGCTGAACCTTCAGTGTCTCTCGGAAGACATTCCTTTTCCCATTCTCCCCAGCACATGTTCTGAACTTTCATCATGTTCATCAAACCCACTATGCTATACTTCCCCATGTTATACTCAGCATTTAAACATGCCTTCTAAGTCATAGAGATGATGAGAATCATTAATCAATAACTCCTTTCATATCCCTGTCTTAGCCTTTTTAAGAATTTATCTTCTTTACCTCCACCCATTAGATATCCCAGGATGAAAATGATGTTGCTCCCCTCCAAAGCAAAACCCCTCACTCAGGGTATAGATTTACAAGATCTTCAGGCTTTTTCTGGGAACTTCCTCCATTAAAGATTCTCTTTTTTCTGTATCTTCAATCTCTTTCTCTCCATGGGAAGTTTTCCCTTAGCCCATAAGCAAAATGAGTCTCTCCTGTATTAGTAAACAAAAGCAAATACAAGACAAAATGAATAACAATCAAGGAAACAAAAACAAAGTAACAGTCAGAAGAAATAAAACCTTAGAGCATCTTGGTGCTCAGCAGCCTACTGTAAACTAACTCCTGCCCCATGTTCCCTGCTATTGCACTCAAACTACTCTCACTGATGTAACCCACACATTCCCGATATCTGACTTCTGTCCCCTTTTCAGTCCTCATTTTTCTTAACTTGTCTGCTACATGGGATACTATTAACCACCCTCGTTCACCCAAGGCCCCCTCCCACCTTGTTAGCTGACATGCTCATATTAGCCTCTTCGGCTTCTATACTACCACTCTCGTCTCTCCTTCTCATTCTCTTGGCTGAGCTCCTCTTTCTCACTTATTAAATGTTGTTACACCCCGTTTTGCTCCTCTTTTTCTCTTCCCTTAAGTCCATGATCCCACTTAAGCCCATGGTTTCAACTCTGACTTAATACTGAGAGGTTCCAAATAAGTTTTTCCCATTCACACCTTTCTCTTGGGCTTCTCACAGCTTACCTTAAAGTGGATATCAGATAGAAACCTCAATGTCAACACATCCTAAATGGAATGTATTATCTTCCTTCTCATTCCAATACACACACCATGTTTCTAAATTGTCCTTGGACCTCATGTCTTCCTATCTTACCCACAAGCAAGGGAGAGCACATCAGAAATCTAAGCATCTCTTTCATCTGTTTGCCTCTGCTTCCATTCCCAATCAGCTCTCCCCCTGCTTGTTTCTAAAATATGTCTCATCTTTTTAACCACTCCTGATATTGCTTTAGTTCAAGCCCCATCATCTTTTGCTTGGATTAGACATACATGAGCGCCCCTGTTCTGATAGGTATAATTTCTGGTCTCATTATTGTTGTTCTCTCATACTATATCCTAGCCAGGAGTCCTTTCGAATTACTTGAATTTCAAGTTCTCATAAACCTTTCCCCTGTACATTAACACATGGCTCTGTCTGCCTAGAATCACCTTCCCTTTATACCCAATACTTGGTCCTTGAAGAATGACATATTTTTTCCTCTAGGCTCACTGAAAACATTACCTTTTTGCTAGGTAGAATTAGGTACTTAAGGTGTAAAAAATCACTTTTATACATGACTATTATGGACCTCTCATTGATTTTATATTTGTCACCTCTACAAAGCTCTGAACAAAAGTAGAGAAGTCATGTCTTATTAATCTTCTCTTCCCAGTGCATAACCCAGTGCCTGGACCATATTAGACACTCACGTTGTCTTGAATAAAGGGAGAAAGAAAAAAAATAGAAGAAAATAATTTGGAGGCAGTACCGTAGCATATATGAACTCATTTGCTTGTTTCACAAATAATGGCAGCATCAACATGGTCTCCAACACAGAAAGAAACTGACGAGAAAGTAGGATTTTATAACAGATTTTCTGTAGAGCACCTCCTTATATGTTACCATAGTCCCCAAAGTCTAGATATAATCTGAGTTGGGGCAATCAATCCTTTAGGAACAAAATGATTAAAAACTGAATAAATAATTTTCAAATTGTTTCCTCAAGATATTGAGCACTGATACAGCTACTATGCTTATAATAAAGATCTTGGTTTCTATTACATTAAAAAGGAAATGAGGATTATTGTTCTTCAAAAATGAAGAAAGTGAGGAATAAAACATTAATGAATGCAGTTAGGTTTATGAGACATTTAGAGCTCATGACTGTAACTCTACTTCTTTCCCTCTCACTCCAAAAAGCGTCGCAAAATACATGTAACAGTGAGGTTAATTTTTTCATTCAGTCAAATTTATAAATGCATAAACCATTCACAAATTTTAATACTTTATTATTAGTATTATTTTGCTTGTGATATATCTTTCCACTGATTACAATGGAAATGGAACCATGTGTCTTAACAGTAAAGTTGGAAACCATTTCACTAGACTATTGATTGAACCAACAAACCTCATTCCTTTACTGGTAACCTTTAAAAACATCATCAAAATAATCTCTATGATTAGGTGCTCAGTTACATTTCTATTCTTGCCATTGACAAACAGATATTTCTCAAAAGTGTATTTCTCAAAAACATTGGCTTAATGCAGTGTGGTATTTTGAACTGGATTCCGGAACAACAAAAACTATATCAGTGAAAAATCTATGGAAATCTGACCAAAGCCTGCAGGTTGGATAGTAGTAGAATACCAATGTTAAATTTTTAGTTCTGAGAAATGGTGATGTAAACAGTTAACGTTAGAGAAAGCTTGATGAGGTGCATGTGGGTGTCTCTGTAGTATCCTTGCAACTCTTCTGCCAATCCAACATTATTTCCAAAAGATTTCAATGTTACCTTATTCTTAAAGAGGTGCTTTTATGAAATTACTCTTACTGTGAAAAAGCAGGTTAACAGGTTCTCATACTCACTACATATGTATCATCTGAAAATATGCACAAGGTACAAAGAAGAACCTAGAGTAGTGGATTCCCAGACCAGCATCACAGTTTTAAATCAGTAAATGTGAGTTTACAGTTGTTCCAATGTTACTACCTGGCCATTGCAGGAAAAGGGAATGAAGTGTCAGGAGATAAAATTGATTTTTACTCCTTCTGCTAGATAATAATGCCTAACATCTATCTTACTTTTAAGATCAAGGCCAGGAACTAAGACACAGCCTGGAGGGGAAAAAATCAAAATCAATATTATGCATTATATCCTAGCCACACATGATTCATGCTGAAATTAATACTATAGATACAGGTCAGAGCTAGTAATATCAATTTAGAATTACTTTTCAAGATAAGAGTTTGTGATCATTTCTATGTGCCAAGGTTACATTTCTCACTTCCTGAGAGAGCTCTGTTACATCAAAAAGTGTGTGTGTGTGCGCGCACGTGTGTGTGTGTACGTGTGTGTGTGTACATCAAGGGGTGGGATATGTGCTAGAGATTAGACCAGAAATGTGAAAAATGGTTTTGTTTCATTACTACCTTCTCATAACTGACTATGCACAGATAGTGATGGTCAGAATCTGAAGGGCACATCAGCAGAATTAGGTATTCATGCATGCATTAAACACCTACTGTGTATTTAGAGAGTGATATTAAAAGGAAAGAAATCTAATATTGCTGAGTACAAAAATGTACAGAGCGGTAGACTGAAATAATGCTCTATTTTTCTTTCCTTTGTATAACACATAATTCTCTCTGACATTAGTGGGATTTAAGAATGAATAGGGAATGAAAAATGTACTTTATTTGCATTTATGCCCTATCCTTAGCAGAATCTGCCCAGTTTAAATGCAGTTGCATGATGCAGAGCCTTAATGCGGGCATTCAGGCATCAGGAAATATGAGGAATGCTTGTGTCAGGGTCTACATCTCAAAATGATGTGAGTCTTCTCAGTATGCTTGCATTTTAGATGGGCAATAATATAAGGATAATGTTCAGAGTGAGGTTGAGAATTTTTGAACATTAAATGTGCCTTTTATATTCAAAGAAAAAAAATGAAACCCATTCTAGGTATCACAAGTTTGTACACTTCCAGAAATATGACTACTTACTTTGAAAGGATTATAATGTAAACCTAAAATTCTTACTAGCAAGTGCTAACCTCACTGAGTACTTATTCCATGAGAGGCACGGTGGGAAGGACTCAGGTACCTTTCTCCAATAATATTATGCTGTAAAAGCCATTATTGGCATGCCCATTAGTTATATGGTGTCTTAGTGAGGTAAAGTGAATAACCCAACGTTAAACAACTAGTAAGCGGACCCGTAATTCAAACTAGGGCAGTCTGAGTCCGGAGTCCACACTTATAATCTTCCCCTTGGAATCATGGTGCCTTTTGGTTCAATAATTAAATTATAACCCCAGAATTTCTTTGGCTCTAAAATAATAAACAAAATTGTTCTCACTACTTGAATAGAGCTTTTTAAATTCCTACAAAAGACACATTTTTACATTGTCTTTTTTTTTCTGGTTATTTGACTTCCCTTAGTAAAGAAGTTTTTATTTCACAGTATTAAAAAAAAAAAAGTAAATGTTTCAGTTGTAAAGGGGGAAAGAGACAGAAGAAAATTTGTGTTGCAATTGGAAGAAGTTTCAGAGATGAATGGCACAAAAAGAGACAAACAAAGGCATGCAGATTACATTGGCTGGTCTGCATAATTTGGTGAAGCCTAAAAACGCTGTGTCCCTATTGCAAATATTACATGTAGAGGGCAGGACAAAATGGCCCTGGGGGGCATATAGAACAATGGATATCTTATGGGGCAAAGCTCATGATATGAGAAAGCCCCACAAAAAGAGAGGAAGTATGAACAAGAATGCCTGCCTGCCAACGCTAGGACTGGCCCTGGCATACACATAGCAATGTTCAAAAATGCAAAAAAGAAGTTCCATGTCCTGAAGCTGGGCATGAATACCTTTTCCCACTACATGCAAAATTAGGATCTTCTATATGCTCAGCGGTGCCTCCAGTGAGGAGCTGGTGTGAACTTTGGGGTGTTCATTGACTGTACACCATGATGGCAGTGAGATGAGTCCCACTCCGCACTGTGCCTGACCACAAGGAGGGGGCCAAGCTGCCTTCCAAGGAGGAAGAGATTTTAATCAGAAAGTAACCAAAGAAATCTCAGAAGAAATGTATGAAAGGTAAAAAGAAAAAAAAAAATGCTTTCTGGAGAAGCAGTTCTTGCAAGGGCAAGCGTCTGTGAGCATTGCCTCCAGGGCTGGCCATTACGGTCCGGGTGATGACTGCATGTGACAGAGGTTGAAAAAGCCTTATGGCCGGGCGCGGTGGCTCAAGCCTGTAATCCCAGCACTTTGGGAGGCCGAGACGGGCGGATCACGAGGTCAGGAGATCAAGACCATCCTGGCTAACACGGTGAAACCCCGTCTCTACTAAAAATACAAAAAACTAGCCGGGCAAGGTGGCGGGCGCCTGTAGTCCCAGCTACTCGGGAGGCTGAGGCAGGAGAATGGCGTGAACCCGGGAGGCGGAGCTTGCAGTGAGCTGAGATCGGGCCACTGCACTCCAGCCTGGGCGACAACGCGAGACTCCGTCTCAAAAAAAAAAAAAAAAAAAAAAAAAAAGAAAAAGCCTTATGAACCCTCTTCTCTCCCATCCTAGCTCATGTGATACAGGTGAATCCTATTCAATAAATATTAAATATAATTATAAGACTGTTCTGAATCCCTGAAAAATGATTGCAGAAAGTTGAAATCTTTGCCACTTAACTTAGAAAACCTTTCTCTTCCACAAACGAAGTGTAGTCAGCTGGTGCTTTGGACTGAATGCTTAAATCTCTCCTAAAATTCATATGTTGAAACCCTAATCTCCAGTGTGATGGTACTTGGAGCTGGGGTCTTTGGGAGACATATAGGTCATGAGAGTGGAACCCTCAAGCTCAAATTAGTGGCCTTATAAGAAGGCACAGGAGAGGGTTTGCTTCCTCTCTTTGTTCTCCACCATATGAGGACACAAAAAGAAAACAGCCATCTGCCCACCAGAAAGCAGACCCTCAGCAGACACAAGAGCTGCCAGCACTTTGCTTTTGGACTTCTTAGCCTCCAGAACTGTGAAAATAGAAGTTTGTTGTTTAAGCCACACAGTCTATGGTATTCGGTTATAATAACCCAAACAGAGGAAGACAGCTGGCAACTGGAACTATCGTTGCCCACATTTCCAGTGTGGCCATAGCTATCATTTTGAATGCTATTAATAATACACCTTAGCATGCTTAAAGAAAACAAGGGAAAACAGGTCCCTTCCCCTTTAAGGTAAGTGTCCTTCCTCAAAAATGTTTTCAGTTCTCTCATATGCTATGTGACATTTTATATGACAAGAACCTCAGAAAAGGGCTGAAGAAGAGGGAAAATGTACCCTCTATAGGCAAGCAATCAGTTGAGAACGATTCTAATCCTACATTGACCCACTCTGTCTCAACGCTGTTATTTATAGCAGCATTTGGTTGAAATACCCCGGGCTGCTTCTCTTTCTGTGAATCCGGTAGTGAGAAGTGCTTTATAGAGAGGCTCCCAAGCACTTCAGCTCTGGCTGGGAAATCTGCACAAACAGCTCCAACTGGTGTCAAAGCCCCCATCTGGGTACACAGCGTGGATACATCATCTGCTTATCTGCCCAGTCCGGATGTGAATGTGTAGAATTCGGTACACACGTGTCAGCTTTTCCTCTCCGAGAGGAAAGAGAGCCTGTGGGGAGAGACAGAGAGAGAAAGAAAGAGTGTGTGTGTGTGTGTGTGTGTGTGTACGCGCGCGCGCGTGTGTGTGTAGTGTGACTGTGTGTGTTTGTAGGAATGGATGAAACAAAATCCTCGTCAGTTTTTTCTGATTTTTTTTTTTTTATTGCATCCGAGCGGTCTTGCTTTTTCTTATGTTATTCTGATGACGAACCTATCACTTCTTTAATATGGTGCTGTGCTGTTGCTCGCATGATTTCAATAATGGCCAAGTGGAGCACATGTTGCACGTAAATTCCACTTCCATGAAATTGGATCCCATGATGATGAAAAAAAATGCAAAATGGCTTTCAGAATCACACACAAGGGTTCAAATCCTGAGCCGTTCTTGTTCTCGATCATTCAACAACACTGAGTCCTACCACGTGCTGGGCACGGAAAAGACATGGCTGTGCAAGCCTCACCCACTTATGTTGTGATGGGAAAAACAGACACCACCTAAGTAAGGAGCCTGAGGTGGGAGGTGGAGTCAAGTGCAATGGAGAAAAGTAAACTAAGGCAACGGCTGACCGGGGAAGGCTGGCTGAGAAGATGACACTTAAGCAGAGACTGGAAGAGAAGGAAGAGCTCTGAGGGAACACAGAGCTCTGAGGAAAGGCTCTGCTGGGTAGAGCAAATGTTAAGGTCAAGGTACAGAAATGGAGGTTCCTGCGGAGCAGGAAGAAAGAGGTCTGTGTGGATGAGTAGACAGAGCAAGAAAGGTGCACAGGAGAATAAGCCACCTCAATAAGTCACCTCCCTGGAGCTTTAGTTTTCAACTAATACAGAAAAAATAATAGTGTATAATTTCAGAGAGGGGGTTCTAATATAAAGGCTACAGTAAAACTTTCTGAGGAGCTTATTACATGTGTATTAATCCGTTCTCACATTGAATCTGGTAATATAAAGAACTACTTGATACTGGGTAATTTATGAAGAAAAGAGGTTAAGGGCAGGGCGCAGTGGCTCATGCCTGTCATCCCAGCACTTTGGGAGGCTGAAGTGGGTGGATCACCGGAGGTCAGGAGTCCAAGTCCAGCCTGACCAATAAGGCGAAACCCTGTCACTACTGAAAGTACAAAAATTAGCCAGGCGTGATGGTGCACGTCTGTAATCCCAGCTACTTGGGAGGCTGAGATAGGAGAATCGCTTGAACCTGGGAAGCAGAGGTTGCAGTGAGCCAAGATCGTGCCACTGTACTCCAGCCCAGACAACAGAGTAAGACTCCGTCTCAAAACAAACAAAACAAAAAGACAAAAGAAAAAAGAAAAGAAAGGTTTCATTGACTCACAGTTCCATAGGCTAACAAGAAGAATGTTGGGAGGCCTCAGGAAACTTTTAATCATGGCAGAACTTGAAGGGGAAGCAAGCGTGTCTTTCCATGGCAGAGCAGGAGAGAGAGGAGAGTGAGGCAGGAAGTGACATACATTTTTAAACCATCAGATCTTATGAGAACTCTATCACGAGAGAGCACTAGGGGAATGGTGCTAAACTATTAGAAACCACCCCCATGATCCATCACCTCCCACCAGGCCCTGCCTTCAACATGTGAAGATTACAATTCCACATGAGATCCAGGGCGGGCACACAGAGCCAAACCGTATCAACATGTCGGGTTCGAAATTGGTGAGCTTGTTATTCTCCATGTTCACCCCCTTTCTCTCCAAGCTTCTGTGCCCAGCTCTATGCCCTGGGAACCTGACCACAGTGAGTTACCCCTTTCAGGCTCCCCTGCAGGGCTGATCAGAGGCCGGGAACAGAGAGGTTGGGGTATTTCCTTCCCACTTCCTTTCCACTTCCTTCCTGCTTTGGTGCCGTGTTTCTGGCGAGTAGCTGCATTTTCCCAAGAAGACAGTCTCCTACAGGAGGTCCTTCCTCCTGGGGTCTTTGGATGCTGTTTTCTTCCCTGCTCATTCCACTTTATTGAGGGCAATTGCTTTCCACTGTTGCTTGTCTCTGGGTATAGTACCATTCCTCTGACCACACCTCTGTAGATGGTACTATCATTAAAGTTTCTTAATTTGAACAATTTGGCAAAAATTCTAATTAACATATGTGTTACCTTACATATATTTTTTTTATAATGAGAACACTTAAAATCTACTCTCAGTGACTTTCAAGTATGAAATAGTTGTTATGAACTGTAGTCACCACATTGTACAATAGATCTGTCTGTCTTTCTTATAAAAGTATACCCATGACTTTATTTAGGGCCCACCAGGATAATCCAAGATTAATTTTTTTTCTCTCAAAATCCTTAACTTAATCACATCTTATATAAGGTGATATTCTCAGGTTCCAAGGACTAGGATGTATCTTGGACTTGTTGGTCCAAGGCTTCACCATGTAACCCACTACACATGCATCCTTTGTTGTCCTATTTTTGACAGCTCTAATATTGTACAACCTGTCTCTCATTTTCTAACTTTGGCCTTTGTATCTTTCCTCACATTTTAATCCTTTTTCCCCATCTGAATCAAGATGGTAGGATGCCTTTGTCCATTTCTTCTTCAGTTTCTTTGAAGCTGAGCAGCCCCTCCACATAACCCAAAGAAGAACGCTATTTGCTTAGTCCAAATTAGTTTTGACCAGCAATATAAAAGTTACTCAAGCCATTTGCAAAATTTTCTGGTGAAAAAAAAAAAAAAAAAAAGAGCCCAGAGGAAAATTGGTTCAATTTATCTCCTCAAGAATTAAACACATTGAGGTGGAGGGACTCCGTGACATAAGTTTACATTGTTACCTATGAAAAGCAACATATGTTCATCTCACCTTAACAATATTTAATCTTGATCTTTGGCATGGGCCATATTCATGTAATGTCCTGGAGATTTATTTATCAGAACATAAATTTCATCATAACAAAGTGTCACATATTTCATCATAATGAAGAAAGAATTCTCCTCAATGTCTGTACTTCTGTTTGAAGTACCTGTCTAACAGTCCTCATTTATTTTCAGCCATACACTGAGAAACCCAGGTGCTATGGTAGCATGAAAAGAGTAAAATCTGGTTTTTAGCATTTCTCCTGAAAATAAGAGAATCAGTTTAGTTATGAACTTTTCTGGTCCTCAGTTCTCTATCCAATTAAATGATAAAGACAGTAGAATCTATCTACCCTTCTCTCAAATAAAAAGCTTTTATTCCATTCTGACCTCAATTTGAATGCTTTTCCTCAAACTGACAAATGATGCTTTTCTTGATAGAAAAATGCTTTTATAAAAACTCAACATATTAAATTGTACCGATATTGATATTATTAAAAAGCACTACGGTATTCAGGTTAGCATTTGTAAATTACTTTAGCTCTTCTTTAAGAATTCAAAAGAGTCTAAGAAGGTTGGTTTCCTCTCATGTGGCTTCATTTAGATACCCTACTGTGCAAGGCAGGTGTAAAAGGCACCATAAAAAAGGAAGAGAAAATAAGCCAGATGATCAATCAGATTACTGAAGTGTTTGGTTGTTTTGTTTTGCTTTGTTTTTCCTTTAACCTGAAAGTCTAGGTGCTAATTAGTCTGCAACCTTCCTACTGGTTGCACAGGATAATGGGTAAGAAAAGCTTAATACTGTGAGTTCTTTAAAAAAAAAAAAAGTTATCCATTTGAACATCTTTTTATGAATTCAGTCTCAGCTCTTCATTGAATGTTTTTAAATGTTTCTAATACGGCATCATTTTCTACAACTGCTTTTGAATATATTTTCAACTTTCTCATTTCAGTTTTATTGGTTCATCTGTTCCCAGTGCCACCTGTTGCAAGAACTGACTGTTACTTCTTCAGTACCCAGAAAATTGTGTTCCTTGTGTAATTTTTAAAAATAGCATTTCTACTAAGTGTTAAACCTTTAGTCAGACTGCTGGTAGCCTTCTGGGTTTAAGGCACTGTCACGGCAATTTCTCTACAGAAAACAGGTTTTAAACTGAAAAATTTTGAGGTATAATCTTGATTTGACTCTTGCTGCAGAAGTAGCAGCCCTAGGGAAGTTATTTCTTCCCTACATCCCTCTTTTAAAACTGCAATGATTATATCCACCTCTTTCACACAGAAAGTTATTAATAAATCGATTCAGTTATGGACCTACTCAGGTCAGGAAAATGTAGAAGGGATAACATTTATTTTAAATTGTTATTTTACTTGGCCAACTAGGACTGGCAGACTTTCTCCTTGGGCTGCCAGAGGAGATCTGGGCAAGGGTAGCTGAGCCCTTAAACTGTAGTTGAAACACCCCAAGGGGCCTGCCTCCCACTCTGGAGAGGCAGCTGTGGCTGTTGGACCAGTCCAAGTGTGCTTATTTAAGATGATCGCTGTTCATTTTGACATGGCTGACAAAATATTTCCAGAGTCAGGAAAGACATGTGCATTCCTGAGTTGAGTGTGTAGGAAATAAAAAAGCTAGTATTAAGGTGTGACTTTTGTGTCATACTTTAAATGTCTTAAATTTTCTATGGTGAATTACTGACTTTTCTCATGCAATATTTCTTCTTAGCAGTGGCCTCTGGTTGCCTATAACATTTCCAGTACCAAGAAAAGTGTTTGAAACATAGAAGGCCATAAAAAAAAATTCATTAATTTATTACGTATTCATTGACTATGTACCATGCAACAAAGACATTCCTAGGCCCTGGGATACAACAGTCAAACAAAAAATAAATTAAATAAACAAAAAGACCAGAATCCTTATCCCTGCCTGTGTGCGGCTTACATTCCAGTTAGCAGGAGTGCTGGGGGAGATATCAAAAGCTCCTTTTGCTTACTTGGAGGCACTCTGCTTGACCTCCAGATTTCCAGCTCTTCCTTTGTCAACTTAGGCAACTTACTCAACCATCCTGTGTCTATAAAATAGAGCTAATAATAGTTTTTAACTCATTGCCTATGGTAGGATTAAATGAGGAAATAGACACATAACTCACATAAAATAACAGCATGGAGAATACAGCCTGCCACATACTGAGGGCTCAGAAGTTTTTATTACTATTGTTTGTTTTATTTTGAACTTATCACACATCTGATTTCCTTGTATTGCCTATAAGGTCTTTTATCTGCCTTTCTACCCGCTGTGTGTACATATTGTGTCAAATATTATAAACTTTGCCTGGAAATCAGTAAAGACAAAAATGTAAAACTGTGTGAATATACAATGTTTCTGCTCTCATAAAGTTAATATTCTAATGGAGGACCACAGATAATAAACAAATCGATATACGGTAAGTAGTAGTGTTGTAAAGAAAAATAAATTAGGGTACATCACATAGAAGGGCTTACTTCAGACTGATTCATCAAGAAGACCTCTCCAAGAAGAAGGAACTTAAGAGACCTGAAAGAAATGAAGGAGTTAGTCACATGTGCATTTGGGAGCACAGAAGTCTTAGCAAAGGGAACAATAAATTCAAAGACCTCGTAGACATGAAAAAAACTGAGATTGTTGGACAAGAGCAAGGAGTCTATTTTTCCAAAGGAAACAAGATCCATTTAGGGAAATTGTAGTGTGAAACTAATTTCTCAAAAGCATTTGCATACTAAGATTAGTGTGTGCCTTACCAGTAACTGTAGAGTAAATACATTTTAGTTATTGCTAAATTACAATTTGCCAAAAGGTAAAATCATGGCTCCCATGCAAATGCAAAATAAACCCTTATTAAAGATGTTATTCAACTCTTTAATTAGTGACAGAACAAGTAAGATGTTAAGATCGGTTTAAAGAATATTTGTGGATCCAAGTATTTATACTCAATTTAATGAGAGGAAATTAGAATAAAATTGCTGGATTAGATACAGAATTGATTATTGTTCTACTTGCCCTATATTGTATAGGACAATAAGCCATAACTCTGCGATTATTTCTCCTACCAGATAAAACTTTTTTGCACCTCTACCGGACAAAAATCTGCATGCCAACATGTAACCTCACTAAACTGAGATCTTCAATCAATAGTAAACAAGACCTTGGGTAGATACATTCTCCCATAAAGCACTGAAACAATATGCCACCCACCTTTTGCTTTATTTTAAAGTTTTGGGTAAGTTTTCTTAGCACAATTTACCTTTTAGATAAATGCCTTTAAAAGAACAATGAGGTATGTGTGCTTGCTTAGTATGTGTTAGTTTCTGTCATCCATACAGATCCAGGAAGTTGAATATCCATATTCATGAAACATAGACAAGTCGAGTTCTCTTTCTTCCAAAATAATCCTTTTGTTATAATAATCCCTTTGTTTTGCTTAAACAAGTTTGAATTGGGATTGTTTCTTTTGCTATAAGCACAGTCCTCACTGGCAGCCAATCAGAGCTCAGGGCAACAGCTATTTGAGTTCATTATGTTCCAGTGTTTGACCCACTTCAACTGACTGTTCTTATTAGAAACAATTCACTTCTTATTCCAAAGTCATTACTTTGACCAGTAGCTCTTAATGCATAGAGCTGATTAATTCCAGATAGATCCATTCAAACCATGGAGATCCAGTTTCTCACTAAAGAATGTGTATAGGAATTTGTGTAAATTAGGTAAAGAGAATGTAAGTGAGCTAAGCTTTTGTATATGTCTTAATTCTCGAGATGTAAGAACACTTCCCTTTCCAGATGGTAACATCCGCATTTCTGTTGTTTCCTGGACTTTAATGCAAACATGAGGCATGAGAAGCACTTCCCAACTTTTACTTGTCAGAGGTTAGAAAGGGTCCAGACTCTTCAGTGTCTTTTATCATATCACTGAGAACACTTCTTTTTTCCCTGTCTCCTTTTACTTCATCAGATGACTGCCTCATAGCTCGTTGTCCAGATATCAAAGAGATGAGGATCATAAGGAAACAATTACCCTCTCATGACAAGGGGGTGGTTGGAAAGCTTTACGCTATTAAAAATGAGGGTATTAACAATTACTCAATATGAATTGAGATGCATGTGTATTAATTTCTATCCACCACAAAGACCTATAAGCTTCTGCAAACTACCTAAATAGAGGATAATAACCAGCTTTAGCAACACAATAAATTCTATCACCAGAGTAACTCCTCTCTTTAGACCCAGCTACTCTGCAAAACCAAGGGCTAGATTTGTGCCCTGCAGCAAAATAGCTGCTCCTGAGGCAACATTATAAACCAGACCTTATTCCTTTGACCAGGCTGCTCTGTGAAGTCATTTGCAATCTATTTTCTTTTAATTGGAAACAAATTAGTACTGTCTGGAGAGAACAATATGAACATTGAACCACAATCTTTTGGTAGAGTACACCACAAACAGTATTTTTTTTTTTCACACATCCATTTGAGCTACAATATTTTAGCCTCCTATTATGTGATGTTGCCTCTAGGGTTCCACTGTAAGCAAGCCATTAATGCTAATGTGAAAATCTTGCAATGTTTGGAATAAATTAAGCACATGTTGTACCCTAATTATTTTACAGGTATTACCGCTTTGCTGGCTAGGTTGTGAGCAGGAAGCTAACTGCAAACTTTTGTAATCATCTGGTAGACATTAAGCTGAAAGGATCTCTGTCCATGCTCATTGCTTAAACTCTGTTTAGTAAACAGACTGCTCACAGCTAACTGCTCTGACTTCTCTTTGAAATGAGTATATAAATAAAAGGCCACCACCGCTGTGTATATTTTCATTTATGAAGCTTCTAACCACAGGGTTGTGCCATCATTAAATGAGTGGGCTGTGGAAGTGACTGTGCTGAAGATAAATGTCAATTAGTGCTCCTGGGAGAAAAGGCGAGTCAACTACCTACTGTCTTCAAGAACACGCAGCTCAAAGGTTATTTTTAAAAGGAAGTTCGGGTTAGGTACGAGATCGAAGCCTTCATTTACTTAAAGCTGCGATCTTTGAGCGATGGACCTCAGATCCATTAAACTGATCAGACTAGGTCCTTGTTAGATATTCAGATTCCTAAATTTAATCCTAGTCTCAGCCTTCTGAATCAGAATTGTTTGATGTTAAAACCCAGATTCTGAGTTATTAAGCACCGCTGGGAAATTCTGCTTCACACTAAGCTTTAAAATCACTGGGAGATTTCTTTTTCTCGCTCCATGCTTCCTAGACGCACTCCTCTTGGTTATACTTCACTGTCTAGACTTGTCCCCAGAACAAAGTAAAATCTGTATGGTCACATTTAAGGCATATGTATTGTCTTTGTCCATTTTATGCCACTATAACATAATACTACAGACTGGATAATTAATAATGAACAGAAATTTATTTGACTCACAGTTCTGAATGTTGGGAAATCCAACAGCATGGTGCCCCAGCGTCTGGTAGATGATTCATACTGCATACATCCTTCCATGGCTAAAGGTGGAAGGAAAAGAGAGGGCAAGAGGGCGCCAAACACACTTTTATGACAAACCCACTCCCATAGTAATGACATTAACCCATTCATGAGGGCAGAGTCCTCATGACCTAATCACTTCAAAGTTCCCGCATCTCAACACTAGTGCACTGTGGATTAAGCTGCTAACATATGAATTTTGGGGGACACATTCAAACCAAAGCGATTATCTCTGTAAGAAATGATGGTTAAGCCAGTGATGTCCATTAAGCCATAGAGTTATCAAAGCCAACTTGGTAAATCATTTAGAAAGAAGGTAAAGATTAATCTCACTTACTGGAGAGTAGTCATATTGCCCTACCCAATAGTTTGAGTAGATTAACACCTTTGGTGGATGTTGGTTACAAGGATAGTAATACTTGTGTGATTACAACTTGCTTTGGCAGAATATATCGGAATTCTGAAAGCGTTATTTGAGTTAGTCTGTGAGTCTTGTCTGGGCCTTGGGAGCTCAGAGGAGAAGAGTTCCATGACTGTTAGGAAGTATGCTACACACTAGCTATTGGTTTTCATCTTTAGAATCTGTACACTAGGAGCTAAGTATCACTACTTTTAGAATCTAACAATTCTAAAAAACTCAATTCCTTTTCATTTTGGCCCAAATTTAAATTTGTGTTGCATGTTTATTATTATAGGCATGATTAGCTCAGTACAACTTGTTCACTTTGTGTGTTAAATTCTCCAAAAACAACATGCTTTAAGAGATGTTGTTTAAACAGTGATAATAGTTTTTGTTTTGTTTTAAAGTCAAAGCATGTGAAACAAATGCAATATATTCTTGAATTACGACAGCAATGGAATCATTTCTCAATTATCGCCAATGGTGCGTTACTGAAAGATTACACATTGCTTGCATTATCTTGCATGATATTTATAACCTAGAAGGATATTTTATTAGAAGTTTTTGTGATTTTTGAACAATACTTTCTTTTGATTTCCTTCCTTCCTTCCTTCCTTCCTTCCTTCCTTCCTTCCTTCCTTCCTTCCTTCCTTCCTTCCTTCTTTCTTTCTTTCTTTCTTTTCTTTCTTTCTCCTTTGAGATGAAGTCTTGCTCTTGTCCCCTAGGCTGGAGTGCGATGGCACCATCTCGGCTCACTGCAACCTCCGCCTCTCGGGTTCAAGCGATTCTCCTGCCTCGGTACTCCAAGTAGCTGGGATTACAGGCACCTGCCACCACTCCCGGATAATTTTTGTATTTTTACTAGAGACGGGGTTTCACCATGTTGGCCAGGCTGGTCTAGAACTCCTGACCTCAGGTGATTCACCCACCTCAGCCTCCCAAAGTGCTGAGATTACAGGCGTGAGCCACCGCACCTGGTCTCTTTTGATTTTCTAAAGTATTTTCAGATATAAATAAATTGCTCATTTATGTAAGAATATTAGTTCAACTTGTAAAGTTGCTGATATTGGTTCAAATTTAGGTTTTAAATGCCTAGAAATGTAATATGATAGTGTAACTTTTAGGATATGCACAAAACATCAAAAAACCCATGACTTATGAGGTAGACAAAGAACCTCATTGAAGAAACCAATTTCAATTTGTGTAAGGTCTACTAAAGCAAAAGAATAAAGGACATAACCGGTTTCTTTTAGAACGCAGGGTAAGAAGTCTTATTTACTGTTTCTTTAATTACTTTTGTAGAAGAGTTACTAAAAGAAAACCTTTTATGAAAGATAAGAATGCTTTCATTTCTGCCTTGTATAAACAGAAGGGTGTGGACTCCTGTTTGGTGAACTTGACTTTGGAACTCTTCCTTGGCAATAACTGAAAAGACTCTAATCCTCACCAATATGTTTCACATAAACCATGACCATGACTACTAAATAAACAACATCTGTCATTGCAGAGATCGTAGAGGTACCTGTGAATTCTCTAATCTCCACTTCAGCCTAAATTAGGGAATGCTACATGGGTAAAGGAGAGACTTGAACCAGTATTGTCTCATGATTGATACGAATTAAGCTCACCAAGAGATTATCATCAAGAATCAAAGAGTTCCATCTCTTTTTGAGAACATAAAAATAAGGTATTTGGATGATGAGATTTTATATACATTTATGGAAATAAGATTATCTTAAAAATAATTTGGTCCTAATGATCTTTTTATTTTGACAGAAATTTCCCATTAAAGTTAAGACTTTCTGCTAGAAAAGCAGATCCTTGTCATTAACAAGTTTTGAAAATATGAAGAAAAGATGAACTACATATAAAATGAGAATGATAGGAAATGTAATTTATTTTTATAGTCACTAAATCGGCTTCACCATGCAGAAAGATTGTGGTGCCACAGGAAGAAAAAAACAAAAAAAATAAGGACTCTCAAAATAAGACTCTCAAAATAAATTATATACTAAATTCCTATGAATCAGCTTGGTATTACAATTATGAGTGGGCAGAACTTTCTTTTTTATAAAGAGTTTTTCATTGATGCATTGTTCCAATTCAAAAAGAGAAGAGGAAAGAAACCATCAGGAAGTAAAACTCCTACACTATTACCCTGAAATTTATTTGTGTTCTTCCTGTGTTGTGATCTCTCTTTACTTGAGGGAGCTCAGGGCTCCAAGTTTCTCGACCCCTGCCTGGTCAGCCTCCGGAAGGGGAGCTGGCTTTTGTAATGTCGAGTGCCAGGTTTTAAAACACTATTTTCTTTCCCACAAGTTGAATAACTACTGGCTCATTGAGTCATATGCCCTCCAGAAGGCAAACAGGACTGACAAAAGAGCTCTCGTTTTCTTTAGCGATGATACATCCTACCTTCCCCAGCTAAGTCAAGTCTAGTCCACGAGCAGAAACTCTTAGAGCCAGGCTTGCATAGCCGCACACACACTTAGCTCACAAATGTCTTTTCTTCCTAACCCTTGCTTTTTGACTCTCAGTTTATTGTTGCTGTCAAAAGGAGATAAGCATATGTTTGTCAAGATTACTTCCTGAAGAAAGATCCATTTCGGACTCATTAAATAAATCGTGACTTTGACAAAATAGAAGACAAAGATTATTTTTGTTTCTCCCTTCCTCCAGAAAGTGGTTTGCATTAGCAGAGCAGTTAATAAAACTGCTTTGGTCAAGGTTGTATGTGATTTTTTAAGTCTAATGTGATTTATATGATAAAGCCACTTCTGTATTACACTTCCTCCCAGTGTCCAGACTTCTCATTATCATTGAATCACAGTACAAACTCCTAACAAGTCTGAAATTTAATTAGAAACACAACTGTTTCTTTATGAGCTCTGGGGTCCAGCTCTTTTCTTTTGTATCTGATAGTAGCTGCTATTAGAATTTAGCCTCTTTGAATTATTTCCCAGGTATTTCAATTGTTGGCCCATAAGTCTGAAACCATCTACCAAAACCATTTTAATAATCTACTGTGCACCCAGAAATGCGTTAACTGATGAAAGGAAAAGAATATAAAAGGTTTATTAATTGACTTTAAGAATAGTAAAATTAAATAGATAAAATTATTGAGATATTGAAGGGGTGGAGCATGAAGATTTCCTCTAAATATAACAGAATCTTGAGACTTTATAAATCCTTTCTGGCTGGGGTAATAAAACAAGGATTCACAAAGGCTATGGGATTAATGGGATTAAGTTGAATTATGAGATACTAGGAATTGAATGCATGAAATTATGGAGGACAGAAAACAGGATATGAGCCAAGGTCTAAATAAACAAAACATAATTAGAGACAGCACCACCATTCTATGTAGAATTCTGCTTGCCTGCAAAGAAAGGTTATAGTGGGGAAGATTAAGAAATCAGTTTGAATAGGCATTGTTGGTCTAGTTGATGGTGACTTGAAAAGCCAGTCAAAATATTTTAGCTCAATGCCTTTCTGACAGTCTGGTCTTGTAGGAAGCAGATGTCAAGACAGAAAAATATAAGAAATTTATTGAGATCAATGCCTCAGAAAGAGAAAGAAGAAGAGAGAACAGGAGTAGCCAAGAAGACCTTTCAACCATTATCGACCTGACACCTGTGAATAAAGAGGGGGAAGGAAGGAGGGCTGGTTAGAAAGAGTCTCTGATGCAGTGCACCTCTGAGAAAATCCCAGGTAGCGCAGGGGAGCTCCAGCACAAAGAATGCCGGTGGAGGGGTCCATCTTAGACAGAAATGGCCAGGCTGATGCTGTCATTATGCACAGTCAATGTCTGAGAGTAGCCTAGGAAGGGCACAGCCTCAGCCTCGAAAGCTAGGGCAGATCCTGAAGATACCTGCAACTGTAGGCTCTCAGCTCGGATAATGCCTCTCCCAAAGGCAAGTTCTCTCAGACAGGGCAATCTCAGTAGTGCACTCCATAGATGTCATCACCTTTAACTGCCTTTGTAAGCAAGTCTAATTAAAGAGGCTCTGCACATTGTCTCCAAGTTAATTTCTCAAACTTCAACACGCCGGTCTCTCCCTATGCACATGATTTTAAGAATGCTCCATGTTCCTTTAGTTCTAGACAGGCCCCGTTGTCTATAGATTCCAGAGGTCAACTAAAAATTCTGATAAAGAAACTTATTGGCTCCAAAATATAAAAATTATAATATTGGTTTTACATTAACAAATATTTCATTAAATGTCTATTTTAGATTACATTTTTCAACTACATTAAGTGTTAAATTTAGTATCTCTGAATATATCATTATAATTGAAAATAGTTTAAAGGTTAGATACCCTCATTCTTTAATGTTTTTCAGAAAATGGACAATGATTAGTAAGAAGCCAAAATTAACTTTAAGCACTTAGGCTTAGTCAATTAATTCCAAAGTCAAAATTTTACAGCAGAGATGTACGTTTAATGTGGGATATTGATACATTTTAATATGTTTTATATAATAAGTGGTGAGGCTTCCAATGTGCCTACAGATTAGAAGATCCTAAAATGACACTACTTCTGCAAAGATCCTTCTGGGACAGGTGGGTGGCTGCATACCATTGTCTGCAGTCATTTTTATTCTCTTTAACTAGAGTAGCTCCTCTTTTATTCATTTTATATATTTAGATCTGGGATATGTATTTATGTAAAATGCACCAAGCACACTGTTTTAGAGGCTGAGAACACAGCAATAAATGGCAAAAACATAAAGGAAAAAAAGAAAAGAAAATTTGTACCTTCAAGTAACTTACCGTAGGGGAGAATTACTGGCTACCAATCAATAAGCTAGTATAAGAGATAGTATGTTAGGTAGTGATAAGCACAGCTAAGAAAAATAGAGCAAGAAATGAAAGGAAAGGGAGTAGGCTATTTTAAACAGGAAAGTGAGGGGAGGACTCACTGAAGAAGATGAGAGAGTGCGACAGGGAGGTGTCACAGAGAAGATCATGAGTTCAGCATTGGATCTCGTTCTACTGGGATTCCTCATAGATCCAAGTGGAGAGTGGAGATACATGTAAGGCAGTTGAATATACTTGCATGGAGTTTAGTGCAAGGTTTAGACCAGTGGTCTCCAACCTTTTTTCGCACCAGAAACTGGCTTCATGGAAGAGAATGATGTGCCCGTCCATCATTATGAATTTTTAATGAGATAATTTATGAAAATGGTCTAGTCCAATGTCTAATACTCACAGTGGGTATAATGACAGAATGTGGTTAAAGTCACCCCCAAGCCCATGGTGTTTCTTGTACAAACTATTGACTCATTTTGTCGGTGGCCAACTATAAGCCACAGGCATTTTATCATGAATTGTCATAAACTTCTCCCACTTAAAAAATACCATGTCAGAATGTTCAAAGTCTACCTTACTATCATTCCCTCAAATCAGTTCCTTTCCTGACTGATAAAAAGAATAATGCCACCCCTCACCCCTCAAGACACCCATATCCTAACATCTGGCATATGTGTGTATGATATAGTGCATGACAAAAGGGGAATTGAAATGGCAGATGAAATGCAAGTTGCTGGTTAGCTGACCTTAAAATAAGAAGATTACCTTGGATCATCTGGGTAGGCCCAATGTAATCAGACAGATCCTTAAAAGTGGAAGAGAGAGGCAGAAAACAGGAATTTGAGAGACAGCGGTGTGAGAAGGCCCCAGATATATGTTGCTGGCTTTGAAGGTGGAGGAGGACAGCCATGAGCCAAGGGAAGCAGGCAGTCTCCAGATGCTTCAAAGGCAAGAGGAAGGATTCTTCCTGAGGCTCTCCAGAAGGAGTAAAGCCCCACAGACACCTATTTTAGCCCACTTAGACCAGACCAAACTACTTGCTTTCAGAACTATAAGAAAAATTTGTGTGGTTTTAACCCACCAAGTTTGTGGTTATTTGTTAATAGCAGATATAGGAAAGGAATACACCCATATTCCTATTGATGTTCACTATATGTCTAGAATGCAAGGAACGATTGACAAGGAGGGGGCCCTCTCATCTCCTCTTGTTACTCTCAGACATAATGAGTTTCCTGGGTAGAGTATTCCATTACCTACCAAAGCTCCTGAATGTTTAGGCTGGTGTATTCGTCCATTTTCAGGCTGCTGATAATGACACACCTGAGACTGAGCAATTTACAAAAGAAAGAGGTTTAATGGACTCATAGTTCCACGTGGCTGGGGAGGCCTCACAATTCTGGCAGAAGGTGAAAGGCACGTCTCACATGGAGGCAGACAAGAGAAGAGAATTTGTGCAGGGAAACTCCCCTTCATAAAACCATCAGATCTCATAAGACTTATGCACTATCACAAGGGGAGCATGGTAAAGACCTGTCCCCATGATTCACTTACCTCCCACTGGGCCCCCTCCCAACACGTGGGAATTGTGGGAACTACAATTCAAGATGAGATTTTGGTGGGGATACAGCTGAACCATATCATCTGGCATTCACAGTTCTCAAGATTCTTGCCTCAACCCGCTTTTTTCACTCTTTTACTCCTGATGTTTTATCAGTCTGGACTATTTTTCTCCATGTCTCCCTCAGTCAAAATTCCACTCTTTAAAATTACTTGCCAAAACCCAATTCTCCCATCAAATCTTTTGCAATATTTACCATTCTCATCCTTACTCCTAATATATTAACAGATAAATGCCCTCCCATAGCATACTGCCATTCATATAGTAATCACTCAAAAAGTAAGTGTCAACTGAATAAATGCAAAATTTGCTTGGGAATGTTTCTAGAGTTGCACCTTCAAATCCTCTCAATGTTATGAGCTTCAATGGTTTCTGATCTGTTTGAGTAACTATCACAATGATTATGCATGTGCTTTTCCAGCTTATATTTGAACTGATGATCTTATCAAATAAGGTGATTTTCAGCATCATCTCGTCTATAAATGGTGAGATTTTTGCTTTATTTAATGCCTTCATTCAAAAGGTTAAATATTACTCACTATCATAGAATCACAAGTAAAGACTAATACAGTCAAAAGAAAGAAGTACAATGATCTTTTTGAAATAAAACACAAGATTCAAATCCAGAACCACTGGAAGTACAGTAGTGTGGGTGGAGGTATTCGGGAAAATAAAGTAAATAATTAAAGCACTCAGAATGTTGGGATTAATCTCTGCGGAGGGCCATTTGTTATGGCAGCAACAAAAATGACTTTCTTTCCTTCCTTCCCTGTTAGCAAAACTATACCTCCCAGGGTGGTTAATAGAAATTCAATTATCATGATTGAGTTTGAATTTGTAGACATTTCCTTTTGCTGCTGCTGCTAATAAACTCAGATGTTAATTTGTGTACTTCAATATATTTAGCTTAAGTGTGAGATGATGTAGCATTTCCTGGATTTGGACACATGAGAGGGGGCATAATTTAGAGTAAATCTAATCATAGGATGTTTTAAAAGATTGGCTGGGTTTGCTGTGCTGGGAGCTGAGATGATGTTGGTAATGGCAGATGCCATGCTGTGTATTCATCGCACCCCTTTGCTTAGGGCACTGGCCCACCTACCTTGTTATACTACTGGGAAGAGACAGTGGTTATCCGTCATTTGCTTAATTAGTGGATAATTAGGGAAGCCATAGGACAAACACATTTTCTCATTCGGGTAGCAGACAGCAGAGACTTCAGATACAAATGGCAACCAAGAACTAGCTACTCTCTTTCGTTTACAGGACCGCTCTTCTCAAACTCTATATTTGATCCCTCTAATATTGATGTAATATTCCAGCAGTGCTGATGAGTAAGGAGTACAAGAGCTCTGCCTTGCCTTAGCCAAGCCATTCCCCAGTAAAGGGAGCCAATTTATTTTTCAAGTTATCATTATCATAACTACTGTCATCGTCACCATTGCCATCACCAGGATTTACAGAGTACTTACTATGTGCCAGAAACTGTTCTGAGAGTTAGCTGAAGTCTGAATGATTTATTCACTTCTGACAAGAAGTGAATATTGAACTGTCAAGGGGACCATCTGTCAGCAGTGTAGGTAAGTGGCAGGCCCAGGGACATGCTGCCTAGGTTTAGATCCTGATTTTTACCTCCTACCAGCTGCTTAAACTGTAAAATTACTTAACTTCTCAGTGACTCAATTTCCTCATCTACACAAATGGAATAAGAAATAGGGCCTACCTCACAGGCTTCTTGTGAGTTGAGTTAAATAGCCAGAGTGTCTAGCACATATCAAAAGGTCAGTAAGTATTAGCTAATTTTCTTATTGTTATGGGTGGGGACAAAGTCTTATTCATTTTTGCATCACTGAAACCTAACAGATTCCTTACTACGTAAGAGATACTCAATATTTAAAATGGAAGAAAGGAGTGACTTGTAAATACTCAAGAGATATTAGTTGATTAGTGAGGTAGGCTGAATAAAGGCTCTCCAAAGACATCCATATCCTAATACCTGAAACCTGTGAATGTGTTACCTTACATAGCAAGAGACTTGTGTGCTTTTGTTAAGGATCTTGTGATGAAGAGAATTTTAGATCAGGGTGTTCACTCTTTTGGCTTCCCTAGGCCACATTGGAAGGATTGTCTTGGGCCACACATAAAATACACTAACACTCATGATGGCTGATGAGCTTAAAAAAAAATCTCGTAATGTTTTAAGAAAGTTTACAGATTTATACTGGGCCGCATTCAAAGCCATCCTGGCCCACATTCAAAGCCATCGTGGGCCACACACGACCCATGGGCCACAGGTTGGACAAGCTTGTATTAGAGTATCTGGGTGGACCCAGTGTTCACAAAGGTCCTCTTAAGAGGGAGGCAAGAGGACTGTAGTCACAGAGAGATGTGATAACAGAAGCAAAGGTTGGATTGATGAGATTTGGAGATGGAAGAAGGATCCAGGAACCAAGAAATGTGGCAACCTCTGAAGCTGGAAAAGGCCAGGAAACAAATTTTCCCCTAGAGCCATTAGAAGGAATGCAGTCTTGCCAACATCTTGATATTTTAATTTCTGACTTTCAGAATTGTGAGAGAATTAATCTATGTGGTTTTTAAGCCATGAAGTTTGTGGTAATTTGTTACAGCAGCAATAGGAATTGAATACAATTAGATTTTAGACATCGTGTAGATATAAAAAGGAGTTAAGACCATTTAACTCAACTATCTCTGGGTAATGTTAGGCCTCTCATGCATCTTCTGGCCCTGCTCAATAAAATTAGAGCTTCTTAGGAAAATCTTTGGATTTTAATCACTATTTTTGGCCTGGAGAGTAATATGTGTTGTTGTATCTTGCCTCTTAGATAGCTATTTATATTCATATGGATTTACTTCTTTAACAATTTATGATGATATCTGGATTTAAGTCTCTATAGTTTTCAAAGGTAGTGTTCATCTTTAGAACAAAGGTTTTAGCATAAGGGTGAGTGTTGATGTTTGGACAGTTCTCCAGAGGTTGGGTTGATGGGAGAAGCCTCCAGGAAGAAGATTTGCTGTGAATGACAAAGGCAATTTTAAGAGAAAAGTTTATTCAGCATGCCACAGAATCTGTTTACAAACAAGTTGTAATTTGGAGGTATTTGATAGCTGGGTTCCATCCACCTCTCTACCACGGCATCTGGTACGTGCCTGGTTGGCAGGGTGCTTAACTAAATTGAAAGCAGTGCCCCAAAAGCATCCCCTAAGAAAGTTATTTCACTGTAGGGAACAATCTTGTCTTTAGATGTGCCTTTAGTTTAATTTTGTTTTTAGAGAGGAGGCCTTTCCCTATCACTCAGGCTGGAGTGCAGTGGCATGATCGTAGCTCACTGTAACCTTAGACTCCTAGGCTCACGCAATCCTCCCTCAGCTTCCTGAATAGCTAAGACTGCAGGTGTGTCCCACCACACCTGGTTAATTTTTTTTCATTATTTTTTGTAGAGGTGAGTTCTCCCTATGTTGCTTTATTTTATAAAAGAATACAACAGCTTAATACCCCAGATGTGCAGGCTGTATCAAACACTGTATTTGGGGAACAGTGACCCTGACCTCTAATCAACGAATATACTAGTTTCAGGGTCATAGCTAGATTGGAATGTCATCTTTGCTCCATGAGAGCTTTGTGGCATGAGGCAAGTTATTTAACTTATTTGGGTCTCAATGTCTTCATCTGCAGGATGGAATTATAGCACATACCCTTTGTGTTTATTGGAAGGAGAATAAAAGGAAGAGTGGATATAAGACACTTTAGCACAAAAACTAAGGAAGCTCCAGCTAGCATAACATGAACAAACATGCACGCAGCGTTCTGGAAGGGTCTGCAGCCATGATCTGCCCTTCAGCATTGTTTCTTGCCTCTCTACTGTCCTGCCTTGATTTACTTCGGCGCTTAGAATTGTGTGCAGGAGCTCCAATCACCACTCTTTTTTGCTAGTATCACAAAAGCCTGGAGGACTTCAGAGAGCATCAGTTTTACATCTTTCTGAAACTCTAGCTTCATTTTAAAACAATCAAAAGCCAAGAGAATTCACATAAATATGTAAACTGCAAGCCCCCAGTCTGTCTGTCTACAGTGTAACGATGGGAACAGATCGATAAATCTCAAGTGTGTTGCCGCATTCCCTGGGCTCCAAGAACACAGCTCACAAATGGAAAGCTGGAAATGTTACATCTGATCCTTTTCCCCCAATATCTCACCTTACTTCTTTGAAAAGATTACATCTAATTTTGAGACATAAATAACCTGGATGGGACCTAAAATGCATTTTATAGTACAGTAGTGAAAAAATAATGAACTTAGTTCAACCCCAGTTCGCCTAAGGCTTACTGCATGCCTTATGTTGAACTCATAAAGTATCATATTTATGGCATAACTATAATAGCTCCTAGAATCTGGGTGAGGGGTATGAGTACTTAAGAGGAACTCAATTCAATATGAAGGTGAAGACATAAAAATTCAATGGCATTTGCTTTGTAAATCACATTTTCGATATGTATATTTAACACTGGGAGTTTTACCTTCTTAGTAAATAATTACTTCTAGTAATATTATCACGAAGCACAACTTGTTATTGATTCCCTATTTTTATGTCCAGAGAAAGATGTTCTCTTCTTTCTGATATAGAAGCCTGAGGTCTCATCAAATAATAATGTACAATATCAAATTGAATTAAGGTTCTCAATAGACTATATTTTCCAGACATTTTGGCTCACACCTATAATCCCAGCACTGTGGGAGGCTGAAACAGGAGAATCACTTAAGGCCAGGAGTTCAAGACCAACATGGGCAATACGGTAATATTCTGTCTCTACAAAAATGAAAAATAATAACAATAAAACAAAAATGTATATTAAAAAAGTAGACTACGTATTTTTTTCACATTATAAACTCAGGCATAGTATGCCAATATTTTCTGTTTTTTCACTTGCTGTGTCAGCACACATATATGTCGTTTCCAGGGGCTAAAGAAAGGAATATAAACACAATTAAGCAGAAATGAAGAATAGTCAATTATGCAAATAACAAGAAACTTAGTATATGCATACTTTTCTTTATATAGCCATTTAATTCACACTAAAATGCCCTCAGTAGAGGCCTTATATGATGTAGAAAAAGTCCTACTCTGTCCAAGATTTGTATTTCAATACCTCAACATTAATACTATTTCAATCTCTCTTTTCATATAAGTAACACTTACATTAAATAATAATTACGTGAAAGTTGGTGAAAACTAACATTTAAATAAAGTAATGAATCCTCAGCTATATTTTGAAATAAATGCCCTGGTAACTCAGAAATTGTAAAGATTTTAATAGCTTTGACCAGTCTGTTAGTTCATTTCTCACATTGTTATAAAGAAATACCTACAAGTGGGTAATGTATAAGAAAAGAGGTTTCATTGGCTCACAGTCCTGTAGGCTGTACATGGCATCTGCTTCTGGGAAGGCCTCAGGAAGCTTCCCGTTACAGCAGAAGGTGAAGGGATAGCAGGCATATCACGCGGGAAAAGCAGGAACAAGAGTGTGAGGAGGGAAGTGCTACATGCTTTTAAATGATCAGATCTCATGAAAACTCACTCATTATTGTGAGGACAGTACCAGGTGTGATGGTCCTAAACCATTTATGATAAATCTTCCCTTATGATCCAATGACATGACCTCTCACCAAGCCCCACCTCCAACATGGGAGACTGCATTCAATATGAGATTTGTGTGGGAACACACATCTAAACTAGATCAGTCAGTTAAATATTTTACTACCAAAACATACATTTAAAATGCATGGGAGTACTGTCATTCTTTTTATACTATTGGGCATTCCACAAGATGAGTACACGTTGAGCACTAATTTAATTCAGTAAACATTAATTGATGATGTACTATGTACCAGTCCCAAGGAATACACTAATGAATCAGTAGATACTGCACATGCAGAAAGAGAGCTATATAGCCCAAGGTGAAAATTAGCATGGGAAAATATACTTAGTTTCAAATATTCTGGGTTCCCAGAAATATTTTAAATCTTACAGAAACATGTAATAAGATAATAGTTTTATTACAGTTTTTTAATCTAGTGGATAAGACATATTGTTAAAAAAAATCAGGCAACAGGTCAAGATAGTATATGCAAAATGAATGTCATACTAATAAGATAAGTTCATGCTTAAATGCAGAAAATGAAATAAAAATTTGGCCCGGCATAGAAATAATAAACTCCAAGATTTTCAATAAAGCCACATATTTAATACTTCACTTAAACATTTAGGGGAATATAATTTCAAAAAGTTATATGATTGCCTTTATACAAGTAGGCATATCCAGTGGGAAAATTCCTTTCTCTTGTAAAATCACATCTTTTTTTCTTTCTCCCAAATGGATTACAGGTAATTTTCAGAGTAGTTTCTAAAACTCCCTTGACAAAGTTATCAAACCAGACAAATTACATTTCCTCGATGTTTGCTATTAACAGATTGTGCAGCGATAGGATCACAGTCTCCTTATTTTCCAGACATGAAAAACATTCTTGCAAGCTGGATTAAAAATCCAGATAAAATAATAACATTAATAATATCTTCTGTATCACATTACTTTCCACGATGTTATGTTGGTTATCTAGCCTGAATGACAGCAAGCACAGATGAAATACACTTAAAATGAGTAACACGTGTGGGATGTTTATCTCATGCAAAGTGGACCAGAAGCACTGGAGTTTATTGCTATGACTTTAATAGAGAATTCTTTACATAATGTTACATAAAGTGGCAGTGCTAGAATACACAGTAACTGGAAGAAGGATACATGGAAAAATAAACTCTCCTGATGTTATATATTAGATTCCACAGTGGTCCCAGGGCATGTCTGAAGATCTTAATTCATCTGATGTGCAGGAGCAATCTTTCTCTCAGGCTTATATCTTCTCGATGTACAAAAGGCTGCACTACTGGCTCACGTTAAAAAGGAGCCTTGTAAAATGTTTCTTACAAAAATAAATAAGTTGAGTATCCAGATATGTAAGAGCTTAATTCTCAAGATATGGAGTGTTTAAGATTCACATTCTTTGGGCTTTCAGTTTGAAACAGAAAAGAAAACACTCTTTATGGTTGAGATTTCTGAATATATAACCAATGAGCGGTGCCTTAAGACCATTTCTTTGCCTGGTAAGCACTTGCTTTAGAATTAAGCGCAAGGTCTCAAGACCGCTTGAAATATCAGTCATTCAAATTAAACATAATTTCCAGATATTTAAAATGGCACATCTATGAGGCCACAGTTCATATTTTCAGGTTATGTGATTTCTGCTACTTTCTCCATTCTAACTTGAGAGTGGTGTTTCCATGGCGTCAGAGAAAGCACAAGAACACAAAAATGCCATTTCAGGTGGGTTGAAGTTTGTCCTGGCATATCAAGATTTGTTCACTCCAAGTCTTAATTTTCCTGAGTGGATAAAACCAATGCTGTTATTAAACTGGTCTAGACTGTAATCTGAATTGTAAAGAAAATAGATTCAGATTTCTTTCTCAGGGTTTAAACTTTGGTTTCTATGTTTACGGCTTATAGAGTCTCCCTTTTAATTTGCCGATGAATAAATCACTCAGAAGTTTCTGTTAGGGTGGCAGACAAAAGTGCAGGTGAAAAGGAGAATGCATTATTTCATATTTATATCTTGATTTGGTCCTGCACAAAACCAAGAGGCAAACACAATCTGGTCTCCATCCATCACTCATCCACCAGACATCACTCAGTCTCTTTTTCTTACCATGTCTCCCAAGGTAAAACATCCCTTCTCACTTATCTCCCCCCTCTTTCCTCTTTAAGCCTATAGTCAGGTAATATAAACTTGACTTAGTCATTCAACATGTATTTTGAAGACAGAGTACTTATTTTAAGCTCTTGGCTTCTGCAATTATGCCGTGTAGGCCCTAATCAAGTTGTAAAATTAATTACATTAATGTAATGCATTAGAACCAAATTAAAGAATAATTTATCTAGATAAACTGCATTTCAGATTGTATTTCTGGGTTAGGAATTTTAGAAAGAGAAAAAATTCTGAAGAATACAAAGGTGATGTACCTCACAGCGTATATGGCATTTGTCAATATTATTATACAGACGGAGACCCCTATGTTTTTAAATCTACAGATTTTACACATCAGTGACTTGATCAAAATGTGGATTCAGTCTGGCAGTTTATCTTCAGGATAAAAGTGGCCAGCCTGATATGTTTGTAAAGGTCATGTGGTGTGTTTTAATATCCGTCATACATATGTAGAGCATGTTCTCAAGTTTACACTTGCCCTTTAACTCCCAGTACAGGAAATCTGCTGCTAGCAAAGACTTGTAAAATGTTTATGACATTTAAGTCATGCACAAGATTTCTTATTCAGGAAGAGTGAGCTATAAAATTTGCATATGGTGTCCAACGTTTAGACTCAGAGTCCCATATTTGGCCTTCTAAAATCTTGCTTATACAGTTGTTTCATCCCCTAGCCATTTGATTATATCTTGTTACCAAATAGCACATTAGTTGGATGATCATTTTCTCTGTTATTGACTAAGTAAATTATAGATTATATCAACATCCCATCTTGCTCAAGTCGACCTTGTCATTAAGTTGTACAGAGGACTTCTTACTGTGCAACATGAAAAGTCTGAACTTACATTGCTTAATGCTGCAAACTTAGCTTCCAGAAGAAACTATATTCAAATATTAAGGGGACAAGGTCACATAGGGTTTGTGCATAAATACATCACACATGTAATTTATAAAGATGCAAATGTTGGTTCCTTGTTATCACTGGTATTTGTGAATCATGTTTATATGTATTTATAACCAAATATCTATTTACTATATCAACAAATACACAAACATTCACCTAACAAAAATATTCGTCTGAAGGGTGATTTTTGAAACCTTCCAGATTTGAACAAGGATATTAGATGTTTTGCAAAAGTCAGTGAGACACACACACGACCTTCAGAAATGGGACCCAGGAAGGAATATCAATAATTCATTTGGAATCATAAGTTGTGATAATAATAAAAGTAACACAAATGTTATAGGTGCTCAAATGTAGGGTAAATGAGGCAACAAGGAAATCAGCTATGCTGTATTTTCTGAGAAAAAAATTGTCCCCTATCAATGTGGTTATGACTATGATAGAGAAGAAAAAATCAGGGGAAGCAGTGTGAAAGGCAAGAGTGAGTCACCCAAATTGGAGCCAACTGGAGGAGTGGTTCCTTGTATAATTGCTTGGCCACCAACCAATGAATCTATCTCTCTCCCTCCCCATGTCACCTGGGCTGGCTGGGTCCACTGTTCTTGAGGGTAGAATATTGGTAACAACATTGTTCTATCTTCAAGTCTTAGAAAATCGAGCTTTTTTTATTTGTTTGTTTTCAGTATCATCTGGAATAAGGTTGAAGTTTTAAGTCTTTCTGGATTTCATTTGATATAGAAATCATAATTAGAAGCAAATAGATTTTGACTTTCTGCTGGTAGTCATGATAATGGCAGACAGACTAGAAAGATTAAAAAGATAAAACGAGCATAAGAAGACCTTCAATTGCACTATCGATTGCACTATCCAATAGCCATGCACATATTTAAATATGCAGCACAACCGTAGCAGAGAAATCACAAGGAGGTGCACAATGAATTTCCAAAGAAGTGTCTGAAATAATGCTGTGAGTTGAGGAGCAGATGCCTGAGCCTTAAAGCTTGTGGGATTCGTACAGGAGGATCAAAATAGAACTTAAAAGCTTTGGATAAGTAGAGATTTTGGAGTAGCTTAGGCACTGGAGAGAGTCTGCCAGGATCCAACCTTCCATGAACTTACTGTACCTCAATTGCTTCATCTGCATTTTGAGGAATATAATAGTGGCTACCTCAAAGGATTTAAGGAGTCAGTAGACATACAGAAATGCCAGTGGTGCTTGATACAAATAAATACATTTTGTTATTGTAATCCAGGTTTTAGGAAAACTTATGAATGAAGGGTATACTAGGTATTGAGGCAGGAACAAGATTCAAAATATTTTGGAAACCAAGAATAGTTTCACTGGAATTGAGATGCTGATAAAAAAGTATAAAACAATCACTTTTCCTGGGATTGGGAGAGTTAGATATACTTGGAAAAATTTGTCAAATTCCTACGTTCCTTTCTTCTCTCTCCTCCAAACACAACACATATTTGAAACACACATTTACTTAAAAATAGCCACTTTGTTGTAATTGATGGACATGTGGGAGTGTTAATGTATTCCTCATATGCACTGGGGAAGAATAAAGAGTTGAGAAAAAAAGTCCATGTTCAGAAAATACTCAGTCAGCACAAAGGATAGTCCTGGTGCTGTGTGCTATCATTGGCATAAAGGAAAAATACATTCATAGGAAAACACAGTTTTATCTGAGAGATATAATTATCTAATCAGTGAAAGGTTGTCTTCCAATTTTATAATTCCCTTCAAGCCAGCACTGGGTCTGCCATATAACAATCACCCAGAAAAAAATTTGTTAGCTCCTCACTGGATTCAACGCCTTCATTTGAATTCCAAGCATTCATGAAGATCAAATTGAGTAGGCTTCCCTAAATTCACTAAAGTAGTGGAGGATTATGGTGGGCTAGATCTGTAAGCTCCTAACTGAGCATGAGGAGTCTTATTTGCAATCAGGCTTCTAAGTTTCTATGAGTGCAACAGGAAGGATATTTGGGGAAATGTATAACTGGATAGTCTACTTTTCACACTGACTTTTGCAAGAAGAAAGGGCAAGAGACATATTTCCCCACCAGAATCTGTGCACGTATATAGGTCAGAACATGCACATACTGGCAAGGAATGCAATACAGGGTGACAGTTGCTTGGATGGCCAATTCTTCCAGATTGGATGTTTACAAAAGGGGTCTCCTTCAGTTACTAAGATTTGCTCTAACTGGAAGACCGCTCTGTTCAAAATTAGCCTGCATCTGTGTCCTTCTGGCATGTGAGTTTCGGAATGCCTCTAAGCAACCTTTGTTTTTTTGTTTGTTTGCTTTGTTTTTTGTTTTTGTTTTAACTTTGATGCTATTGACATTTTGGGCCAGATAATTCTTTGTTGTGGAAGCTGTCCTGTGTGCTGTAGGATGTTTGGCAGCATCCTGGTCTCTACTCACTAGATACCAGTAAAACTCACTTAGTTGTGACAGCCAAAAATGTCTTTAGACGTTGCCAAATGTTCTCTAGGACACAATACAGCGCCCGCATCCTCAGTGCCTCCGAACCACTTCTCTGGGTTGATGAGCTTTTCACATTTACATTTCAGTGACCAAGTGAAAGTGGTTAAGCCAAAATCAGTTTCTTCAGGAGGGTATTTAGGGTAGAAGATAACAATTACAGCATGTGCCATTAATGATGCGCATCAGGTATGTTCAAGATGGTGATAAGAAGGATACATGCCTAGGTACAGTTTAGTAGGTACAGTTTAGTATTGGAAATGGATTAATTGGGTCACTAGAAAAAGGGTAAGAGTGGGCCAAATTAGCATGTTGTTTCCTAATGAAGTTAGAACCCAAGCTTTTTGGATACAAGTGAAACTGAATCCTTGGTTGGATCTGATTCAGAAAATTAGGTGAAATACGTGCACAATCTCTGCTCCAGTAAATCCCAACTTTGCCTTCCATCTAATACTTTACCTAAAGGCCTCTGCTTTGTGCAGTTCCATTTGCTTAATGGCCCATTGGTCAGTGGGTAGTTGCCAGCAGACTGCAAAATATGAGTTGAGTCTATCAGATTTCCTCTGTGTTGAGTATAAATTGTAAGGACAAACTGAATTTGGTAGCTAGAAATTGACAGTGTGGAGCAGACAAGTATAATAGTTGAGTCAACCTAATGGTAAATTCCCAAAATGAAAAATTCTATGGATTGATCTGGTAAATGTCGTGCCCTTTCTGACTTTCCAAAGCCAAGTTGTCTGGCCTCTCCTATGTTAAAGCTGCTGGTAGCCTTACAATAATCTCTGTTACTTCCATTAAATTGAGTGTGTCTCTGTTCTTTGTAGACAAATGTGCTTATTGGAAACACTAGACTTTTATCAACTTCATGGAAAATATGAGTAAGATATTGGGAAGGAAAGCTCACAAACAAAACTTGTTTATTTTATACTGTCACTGATGTCAGTATGAGCGTAAAGGTGTTACTCACTGTTATATTACCTCCATTACTTTACAAACTGTCAGTGTCGATGGTAAAAAGACAAGTATGACATATATTTGTCAAAGGCACTTATTTAGTGGTGACTGTAAAGTTTAAGTATAGCATTAATTTTTGTATTTTTGTTGCCTTAGTAAATTGAGTTTGAAATAAATGCTAGATTATGTAAGTACACTGCAGTGAAATGTTATTGCCAAGTATTGCTTTTATTTCACTTGAAATAGTCTTCCACCATGACTTAACAAATTAAATTAGGCATAGCAATGTGAGGTAGAAACTGCGTTTTATAGGATTGCCAATACCCAAAGCCGGTGCCTAAGTGATACATTGGTGGCCACCTTGTTTTTTATGCCAAATACGTCACTGTCTTTTCCATTCTGGTTTCCCTGAACTGTTTCATGAGCTGGAATTTTAAAATATCCTTTTACATGAGTGTGTGAATGGTGATGCATTCCTCAGGTGGTGGCTCGGATTGGAAATGTTCTCTAGTCCTGGGAAAGGCTGGGTTTAAGGAAGGTCTTTGCACATGCCAATGGGTGCCCTTTCCTCTTTGAAGGGAAAACATGCTGCGATTGCAGATTAATTTATCAGAATTGCAGTGCCGCATCCAGAGGTGACTCACTGGCTGGGACAATACAGATAGTCCTTCTGAAAAATAAATGTGGTCATATTATTGTCAGTGTTTCATGTTTGAAAAACAACCAAAAAAAAAAAAAAAAAAAACTACAATGGGGAAAAAAATATAAAGCTGCACATGCCAGAGATAAAATACAATAATCAAAAGAGGAACCCAGTGTGTTCATAGGCTTAAAGGTGACCATCTGTCTATTTTCCCTCATTTAAAGATGTTACAGGACGAATAGGCATATTTATATGATTTGGAATTTCTTTTGTGGCATGTACCTTAACATAGGAAAAGTCAATGCATTTTATAATGAGAACTGTGTAAATCACTCCGCTATTAAGAATCGTTAGGAGAGAGTTGAGAAAATACCCTCTGATGATACTTCCCTTACAATTTGTCTGCCCATTTAAGCTGACAATAAATGTTATTAAGAGAGAGTCCTAATATGACAGTAAGATCATATGTTATTTTTTAATGATACTATGGAATACTGCTTTGATGAAAAAATGAACAGAGATAAAAGGAACCACAGCTACCATTTATAAGTCCTTTCTTGGTACTTCTATGTAGATTGCCATAGGAGGGAAGAAAATGTCCTTAAGGCTGGGTGCGGTGGCTCACGCCTGTAATCCCAGCACTTTGGGAGGCCGAGGTGGGCAGATCACTAGGTCAGGAGTTCAAGACCAGCCTGGCCAACATGGTAAAACCCGAACTCTACTAAAAATGCAAAATTTAGCTGGGCGTGGTGGCACTCGCCTGTAATCCCAGCTACTCAGGAGACTGAGGCAGGAAAATCACTTGAACTCCGGAGGCAGAGGCTGCCGTGAGCCAAGATCACGCCATTGCACTCCAGCCTGGGTGACAGAGTGAGACTCTGTCTCAAAGAAAAAAAAAAAAAAAAGAAAATGTCCTTAAGCACTAAACCTACAATACAGATCAGAGTTCCCTAAAGTGGGTTGTATACATCCCAGGGAACTTCCTAGCTGATCACAGAGTTTGAGGAATTCAGTATTAACATTTCTACTTGTATTTACTTGATCAAATTCTTTTAACATTTTTAATTTCTATTTTTGTATGCCTTATAATACATTGTAATGTGTATAATATATTGACACTAATATTTGTATAGTATTTAACTATGCAGTCATGCACCACATGATGCATATAATATCATATTTTTACCGTACATTTTCTATGTTTACATACACAAATACTCACCATTGTGTCACAATTGCCTATAGCATCTACTATGGCAACATACTGTAGAGGTTTGTAGCCTAGGAAAAAATAGCTATACCATATCGTGCAGGTGTGTAGTAGGCTACACCATCTATTTGTGTAAGTACACTCTGATGTTCACACAATGACAAAATAGCTTCGTGATATGATTCTCAGGATGTATTTCCACATGACTGTGTGTGTATCAAATATACATTAGCTGAGTTTTACTGAAAAGGAAGAGATAAAAATAATATTGGGAAACACTGAAATATTTTTCCTTTGTTTTTTGAGGCTCAATAGCCTTTATTTCTATGTAACTGCCTAGACATTTAATTTAGAAGAAATTTGACAACACTTAAGAAGAACCGCGTCTTTGCAGAGCGAGGTGGGTGTTTTGTTTGTTTTCAAACATTCAAATGTGTGAACCAACTTTCTCCTCAATTTCAAGCCTATTGAGAGCCCGGAAGTCTTTTTCGTTTCTGTCCGTGGCTTCAGACAGCAAGGGTTATTTTATTTAGACAATATTACGTCATCCTTCAAATGAGATTCCCTTACATTCCTCAGTTCTCTATTGCAGAAAATAAGATATTTCTCTTATATTTTGGCTAGTATTCACATGCTACAAACTGACAAAAGCATTTCATCTTCTTCTCCACTTAACATAGTTTTAAAAGAAAGCTCTTACCTCCTTTTGACAAATCTTTATGTAAATTTCCTCTGTTGTCTTAAGAGTCAAAATACTCAAGTGGTCTATACAACAGCTGCTTTCAGAACACTCATGAAGGAATCTTTGTGGACAGAAAAGCTTTATAGTCAGGCTAACCATTCGTATATGGAAACTTAGTTGTTAGGTTATTAGTGGAACTCTCTGTCATCTAAGTATATGTCTTTATCTTATTAACATAGTAATGCTAGGTTGGTGCAAAGATAATTGCGGTTTTTGCCATTACTTTTAATGTAAAAAACAGCAATAGCTTTTTTTATTTTTTGTTTTTTGTTTTTTTGAGATGGAGTCTCACTCTGTCACCCAGACTGGAGTGCCATGGAGCAATCTCGGCTCACTGCAACCTCCACCTCCCAGGTTCATGTGATTCTCCTGCCTCAACCTCCTGAGTAGCTGGGATTACAGGCACGCACCATCACGTCTGACTAATTTTTGTAATTTCAGTAGAGATGGGTTTTCACCATGTTGGTCAAGCTAGTCTCGAACTTTTGACCTCATGATCTGCCCACCTAGACCTCCCAAAGTGCTGGGATTATAGGCTTGAACCACCGTGCCTGGTCGAAAAACAGCATTTTAGTTTTTAATAATAAGAGCAAACAGTTTTACTTTTTAAAATTACTCAGATATTTTCTTTTGTGAATAATTTTGCCTTGTCTTTTGTCAATTTTCCAATTATACTTTTTGCACTTTTTCACGTAAATCATGCGATAACCTGAAAATTATTCTAGTTTTATTTTTTTCCAATAATATTTCCTTTTTCTTATCATATGGTAGTGGCTAGAACTTTAACAATAATATTGAAAAACGATAACGACATCAGTCACCCTTGTTTTACTCATTACAATTTTGTTAATATCTCAATCACAGCATCTTACACATTTCTGTTGATGAAGCACTAGTGAATCACAAATTCATAGCTTATGATTTTTTTTATTTTTTACATTTTTAGATAACTGTAGATTCAAATGCAGTTGTTAAAAATAATACAAAGATTTCTCATACCCTCCACCAAGTTTCCCCTGGGATAACATGCTGCATAACTATAGCACAATATCACAACTAATACATGGATACCATCTACCAACTGTATATGATTAGTTAAAAAAAGGGAACACTGTAGAATGTAACAGAATAGAAACTAATAAAGATGTATTATATATAACCAGAATAAATATTTTCTGCATCAGGCACGGCGGCTCATGCCTGCAGTCTCAGCACTTTGGGAGGCCGATGCGGGTGGATCACTTGAGTCCAGGAGTTCAAGACCAGCTGGGGCAACATTGCGAAAACCTGTCTCCACAAAAAAATCCAAAAATTAGCTAGGCATGGTGGCACTGACCCTGTAGTCCCAGCTACTAGGGAGGCTGAGGTAGGAGGATCCCTTGAGTCTAGGAAGTCAAGGCTGCAGTGGGCCAAGATTGCCACTGCACTGCAACCTGGATGACGCAGTGAGATCCTGTCTCAAAAAAAAACTTACGCTGAAATTTGATTCAGTTTATGTGTGTGTTGTATCTGCCATTAAGATACTATGCCACACTCCCCCCATTAATTATGATGCTACCTACTTATCAGTTTGATAGAGACATTTTGCAATCATATTGAGAAATTACAGAAAAATAAGGACTGAACTAAAATGTGGCAGACTTATATATAGATACTTAGATATGTTTAAGTGATTAAACATGTTAAGCAATTTAGAGTTTTAAAAAAATTCTCATCAAAAGCTGTTGATTATTAAATCACTGTCAACCACAAGCAGGTTGTTTATAGTCTGGTACAGGGATCTGGTCTAGTCACCATTTTTACCAGTGAATTTAATCAAAATTCAGAAGGAACAATATCATATTTTATTTAAATTGTAACAGGTAGGCACCAAATTAATGGCTACACTATAATTCATTAGACAAAATGAAACAGTAAAATTTAGTCTGGAATCCAGTTTCAAAATTAACCAAATGTTGTCACATGGTAATGAAAGTGATGGAACTGAAATAAGATCCTCCTCTTCCAAAAAAAAGGATTGGAGACTTGGGGACTTCGGTGTTTTCTTTAAGTTCCCGTTCCATATGGGTCTACTCCACAAAGAAAAAACGTGATCAGAATTGTCTAAGATCTAGAATTCAAATAATTTTAGTAACAGTTGTAGGAAGTTTATTTCTTTGGCCAGAAGAAGAGAGTTAAATTGTAGATAGAATTTTATATTGCAAAGCTGGGTCTGTGAATGTGAAGAAATTCTGGAAAGGGAACTTAGGAACAAAGGAGTAAACTACTGGGAACTTTAGTGAAAGAGTTATTTGTTTGCAGGCAGCATAGACAGACGCTGGTTGACTTAAGAAAACAGCATAGATTGGAAAGGTATCAAGAGCCACAAAATTTGAAGTGAAGGCTGGTGACTTTGATTTAGCAAAGGACTGGATTCTAGGGAACCTGGGGTCCAGCAGTAGAGACTGCAGGAAAAATCTGGCATGCACACACCAATCTGATTAGCACACCAGCACCAGTGTGACTCTAAACTCCTCCAAAATGGTATATTTTATTATTTTATTTTTGTTTTACTCCTCACAAGATTGAATGTCCTGGGAGACGGAGCTGTACGGTCATGGCACATGCCTGTCTCTTGAGCAGGGAGAGGAAGCACGTGTTAAACAAGACCTACTGTAACCTCTGACATGGGAGTAAAGAGCCTTGGCACACCATTGCACCAAGACTGCAGACAACAACGGAAGGGAAAAATCATTCTGTATTAGAAAAGGGTAATGGACATCAGAAGGTCAGAGAAACAGCAAATGTCTACCTAAAAAAGAAGACATTTCCAACATGTAGATGAATTTGCCAAAATTTTACTCAAATGAGTCATCAATCTTCTGTCAAAGACATTTAGTTCAATTGAACACAGAGTAGGTTGCATGTATATGCTGTGATCAAACTTACATGGTATATTCCTGTAGTGAGAGGGGGACTCTATGACTGAATGACTTCTGGGATTAGTACCAAATCAAGCTTTCATGATTAATAGAGGACAGCAATTAAACATCTAACTTGCGTAATAGTTATACTATTTTTTCTTGATAACATATTGGAAAATAATTTGTCCTTTGAGCCTGAGATGACATTTTCACAATTGTGTTTTATGAGGACTCCAAAGATGCTGCATAATGAAACAGTAAAGAACTGGAATAATCGCTTTGGAGTCGACTTAAAAGATTTCTTTGTGCTTGAGTGTCTGAACCTATGATTTCCGGCACTAGCTAGCTATACAATCACATTGATATTCCAACTTTTTAAAGGATATTTTCTTAAAAGGAAAAACTTAATTTATAAAACTAAAAACTTGATTAAATAGCCTGATCAGAATATCTAAGCAAGAGGTGTTACAACTTTAAGGAAATGACTTAAAATATCTATATGATCTTTCTGTTTCCTAAAATGGGAGAAGTCCACATATCTCATAGTACAGGTTTACAGAACATGTTTACTGCTTTCCATGTAATTTCAGCTACATCTGCATGACATACTTAAGGAAAGCAAGGTTTCATCATTTCTTCCTATTAGCTGTGTGCTTGTGGATTTTGAGATGTGCGTTTTACATAAGTAAATCAAGGAGAAAGTGGTACCTAGAGTAGAATACATTATGCATAAATTTTCTATGACCATCATTTGGTCAAAAACAATTATTTCAGCAGAGCTATATCACAAGCAAGTGTGTGTGTGTGTGTTCACTCCAGATAAAAAAGTGTCTAAACATTGTTTATTATTTGTTTCTGGTTTAATAAGGCCACTGGTTGGATTTTTTGGTGGCGGGGGTAGGGGCGGGCGTTAAAGTCAATAATTCCACTTTAGACAGTGCATCATGAAAACTTTGTAATCAATTCTAAACGATTAGCCCTAAGGCACCCATAGTGGATATTCTTTAATACTACAGATGGCAAAACAGCCTGTGGAAACATGTCTGGTGGGCATTCTGTGAAAGCCGCTTCTGTCAAAATGACTCCAACACGACGTGCAGGATAACTGTAGCATGGAAAGTTTCTGTGAAAACTTCTCACATTTATGTCTCCTTTTTGCTCCCTTAACTGATAATTTTGTAGATTTCAGTAGACGATGCATATTTTCTAGCTCAAGGGAAATGGTCAAGGATAACCTGCATTAACAATGAAATTTGATTATAATTCAAAGGACTCAAATTAGCCTTAATTTGCTTAACAGAATCTAGCAAATTCAGAGAGAAGTTTTTTTGTTTTTTGTTTCCAAAAAATCAGTTCTAAATATATAAATATACACATAATCTCCGTGCATGTAATTCTTGAAGATATTTGGCAAGTGTCACATGGAGTTAATTAAATCAACATACTAAGAAACCATGACAGTAATACTCTTTGTTCTAAAATCTAGATTTCTCTTTAATGGTTATTAACTTTTATGAGCTCAAAAGAAAACCACCACCACAAGATAGGTTAATATAGATAGCTTTCAATTCTTTAAAGTGATCAGTGCTCAAGAATTCTCATTCTCTGTATTGGACATCATGGACCAATTCAATCTCATCACATGTGATAAGAGGAGCTGTGGTAAATAGTGCAAGAATCCAAGTTACAGGCAGGAGCCACCCTGGATCTGCAATACATTAGCCCTGTTTTAGCATTGTCAGCTCTTTTCAACTTGGTAAAAGACACACAAAAGTAAGTCCTAGGTCTTATTAATTTCTGAATCTAGAGTTTCTAGCACAATGTTTGGCACACAATCCTTGCTTAAAAGTATAATGGATCCTAGAGTTAAAGTCATTCTCAATTAAAGGCATGCATTTTAAATCCAAATTATTCTCTCCTGAAAGAACCAATTCCGAGTATCGTAGAAAACCTGAAGGTATTTCCTTGTGGCTATTATGTGCTTATAAGTGGAAAATAGTTTAAAAATAGGGAATCCAGCCAAATTTAAAAGTGCTTCTGATTCTGCCCAAATAAACAGCCAGCAAGACCACACACGCTTTTCTCCCTTGTTGTAGAACTTGGCTTTAGTGTCTAAAATCAACTGTTAATAGGGTATAGTAAAATTTTATTAAGCCAATGACTGTTCATCCTAAAATAATAATTATAAAGATTTCGTATCTTTCAATCAAACTGAAGTCTCAGTAAAAATATTAGATTATGTAATATTGGTTCATCTATAGTTTTTACTTAATTCTCCTGTTTTTAATTAACATTTTTTAAAACTGATAAATACTGTGTAGCACATTTAATAAAGACTGATGTTATGGTTATGGTAGATCTTACTAAGGTAAATTAACGATGTTAGCATTAGAATGTCTGTCTTCTATATTTTGCATGGACAAGTCACGGAAGTAAGCGGGCACATGGATACATTTCTTTCCTTCATCATGTGGTTTTCAGAAGGCCCCGAAGAGATAACAACACAGGCATCACATTTTTGATGTAAAGTATTATTATCATTATCTTTAATTATAGTGATTTACAAGACAAATAAGTATTTTCCCTGAGTTAAATTCCAGAAAATTCACGGAGATTTCTCTGATTTCTGAAACACCTGTCACGTACTGCTTCAGGGTACCACTACACTTCCCTAATTTTTCTACCCCATGGGCAATCCAAGAAAAGTAGTCAATCCCCACATAATCTCTTTTCCACAATAAAATTATTATTGTACTTTCAGAAGCTTAAATACAGAAAAGGAGCTTACTTCATGAAAGTAAATAAGGTATTTTAACTTGTAGGGTTTTTTGCCTGACCTGGAGGAAGTGAGAGACTAGTGGATTTTCCTGTTCAGCTGACTAGCAGGAAAGAAGCGGTTTTCAACCCACCTGAACATTCCGATCTCTTGAGGAGGTTTAAAGAGCACGAATGCTGGGCCCCACCCCAGATCTAAGAAGACCTGAAGTATAGATTCCAAACATAAATATATATATAATTTAAACTCTATCAGGCTGGGTGCGGTGGCTTACACCTGTAATCCCAGCACTTTGGGAGGCCAAGGCAGGTGGATTACCTGAGGTCAGGAGTTCGAGACCAGACTGGCCAATATAGTGAAACCCCATCTCTACTAAAAATAAAAAATAAAAAAAAATTAACCAGGCTTGGTGGCAAATGCCTGTAGTCCCAGCTACTCGGGAGGCTGAGGCAGGAGAATTGCTTGAGCCTGGAAGGTGGAGGTTGCAGTGAGCTGAGATCCTTCTACTGCACTCTAACCTGGGCCACAGAGCAAGACTCTGCCTCAAAAAATAAATAATAAATTAAAAAACTCCATCAGAGGATTCTAATGACCAGCCAGGTTAAGATTACCACATTTCAACTCTGAGAAAACAACTTGAGCACTGAATTATGATGGCTATGGCTACCAGAATCTTCATTCTTATTTCAATGTAATTCAAATTCTAAAGCAACATTTAATAGTAAATTAATGATTATCTCCTTAGGGTAAATGTCCAAAAGGAAAGTAACTGGCTTCAAGAAAATGCCAGTTTTTATCTGCCTTCAAATTTTATTAGGTTGGGGCAAAGTAATTGTTGTTTTTGCAATTACTTTTAATGGCAAAAACAGCAATTACTTTTGCACCAACTCTAGAAGAGGGAGCTATTATTAAATAAGAGCTCAAGAGATTCAAAGTGAGCCAGTATGTGAAATGTCAAGAAGACTCACATCTGATTCCCTGTAAGCAAGAACATTGAAAGAGATCTCAGTTAGAAGTGACTGTGTTGAGAAATAGCATGTTCTTCACTGCAATTGTTTGCATGTATTCACGGGTAGATGTTGTCAAGAAGGTTCAAGTTTAGAACATGGATGTATTTTCTAATCCTCAGAGTCTTTATTAAGCCTTAGATTTCCATAGTGATTGTATTAGTCTGTTCTTGCATTGCTCTCAAATACCAGAGACTGGATCATTTATAAAGAAAAGAGGATTAATTGGCTCACCATTCTGCAGGTTGTACAGGAGGCATGATGCTGGCATCTGCTCAGCTTCTGGGGAGATCTCCAGAAACTTATAATCACGGCGGAAGACAGAAATGGGAGCAGGCACAGTCACATGGCCAGAGCAGCAATAGCAAGGGGGAAGGTACTACAGACTTTTTTTTTTTTTTTTTTTTTGAGATAGAGTTTCCCTCTGTCACCCACGCTGGAATGCCATGGCATGATCTGGGCTCTCTGCAACCTCTGTCAGCCTCCCAAGTAGCTGGGATTACAGGTACCAGCCACGACACTTGGCTAATTTTTTGTATTTTTAGTAGAGACGGAGTTTCACCATGTTGGCCAGGCTGGTCTTGAACTCATGACCTCGTGATCCACCCCCGCCCTCCGCTCAGCCTCCCAAAGTGCTGGGATTACAGGCATGAGCCAAAGCGCCCAGCTACTACACACTTTTAAACAACCAGATCTCATGAGAACTCACTCACTATCATGAGAACAGCACCAAGAAAACGATGGTAAATCATTTATGAGAAAACCGCCCCCATGATCCAATCAACTCCCACTAGACCCCACCTCCAGCACTGGGGATTGCGATTTGACATGAGATTTGGGTGGGGACACGGAGCCAAACTATATCAGTTATATGTTTCAAAGCTTGTTCATTTTGCTCATAACATCCATTGCCCTTCCAAAATCCTGTAGGGCCATATTTTTGGAGGAGTTGTACAGAAGTGGAACATTCCTAATGGTCATTTAGGAACTTAAGTAATAGAATGCTCAGAGCCCTTAAAGCCTTGAATGTATCTTTCATTCCCTTTGATAGAAGTAGAATCATCTGGGCTGGGCCAACACTATGAGGATGTGTGTGAGAGTAGCAGGACACTTGCCTTAGGGGCAAAATTTGAAGGACAATAAAAACTCATTAACCAAAATAATACTTCAATACAATATTTTACAAATCAAAAATAATGCCAAAAATTTATGACCAAAAAAATCAACATATTTAATAAAAATAGGATCTGTATTACCGCTTTTCTTTTCATCTTAGACTTCCATGTAGCCCAGTACTTCAATATTATTGGCCCTTATCATGATTGAGGAGCTTTTTGGTCTCCCCTTAAATATCACACCCAAAGCAAGTGCCTCACTCGCCTCATGATAGTGAAGAATCCAGGCAAAAAGGAAGAAAACAGAGAGTAAGCAGTCGAGCTCTGTGAGTACACATTTGTGCATGTATTTGTGCTCACATTTTTGTGTATTCAAGTAAGAGACTCAAGAAGTTAGTAACATTTTCTTCATGATTCCAGCTATTTTTCTTCTGACTAAGAATGAGCTGAGGTTGTACAGCTCGTAAAATATGACTTTGACTTTTAAAATTTTCATCTTTCAAAAGGACTCTATTATGATCACTTTTTTGGCAGTAAATTGTTACCTGTCCATGACTGGAAAGAAGGCAGTAGATGTTCCTAACCACTCTAATGGGCAGCTGCATTCTGGCAATATACTTAAAGACAGATGAGCAGCTATGGGGTTAATTAAATCCCTTTGTATCAAACCTTCAGGTGAACGCTCTTGCATAATGAACAGGTTGTAAAGATTCGTAACCTACCAGTGGCCACATTTTATTTTGAAAAACAAATGTCTTAGTAAAAGAGAAATTGCTGTTGTGCACTGATGATAGAAAATAAACAGTCTACACATGTTCTGCTACTTCATTAGGGGAACACATTTATAACACATCCTTTTCCCCTTGAAATCGATGGTTCAGAGTGTGATAATTAACTTAAGGACTAGGAGCATTATAGAGAGGTAAAATTTCATAAGAAGCAGAATTTCAAAATACAAGACACTGGCCTAAAAAGATAGGTTTAGCCTACTTACTATGGAAGAAAGGTACATTGTAGGCAGTGTTAGAAGAAATAGCAACTTATGCTTGATTTTTTACAAGATTTTATTTATTAGTCTCATTAGTACGGACATCACTTTCATCTCCTGTTATGTCTGGATGGGAATTTTCTACACATTCTTTATTTCTTCTTTACCTGCACCTTGGCCTAGGCTAAGGTGGAATGTCTGTTCTTTACATTCTCTTCTGTCTTTAAGAGCCCCCACTGGGATTTTTAAAAATTATTAAATGTACATATAATCTTTTTTAAAGTCTCCGTGTCTACTCTGGCAAAGGCAAACATGGTATCCAGGAGGTACTGTAAGCTCCAGTTTCACTTTAATGCTTGTGATTTACCCTTTGCTGGGTTTCTGGGTTGAACTGACGTTAAGGGAGCATAAATCTGCTCGTTCATTTAATAAAAATGTATTGAGTGTCTTGTATGTAACAGGCACTCTGTGGCACAGGGATGTGGGTGTGAATGAAGCAAACTTGTCTGTATGTGGCCCTGTGAACTTCTCCCTTGCATTGCAAGGATAGTTTGGCTCTGGATTTCCATTTCCATAGTAGAAGATGGAAATGATATTCTCATACCTGTCCTCACATCACTGTGGATAGACGCCAATGTCAATTCAAACGTGAAAGACATGCATGTTCATTTGTTTAGTGTAAAAAAAAAAAAGACGCTACAAGTTTATTTTTGAAAATGACTGGGGTTCTATTAGAATGAGATAAAGACATAGTGAAAGAGTTCTCTGCTTTTCAATCCCAACATTAAAGCTAACAAACCATGTGACATTAAGCAAATTGCTTCGCTACAATATGCCTCCATTTATTTCTAGCTATCAAATGGGTGATGGGTCAAGAAGGGTGGATTAAATCATCTCCATCATTCTTTCAGGTCTAGAATACTAAATTTTATAATGTTATCCCATTTGAGAGTTATTGATTTCATATGTTGAAAAAGTGCTGAAAATGTTTCTGCAATAGTTCATTAGCATTTGGTAGGTACTCAAATGTTTGTAGAATAAATCATCATTTTGGAAGAATCTAGTTTCCTCCATTCGTAAGTCAGTTTGTTCTGACCATGCTGGAGATGGCAGAGTAATGCACTGAATTTCTCATTACCCTGATATTGTATGCTATTGACATACATTCGATTGGGCCTCATGTTTGTGTTCAAGAGAAAAAATATTGATATCCATTTTCATTTTGGCTTGACATTTGAATATGTGTCTACAAATAGCTAGTTGAAAATTCTAGGAATAAGTTTACTTTATTTAACAAATCTTTTATTTGCTCTGGTTTGTGTGTGTGTGCCTTTTTGTTTGACTGCCAGGAGAATTTGCCAAGCCTTCCTTTGATCATCAGTCACAATATTTTTAAAGCACACTCTTCTAAACCTTCCTAGTACCCTTTATTTAAAAAAAAATCTATATTTCTGAACCGCTTTCCAATAACTCAGATGGTCATCAAAATCTCTTTTGTTTTAAATCAGCTTCTTTTGGTAGGCAGCAGGGCTTGTGTACTTGGCAAAACTATCAAACAGCAGCCTTAGAGGAGCACCGGTTCTGCTGTCAGGATACCATCATTCTACTCCATCATAGCTGTTTCCTTTAATCACTTATCCCTTCAGCATCACTATCATGATTTCTAACCCATTTCCCATTTGTCCCAAGAAATGAGCACTGGCAGCAAGCTGCATTTTTTTTTCTAAATGGGAAATGGGTTTTTTTAACAAGTTAGCTATGAATAAATGAATGCTCCACTCCATCCACCATTTCTCACCATTCCACTGCTACTATCCTGGACCAGGCGTAACCACATCGTACCTGGACTGCTCCAATAGCCCCCAGTTAGGCATCCACATCTGCCTTCTATTCTTTCAAGCTGTTCTCAGCACAACAGCCCCACCCCAGCAAATGATTACTATAACCCCCAGGACCTTCCGCGGTCTGTGCTCACTCTTCCATATGTTGCCTCTATAAGCCCATTTCCTAGTTCTCTCTCCTTACTTACTCTGCTCTAATCCTACTGCCCTTTTGGTTGTTCCCCAAAACTGCTATACGAATGCCTACCTTTGGACTTTGCTGGAATATAAAATGCAGAGAAAAATAGTACCTACCTCAAAGGATTGTGGGTATAGCCTGGCTGGAGGGTTTTGTAGCGATCCAGGTAAGTTGTGATTGTGCCACTATACTAGGATAGTAGCAGTGGGGCAGTGAGAAGTGGTAGAAGGAGATAGTTAACTTCGTAAAAATCGTGTTGTAAGGATTAAATGCATTAATATATAAAAAGTGATTAGAACAGTACATGACATTTTACTAAAGGTTACATAAATGGTAGATATTATATTTTTAGCATTATTATTATATACATTAAAATATCCATCATACAGTTAAGTCACCATCTTTGTCTACATAGAAAATGCTTGATACATTATTACCTTTGGTCCTATTTTTCTTTGAATAGTTAGAAGCAGAAAAGTGAAATAATATGAAATATGGACCTTGGGTTAGCCAGTCTCCAAGGTTATCTCCAACGATTCTTCCCTCATTCACACTATGAGTCTCCTCCCCTCTCATTGAATAGGATTGGCCTGTAACCAATAGGATATTGAAGAAATGGTGAAATATGGCTTCTGAGGCTGGCTCATGATAGATATCATGGTTCTGCCTTGCTCTCAATGTTGCATGTTTTGGATGCTTCGTGCCCTTCAAATCTCATGTTGAAATATGACCTTCAATGGTGGAGGTGGCCCTAGTTAGGAGGTGTTTTGGTCATCGGGCTGGATCCTTCATGAATGGCTTGGTGCTGTCCTTGCAGTAATGAATGATTTCTCACTCTGAGTTAATGTGAGATCTACTTGTCTAAAAAAGCCCAGCACCTCTTCCCTCTCTCCCCCTCTCACCATGCGATATACTGGCTCCCTTTCATGTTCTACCATGACTGTAAGTTTCCTAAGGCCTCACCAGAAGCAGATGTGACACTATGCTTTGTATAAAGCCTGCACAACTGTAGGCCAAATAAACCTCTTTCTAAAAACAGATTACCAGCCTTCAGTATTCCTTTATAGCAGTGCGAATGGACTAACACGGAAAGCAGTTTCTCTAAGGGAAATCAATTCTCATGTCACGGGGAAATTCAAGTATACCCATGAAGAAGTCAATACGGTGAGTAACTAAGGATTTCTGCCAATAGTCAGCATCAACATGTCAGACACTGGTGTGAGCCTTATTGGAATTAGACCCTCCATCCCCAGGGAAGCCTTCAAATGATGGCAGCTCCCTAGCCACCATCTTGATGATGGCATCATAAAATATGCTGAGTAAAAATAACCCAGCTAAGCCACTCCTAATTCTTAGCCCACAAAAACTGTGAGATGGTAAGTGCTTACTGTTGTCTTAAACAGTTATACTTAGGACATTTTGTTATGAAACAATAGATAATGAACACATTTCTCACAAACTAAATATATACAACTGAGAAAAGGACAGAAATCATTAAGCCAACCAAAGCACCAAATTCTTGACATCGTTCAAAACTAATTGGCTTGAAGCTACATGTGTGTTAAATTATGAAGAGAAGAAACAATATGTCAGATTATTTATAAAATGCTGGAAATATCAAATGCTGAATTGAAAACGTGAGATATAATTTGGGTTTTGGTCTTTTTTCTAGTATTTTGGAAATAGAAACTTTATTAGATATGGTAACTTTCTTGGAGGCAATAGAATGTGAATCTTACTAGTTTAAGCAAAAAAATCATTTTACTGAGAAGTTCGTAGGGTAGTTTATGGGATTATAGGAATATCTGTACAATTATTTCCCTGAAGGGCAAGAAGAAGAGCTGCCTCTGGGATCTCATTGAGGAATTCATAAGCAGTTCTTTCTGGGGAGTTGCCAAGAGCTGCACTTCTCAAACTTGATTATGCACAAGATTCTCCTGAGGATGTTGGTAAAATGCTATTCAATTTAGTGGGTCTGGGGTGGGGCCTCTTATTCTGTATTTTTAGCAACTCCTAGGTAATACTGATGCCATTTTTCAAAAAAGGGCTCATTGCTATATGCTGTCATAGTAATCCCTACCTGACCTTCTCAGCTGCATTATGCCTCACATATATATGTAACTTCCATCTTTCCTACTGGACTACAAGCTGCATATGGAAAGGAACATGCCTGGCTTGCTCACTGTTGTCTCCTCAGCAGTTAGCACAGTACATGGACTATAGTTCAAAAAAGTTGTAAGTTTGCTTTCAAATATTGAGCACCCCTCACCTGACTCACACCATTCCCTTACTTAAAGAATTGCTGTCAACCCTGGCTATGCATTAGAATCAACTGAAGATCCTTTATAAAGTGCCCATGATGGGACTCTACTTCAGACTACTTAAATCAGAACCTTAGACAGAGGGGCCTAACCATTGGTTTATAAGCTCCTTGGGTATTTCCAATTGTAGTATAATAAAAATATGTATATTTGGTCTTTGCCCGTGGCTGCTGGCAAAGAGCTCCTAATACCTTCGGATATTCTGAGTGACAGGAGTGTTTATTTTTATTCATAATGAATCTGTCTGACCATACCTGCGTTTATACTATTGAAATGACTCTTGGCAACCCCCTAGACAGCTTTGGGATGGGGTCTGGTTGCCAGAGAAACCAACAACCTGGTTAAAGGATTGGAACTTTCAGATCCACACCTGACCTGAGGAGGATTCAATAGTTTGGATATTAGACCCAAGGAACCTCATGTTGAAATTTGATCTCCAGTGTTGGAGGTGGGGCCTAATGGGAAGTACCGGGTCATGGAGGTGGATCCCTCATTAAAGGCTTGGTGCCATTCTCCCTGGAATGAATGAGTCTCACGCTATTCATTCCCATGAGAGTTAGTTGTTAAAAAGAGTCTGGCACTTCCCCCATATCTTTCTTCCTCTCTCACCATGTGATCTCTGCACACACAGGCTCTCAATTGCCTTCTGCTGCGAGTAGAAGCAGCCTAAGGTCCTCACAAGAAACAGATGCTGGTATCATGCTTCTTGTACAGCCTAAATACCCATGAGAAAAATAAACCTCTTTCCTTTATAAATTGCCCAGCTCCAGGTATTCCTTTATAGCAATATAAATGGACTGAGAGGAGGAAGGAGGTTAGAGACTGAATTCAATCACCAATGGCCAATGATTTAATCAATCATGCCTACAAAATAACATTTCAACAGATACATTTAAACAAAGGGATATGGGTAACCTCAAGGTTGGTGAACATATCAATGTACTGGGAAGGTGTCCTGCCAAGAGAGGGGTATGGAGGCTCCTCACCTCCCCATCTCTTACCTTGTCCTGTCTATTTCTTCCATTGGGCAGTTCCTGAGTTGTTTTCTTTATAATAAAATGGTAATTGTAAGCACCATGCTTTTCTACTTTCCTGAATTCTGTGAGTCATTCTAGTAAATTATCAAACCTAAGGAAGAGTTATGGGAACCCATCAATTTGTAATCAACCAGACAGTAGTATGCATAGCTTGAGGACACTACTTGTGGCTGGCACCTGAAGTAATCTTGTGAGACTGAGCCCTTAACCTGTGGAATGCATTCTAATTCTGGGTAGTTAGTGTTAGAATTGAATTGTAAGACTTCCAGTTGGTATTGGAGAACTGTTGTTGGAAAACAGGATATAAATATTCAACTGATAAAAAGGATGATTTTAGAGTATCACTTGGATTAAAACCCATTTCTCTTACCAGATATTCCAGATGGCTAGAGCTGACTTCAGAAGACATAGATATTATTTATTTATTTATGAGAAAGTACTTTAATAGAGACAAAGACTTTTCTTTTAGGCCAACTATCGTCTGATACATTTATCTTTTTCACTTTACTGAAACATCCCCTGTAAGGGAATACATATCTTTCAAGATTTATCCTGGATAGCAAATGAAAATAGCAATATAAATGTTGTTCCATTGTTCAATAACTGTTAAGTTTTATTTTTCTCCTTCCTTCCAGAACTTTCTGATAATAAGCCAAACCAGCAAGGCTCATCAATAATGAATTGAGTTCGTCATTGGGTTCCATCATAATTACTTGCCTATTAGAACTTAGCTAAACTTATCATACTTCTAAGATTCAGAAAACTATAAAAAAGTTTGTCTTTGTAAACAGGCAGACTTTGTTCTACGATATGTTCCAAATGTCTGGCGGAGTACATTGTACTTCATAAGTGCTCATTAAATATTTGCTTTAAAAAGGAAGTGTTTCTGTTTTAGTGAGAAGAAAAAGTATTACTAGATCTGCTCTCACGTACTGTTTGATCTAACTGAAGGGAACCAAAATAGTAAAGACTAATTAAAAATGACAAGTAAAGTTAAAACGGTTCATGGTCAGAAAAGGCTGCATGGAAGATCTGATATTTGTGTGAGACTTCTTAGAAAGAGAAAAGAAGGAAGGTCTTTCGAAACTAAGAGAAGAGCATATGTTGACACAGGAAAAGGAAAGGTGATTTTGCTCTCACACTCAATGCAATGCTGAATACTTCACCTCCAGTCACCAAAATGTGCGGGATTTCTTCCTACCAGCACCAATCAATTATGCAAAATCTCCAGGAACACCAACTGGTAGTCCTCTAATGAAATTCAGTTCTGACACTATCTACCTAGAGATAGTATCAGATACCACAGGTTGAGGGCTCAGTCCCATAAGACTGCCCCCATTCACAGGCCAGTTGTAAGCACAGGCTGTGGCCTGTGCTTCTGATTGACTGGCAATAAATAGGGGTTCCCATGATCCCCTTCTCAGGTTCAATTAATTGGCTAGAGTGGCTCCCAGAACTCAGGGCAACATTTTACTTACATTTACTGGCTTATTATGAAGAATATTTCAAAGGATACAGATGAACAGCAAGATGGAAGAGATGAATAGGGTGAGATACAGGAGAATGAAGGCAAAGCTTCCATGCCTTCTCCAGGAAGGTCACTCTCCAGAAACCTCCACATGGTCAGTAACCTAGTGGTTCTCTGAACCCAGCCTTTCTGGAGTTTTATGAAAGCTTTGTTACATAGGCATGATTTATTACACTATTGGCCTTTGGTTGAACAACTCAACCTTCAGCTCTACTCTACCAGGAGGTCAGGAGTGGAACTAAAATTTCAAATCCTCTAATCATATAGTTGATTCTCCCTGACCTAGCCCTCATCCTGAGGCAATCCAGGAGCCCATCAAGAGTTGCTTTACTGGGACAAAAGATGCTCCGATTACTCTGGAAATTCCAAGAGATTTAGGGGCTTTGTGTCAGGAACAGGGTCAAATACCAAATGCACTTTTATGTACAATGGTATTAGGAGCTCTATCTCAGAAACTAAAACAGAGACCAAAACAGAGACCAGGACAAAAGATTCTCTAGTACCCTATTGCTCAGGAAATTACCAGAGTTTTAGGAACTCTGTGCCAGGAAATTGGGACAAAGAATAATGTGTATATTTCTTGTTATTTCACAGTGTACTTGAAGGCACAGGATATGAATGCATGAAATACATTTTGGACATTATGAATAGCTCAGCCAGGCTCAAGTGGAAAAATCACATGGGTGAAAAGCTTAGACTGGATTAATGAGTTAGGACCAGATGGTAGAGAGTGCTTTCATTCTAGATTTGATGGGATTGGGCAGAATAGTGGAATCACAAGATACACTCAGTATTCAAGGAAGCATCCATGAGGAATCCAAAGGGAATTTAGGAAAAATTTTCATCTAAGAAGAAAAGGAAAAGTGGGACTCTGGGATGATAGAGTTTTGGAGACGTTTTGTTAAAACAATAGAACAACTTTTACCTGGTGAATCTCAGCTTTTACTGTCATGAATCTGATTTCTTTTGTAAAAGGGGTAGGGATCTGTTTTGTAGCTCCCTTGACTGTGAGTCACAATTCTGAGTTTTGTGTGTAACTTTGGGAACAGGTTTTATATTTTATAATGATATCTTCTATTTTCATGGTAGAATTTCTTTTAGCATTTGTACATGTGTTCCAATTTGGGCCAAAATCAAAAGCCAAAATAAAGAAAAGAACTGAGGAATTATACCCTTAATTATGCCCTCATACAGACTAGACATGTCCCTAATTTGTAATTAATTGCTCAAATTAAAGTGTTTATTTTAGATACATTAAGTCCTGAAATCAAGAGAAAAAATTAAGGATTAAGCCAAATTGTCTCACAAGATTATTTTAAAAACAAGGTCTCGTACTATAAATCAGGAGTATTCTACAGGCCAACGTCTTTCTTTCATAATATTCCGGGAAATTTCATTTGCAATTGGAGGCTGCCAAAAATGATAGATACCAGCTTTTGATATTGTGAAAATCACTCTCTGCTTATGTAAAGTTAAATTATTAGGCCAAAAACTATAATCTAAATGTTCTGAATCTCTGTGTAAAAGGAGAAATATATAGAAAAGCAGACTTTTCCTCTAGGCAACGTGATAGTGGTTTTAATTAAGAGTTAGGAGTCTATAAGGCAAATTTAGGTTTATATGTATTAGGTTGAAATGAAATAGAACCTGAATTGAAATCGAACTGGATGCAAGCATCTGTTGGGTCATCTTTCCTTTATGCTCCCTGATGTTTATTGACACATTGTTCCACATACCAAGATGGAAGATGAAATTCTAAAACATGCAAGATGGAAATTGAAAACAAAACCACAAAATTATGTTGTTTAAATCAATACGGACATGAAAGTACAAATTAACTCTCAATACCTAATATTCCCTGTCTGATTAATATATTTTATGAAGAAATGTATTGACAGTACTAGTAGTAGTGACTTGGCATGGAAAAGAGGCTGTAACTGCCCCCATTTCGACACTAATGAGATAGAAATGTGATTTTCTTTAATCTTTTGGAGTTCTTATTCACTTTAAAGTGAAATACTACAACTAAGCAATTAGATATTTGTAGACCTAAACCATCAGTCATAGTATCTTTTTGAGGTAAAATATTACCAGTAAAACTTTTACAATTATAATGAATAATGCTATTTAGGGTGCACCTACTATGTGACAGTCCTAAATCACTATTCTAAGAGATATAAATGCATTAACCTTAGTGTTTATACATGGGGAAACTGAGACTCAGGAAAATTAAGTTACTGCCCAAGGCCACACAGCTAGCAAAATGTCACAGACTTTCCTGGCTCTAAAACTCATGTTCAATCTAATTCTTCACCTATAACGTCGGTAACTTCTCCTGTAATGTGCACTTCATGAGAGATAGGGACCATGTCCATCTGGATTTTTACAAAAATACTATGCCTCAACCTCATTCAAGTCTAATTATATCAGAATTCTGGGGTTAGGAACCCAAGTATTTTATTATTTTGTTAAAGCTCCTAAGATAGTAGTTACGTGCAACCTAATTTCCCTGTTCTTCACTATCTTTGTGGAATACCTCATTGTACTACTAAAGCATTCGGTATCATTAAACCTATTTTTCAGACTTTAAAAAATCAAGATTAAATTATTTATCTAAAGTCACATCACAAGTAAGTGAAGGAGCCAATATTTAAACTCAGTTTGTCCAGTTCCAAGACCAATATTTATTTTACAGCCAGTAAGTTATCTCCCTTTAAAGGAAATTAGTACGTGTTTCTGAATATTAATAACCCCTTAAATTCTTTAAATGACAAACATAAATATTATGAGTTTTTCTAAATTTCAAAGTCTTAGCAGAAAAAGATCTACATGGCAAGCATTATTGCAATTAACCTATTTATCAGCTTGAGTTACTGCATATTGCATTATTTTATTCCTGAACATACTATTTCCAAAATCTATTCTACAATTATTCCAGCTCTATTGGGAAAACTTACAGGACCAAAATAAAATGTTGTCCCTCTACAAAAATTAGAGAATTATATGCTAGTTTTATTTTAATAGGCTATTGATTGCTTACCAGTAAAAAGTTATCTCATTTATTTTATCTTGTAAGGTACACATTCCAGGCATTTAATTTTTTATGGCTTGGAGACTAGGGAAGTATTGGAAATCTAACTTTGTGTCTGGGTCAAATAAAGCCTCTTTTCAATCAGGCAATATAAATTTCAGTTGTCCTGTTAGAGGCATTAAGGGGAATGATATGAATCAAGGTTATGAAGTTAAGTATTGCTTGCCATCATCCTCAAAAATGCAAGATGAATCTCTTTGCCAAATGACAAAAGGCTGTGTTCCAAGAGAATGCAATGCTACACCTTTGCCCACATGGTTCCTCCAATTTGTGGTCAGGAACAACTCAGATCCTTACCAGAAACTCACTGGTGCCTTCACCAATGGTAGTTGGTGAGTGCCTGCTGGTAGGGAAATGTAGATTAAATGAAGAGAGTGTAGCCATGAAAAAATTGCCAGTGAGTTGAAAGAATGGGGTTTGATTTTTCCTGTATTTCCTGACATTTCTAAGCCCCCCAGGCTTGCAAATCAGGATACTTGCAGTCTCTTGCCGTATCATCGTTAAGAATAACAACACACCGCCAGGCGCAGTGGCTCACGCATGTAATCCCGGCACTTTGGGAGGCCAAGGTGGGCGGATCACCTGAGGTCCGGAGTTCAAGACCAGCCTGAGCAACATGGAGAAACCCCATCTCTACTAAAAATACAAAACTAGCTGGGATGGTGGCGCACCCCTATAATCCCAGCTACTCGGGAGGCTGAGGCAGGAGAATCGCCTGAACCCAGGAGGCAGAGGTTGCTGTGAGCCAAGATCGCGCCATTGCACTCCAGCCTGGGTATCAAGAGCAAAACTTCTTTTCAAAAAAAAAAGAATAACAACACAAAATTCTAGGAGTGCAGATTTCCATTTACTGTCTGGAGGGAGGTATAATATAAGAGTGATCTGTAATATGAGAATAATCCATGATTGGGAGGGGGTGCACTGATTTAACCATTTGCATGAATAACAGTGTAGATAGCAATTACTTTGTGTTTGGCACTGTATTTAGTCTTTAGATATATTAATTTTGGAGGGTCACTAAGATGTGAGCTTCCCAATGAGAAAGACTTCATCTTCTTGTTCTCCTTGTATCCACATGGTATGCACTCAATTGATATTGGACAATTAATTACATCATATTGAATATTTACAATATCATATCATCTAGGCATTGTCATGCTAATCATTTCACCCACTTGTTATGATCCTGTTCTCAATGGGCACTTGGTTAGTAAGAGTAAGGTTAGGATTTTGAACTCAGAACTCAGACTGCCTGATCCTATATTCTTAACAATTAAGGCATACTCCTTCTTAACTGACCAGTCTAATTTTGTTGGCAAAATATACAGTGCTCACAGGAATGACCTTCTGTCTATTCAGAAAGATCAGTTCTTTGTAGAAGTAGCTGTTTTCCCATCATGAAACATCAACATCCTTTGAAATGTCTCCAGATAATTAAACTCATGTTGTCTGTGTCTGGGAATCAAGTTAACTGTGGGCTGATTAAGAAACTCTTCAATTTGTAGCTCTCCATAGGCAACCTGCAGTGGAGAGAATCAAGATTTTAAGGACTTCCCATTTGCACAGATAGTTAACAAAGCTAGGGTGATCTCAGTGTCTTCAATGGCAACATGGCAACTGCTGAGCCCCTTTTCTATTACAGAAATACACTCTCTTCTCCCATTTACCTCTCTGATCCCAAAGGTAAAGATATGAAGTAACCAAATAAAAGACCAAATTCTAACACCTCTCTCCAAGGACTGGAAAATGTCATACAATACTTTGACCAACGCTTTTTACCAGACATGTGTACATTTGGGAATTAATTACCTGTTGGTTGTCAGGTATAGTCCTAGGCATTGAAAGTCCAAAGATTAATAAACATGACCCAAGCTTTAGAAAAGTTCACCATTTAAGGAGTATAGAGACCCATAAACATATCATTAAAATAGAAATGCCAGGATGGATTATGTCCAAAGCACAAAGGGAGCACAAAGGAAAGAGGGATAAATAGAGGAATCTAGAAGGCACACTAAAATAATAACCTTGAATGAGGCTACCAGTTCTTTTACTAACAGCCAAAATAGTATTACAATGACAGACACTGATTATTTGCTTGCTAATAAGGGGACTAGTGGGAGAGGCAAATGTATGTTTTAGGAAAACTCCTTTTCCAGGTTCGGTAGCTAGGAAAAATGCTACTCTACTTGACAACATATACATATGTACAGCATATTAATTTCTGACAACTTAACATTTAAAAAAACTAATGCTGTGCATGGATAAGATTTAATCCCTTTATGGCAAATTTAAATAGTATGTCAAGCATGATTTAGAAAGTTAAAATTATGTAGCTTTCCTATGTAGCTAAAATACACTGACAGACTCTTTAAAACTATAAAGTTTAGCACAACCATAATTGTCTCAAATTTGCTTACACACACTAATCTGACAATACTTTCCAAACTATTAAAACAGTTGGTTTGGATATAGCAGTCATGGAAGTTAGATTTCACCACTCAGATCTTTTGCACTGGGAAACATGAACAAATCAACAACAATATGAAGTGGGATATAAAAGAATTCATGTGGCTAACACAGAGAGAGCCATGTCTGAATCTCAAGGGATACTTTTTTGCGGGGGAAGGTGGCAATTGGAATGGGAAGAAAGAAGCCTGTAGAAGACACTGTGACATCGAAATGGAAACTGGAAAGTCTCAAGGGACAAAAGGAATACATTAGGCCTTTAGTTAAATTGTTTGCAATTGTTTGGACAAAAGCAATAAATCAAAAACTCATGGTCTCAAAGGTGCTTCGGGTTGTATCTTTATAGTGCTTTAACAAAAGACAATTGGGTGGGAAATTTGGTCAAACTAGTTATTTGAGTATGTGGAAAAGAAATCTCCAGTGTTCGCAGTTGTGATAGCATTGTGAAGATACAACAGAATCTCTCCCTGGCAAACAAAGCCACTTACCAGCCTTTGCTGTGCTCTGCCCAGGAAGCTCTAAGGAAAACTACACTGATCTTTCTGCCAATCCACCTTCTTATTCCTTCTTTCCCAGAAAGTTTTGTTTTTTCTCTCTTTGTCATTCTGAATAAATTTTACAAAAAGAAAAGTTGTGAAATGATCAGCCAAATCAAATGAATTCACAGCATGTTTAACACAGGGAAAATGAGTTTTTATCAGAAAACATCTTCTTGATTTGTCGCAGGGGATGGTGAGACAGAAAAGAAAAACATTTATAAAGGGGATTGAAACTTCTTATTCCTGTCCAAGCCTAGCTATTTCATTCTAACTAAAAATGTTTGAAAAGTCGTGTTTTAAAAATTAGTAAGTTGAGTCATCCATCTCCCTTTAAATATTGATTCTAAAATTACCTGAAAAGACATTTAAAGATTTGAACACAGGGGCAGACAAAACAGTCAGGTACAATTGGGTCTTTTTGGCCTGAATTCTGGCCCTACAATGTTAGATCACTTCCTTGCTCCCTTGTGCAGAAGGTTCTAATCTATAATTGACTCTTGAACAAATCGGGGGTGAGGGGTGCCAACCCTCCTCCACACAGTTGAAAATCCACCTGTAACTTTTGACTCCCTCAAAACTTCACTAAGAGCTTAATGTTGACCAGAAGCCTCAGTGGTAACATAAACAGTCAATTAACACATATTTTGTATGTTATGTGTATCAAATACTGTATTATTACAATAAAGTAAGCTAGAGAAAAGAAAATGTTATTAAGAAAGAGAAAATATATTTATTATTCATTAAATGGAAGCGAATCATCAAAATGTTCTTCACCTATGTCATCTTCATGATGAGAAGAATATGGAGGGATGGAAGAAGAGGGGTTGGCCTTGCTGTCTCAGGGGCGACAGAGGTGGACCCGTGCAGTCCAAATCCATGTTGCTTAAGGATCAACTGTACTACTTCAACATCACTCAGAGGGAGCAAACTAATGTCCTGTGAGATGACTGCTTGTTTTCATAAATAAAGTTTAATTGGAACACAGCCATACCCATTCATTTATATTTTGTCTATGACTGTCCTCACATTCTAATAGCAGAGTCATGACAAGGACTCACGGGCATGCAAGAACAGAAATTGCAGAAAGTGTGCTGACTCCATTTATAAGGATAGTCTTTGCAGGAAGAAACTAACCAAAGTACCTTAAAGAGTCAGCACTTTAGATTCTGTGCGATGGTTGGGGTCATTGACAGATCACCCCAATGGCTCCTCTCCCAGCTCCCCTCGCCTGTCCTACCTGCAGGTAATATCTCTCTTGAATACCAACCATTTTTGACTCTGTTTGCCTTTGCTTATGTTTTCCATTCCAGTTAAAGCAACAATTCTCCTTTTCCCATTTAACAAAGCTACCCTCTGATTCTCCCAGGAAGAATTAATCTCTACCTTATGATCACTACTGAACCACTGTTGCAACACTACATTAGCCCTTATCACATTGTATTGTGACTCTGCTTTGACTGCTATGCATGAACTCCTGGGAGACAGAAAATCTGTCTTATCTCTCCTGGTGCTGAGTCAGGTGTCTAGCATTCAGTAGATACTCGATAAATGTTGAAGCCAACTGAAAAATTATCTCAGGCAATTCATACAGGTCCCAAAAGAAAGGCGTGGATGGTTTCTTAGAACCTATTTGCAATTTTATTATTTTAGTAGGAAGTAAGTCACTGAATGAATGGGACAAAAAGCAAATAAATTATGAGAAGGAAGGAAGAAGTCGAAAAACATCTGGAGCATGGAATGCCTCCAAAAGGTCAAGGCCTTTGAAAACAAGAGAAAAGCGTTCTGGATCAGGTTCCAAAGACCAACTTTTTAACTTTGATGTCCTACCTTGCTCCAGCCCTCTCATCCACAGCTCCCTTTCACCCACATCCACTCTCCCCCCATCTCAGTGCTCCTTTTGGGATTATTGTCTTTCGTCTCTGCCTGCCCAAGTCCCAAAGGCCTCTCTTACCCTCACTGCTGTTCCTTCTTTCTCTTCCATCCTCCCTTTCTTATACTGCCCATCTCTAAACATTAGTCTAATGAGATATTCCTCATACAGGCTGGCTCTGTTTTTATTTATTTTTATATTATCAATTTTACATGTTCTTAAATTTCTGCTGTATTCTCTTTCATTGTCTAGGTAATTTTCCATGAATTACTGAGTGATTAGCATTAGCTGAGTTTGGATTTTCATTCCCAGGAAGGTAGTAAAATAAGTTCCTTTTCTTTCTTTTGTGTTTGCTTTTTTTTTTTTACATGGCATGCAGTTCATTCCTTTGAACTCCCCTTACCGCTAGTTAAATGTGTCAGCCAGGGTCCTCTGGAGAAACAGAACCAATAACACACATTGAGCTATTCTCACTTTTATTTTTTGAAGCCTTTTGTTTCCCCAAAAGTGACTGTCATCTAACATCAGCAGTCAGGCAATGATGATCTACTTCACGTTTATCTCTTGAGCCTCTTGAGCCTGACTGCTTTGGGCTCCTTTACACCTCTTTAGGGGCTACTGGCCCTGCAGTTCCCTCCCAGAAGAGTCTGCCAATTATGTGGTGTTCTGCTAACTAGGACTTGGGGCCTGAAACATTCGTCAATCTCCTGTTTCTTAAACAGGTGCATACCCTCCAGGCTCTGACTACAATTTCATCTTCATGGATGGCTAATTATATAATGTAGCAGTAAAATCACATACTTTTAAAAACATATATTAAAAAAATACAGATACTGACTCACACTTTAGCAGGAGGATCCTGCCACAATGTACTAGAAAATCACCCTTTCTGCTCTTATACAATCACCTTTGTAGGGATGTGTGCTTTTTGCCCTTCATGCATATTTTCCCATTTCTTCTGGAAAATAAACATCTATTTGCTTTTAGAAACCACCATCTTCATCTATGTGCTAAAGGAGAGGCTCGTGACTTTTATACCTCCCAACACCATTTTTTAAAAATGTGTTTCTTTTTTTTAATTATACTTTTAAGTTCTGGGATACACATGCACAATGTGCAGGTTTGTTACATAGGTATACATGTGCCATGGTGGTTTGCTGCACCCATCAACCCATTATCTACATTAGGTATTTCTCCTAATGCTATCCCTCTGCTAGCCCCATACCCCCCTGACAGGCCCCAGGGTGTGATGTTTCCCTTCCTGTATCCATGTGTTCTCATTGTTCAACTCACACTTATGAGTGAGAACATGCGGTGTTTGGTTTTCTGTTTCTGTGATAGTTTGCTGAGAATGATGGTGTCCTGCTTCATCTATGCTCCTGCAAAGGACATGAACTCATCCTTTTTTATGGCTGCATAGTATTGCATGGTGTATATGTACCACATTTTCTTTATCCAGTTTATCACTGATGAACCTTTGGGTTGGTTCCAAGTCTTTGCTATTGTGAATAGTGCTGCAATGAACATACGTGTGCACATGTCTTTATAGTAGAATGATTTTTATAATCCTCTGGGTATATACCCAGTAATGGGATGGTATTTCTGGTTTAGATCCTTGAGGAATTGCCACACTGTCTTCCACAATGGTTGAACTAATTTACACTCCCACCAACAGTGTAAAAGCATTCCTATTTCTCCATATCCTCTCCAGCATATGTTGTTTGCTCATTTTTTTAATGATCACCATTCTAACTGACACGAGATGGTATGCCATTGTGGTTTTGATTCGCATTTCTCTAATGACCAGTGATGATGAGCTTTTTTTCATGTGTTTGTTGGCTGCATAAATGTCTTTTTTTGAGAAGTGTCTGTTCATATCCTTCACCCACTTTTTGATGGGGTTGTTTGTTTTTTTCTTGTAAATATGTTTAAGTTTTTTGTAGATTCTGGATATTAGCCCTTTGTCAGATAGATAGACTGCAAAAATTTTCTCCTATTCTGTAGGTTGCCTGTTCACTCTGATGACAGTTTATTTTGCTGTGAAGAAGCTCTTTAGTTTAATTATATCCCATTTGTCAATTTTGGCTTTTGTTGTCATTGCTCTTGGTGTTTTAGTCATGAAGTCTTTACACATACCTATGTCCTGAATGATATTGCCTAGGTTTTCTTCTAGAGATTTTATAGTTTTAGGTCTTATGTTTAATTCTTTAATCTATCTTAAGTTTTGTATAAGGTATAAGGAATAGATCTAGTTTCAGTTTTCTACATCTGGCTAGCCAGTTTTCCCAACACCATTTATTAAATAGGGAATCATTTCCCCATTTCTTGTTTTTATCAGGTTTGTCAAAGATCAGATGGTTGTAGATGTGTGGCATTATTTTTGAGGCCTCTTTCTGTTCCTTTGGTCTATATATCTGTTTTGTTCCCAGTACCATGCTGTTTTGGTTACTGTAGCCTTGCAGTGTAGTTTGAAGTCAGGAAGCAAGATGCCTCCAGCTTTGTTTTTTTGCTTAGGATTGTCTTGGCTCTGTGGGCTCTTTTTTGATTCCATATGAAATTTACAGTAGTTTTTTTCTAATTTTGTGAAGAAAGTCAATGTAGCTACATGGGGATAGCATTGAATCTATAAACTACTTTGGGCAGTATGGCCATTTTCACAATATTGATTCTTCCTGTCCATGAGCATGGAATGTTTTTCCATTAGTTTGTATCCTTATTTCCTTGAGTAGTGGTTTGTAGTTCTCCTTGGAGAGGTCCTTCACATCCCTTGTAAGCTGTATTCCTAGGTATTTAATTGTAGCAATTGTGAATGATAATTCACTCCTGATTTGGCTCTCTGTTTGTCTATTATTGGTGTTTAGGAATGCTTGTGATTTTTGCACACTGACTTTGCACATTTGATTTTGCACATTGATTTTGTGTGCTGAGACTTTGCTGAAGTTGCTTATCAGCTTAAGGAGATTTTGGGCTGAGATGATGGGGTTTTCCAAATATACAATCATGTCGTCTTCAAACAGAGACTATTTAACTTCCTCTCTTTCTATTTGAGTACCCTTTATTTCTTTCTCTTGCCTGATTGCCCTGGCCAGAACTTCAAATACTATGTTGAATAGGATAGATGAGAGAGGGCACCCTTGTCTTGTACCAGTTTTCAAAGGGAATGCTTCCAGCTTTTGCCCATTCAGTATGATATTGGCTGTGGGTTTGTCATAAACAACTCTTATTATTTTGAGATATCTTCCATCAATATTTAATTTAGAGGTTTTAGCATGAAGGGGTGTTGAATTTTATCGAAGGCCTTTTCTGCGTATATTGAGATAATCGTGTGCTTTTTGTCATTATGTGATTTGTTTATTGATTTGCATATGTTGAACCAGCCTTGCATCCCAGGGATGAAGCTGACTTGACTGTGGTAGATAAGCTTTTTGATGTGCTGCCGATTCAGTTTAACAGTATTTTATTGAGGATTTTCACATTGATGTTCATCACGGATATTGGCCTAAAATTTTCTTTTTTTGCTGTGTTTTGGCCACGTTTTGGTATCAGGATGATGCTGGCCTCAAAAAATGTGTTAGGGAGGAGTCTCTCTTTTTCTGTTGTTTGGAATAGTTTCAGAAGAAATGGTTCCAGCTCCTCTTTGTACCTCTAGTAGAATTTGACTGTGAATCCATCTGGTCTTGAGCTTTTTTTGATTGGTAGACTATTAATTACTGCCTTAATTTTAGAACTTGTGATTGGTCTATTCAGGGATTCAACTTCTTTCTGGTTTAGTCTTGGGAGGGTGTATGTGTCCAGGAATTTACCATTTCTTCTAGATTTTCTAGTTTATTTGCGTAGAGGTATTTATAGTATTCTCTGATGGCAGTTTGTATTTCTGTGGGATCAGTGGTGACATCCCCTTTATCATTTCTTATTGTGTATATTTGATTCTTCTCTCTTCTTTTTTTAATTAGTCTGGCTACTGGTTTATCAATTTTGTTAATCTTTTCAAAAATCCAGATCCTGGATTCACTGATTTTTTGAATGGCATTTCATGTCTCTATCTCCTTCAGTTCTGCTGTGATCTTAGTTATTTCTTATCTTCTGAAAGCTTTTGTGTTTGTTCTTGCTTCTCTAGTTCTTTTAGTTGTGATGCTAGGGTGTCAATTTTAGATCTTTCACACTTCCTCCTGTGGGCTGTTTAGTGCTATAAATTTCCCTCTAACCACTGCTTTAGCTGTGTCCAAGAGAGTCTGGTACATTGTGTCTTTGTTCTCATTGATTTCAAAGAACTTAATTTATTTCTGCCTTAATTTTGTTATTTACCCAGTAGTCATTCAAAGGCAAGTTGTTCAGTTTCCATGTAGTTGTGCAGTTTTGAGTGAGTTTCTTGATCCTGAGTTCTAATTTGATTGCACTGTGGTTTGAGAGACTATTTGTTATGATTTCCATTCTTTTGCATTTGCATAGCAGTGTTTTACTTCCAATTATGTGGTCAATTTTAGAATAAGTGTGATGTGGTGCTGAGAAGAATGTATGTTCTGTTGATTTGGGGTGGAGAGTTCTCTAGATGTCTACTATGTTTGCTTGGTCCAGAGCAGAGTTCAAGTCCTTAATATCCTTGCTAATTTTCTCTCTTGTTGATCTGTCTAATATTGACAGTGGGGTGTTAAAGTCTCCCACTATTATTGTGTGGGAATCTAAGTCTCTTTGTAGGTCTCTAAGAACTTGCTTTATGAATCTGGGTGCTTCTGTATTGGGTGCATACATATTTAGGATAGTTAGATCTTCTCATTTCATTGATCTCTTTACATTATGTAATGCCCTTCTTTGTCTTTTTTGATAATTGTTGCTTTAAAGTCTGTTTTATCACAAACTAGAATTGCAATCCCTGGTTTTTTTTTTTTTTTTTTTTTTTTTTTCCTTTCCATTTGCTTGGTAAATATTCCTCTATCCTTTTATTTTGAGCCTATATGTGTCTTTGCATGTGAGACGGGTCTCGTGAATACAGCACACCAACGGGTCTTGACTCTTTATCCAATTTGCCAGTCTGTGTATTTTAGTTGGGGCATTTAGCCCATTTACATTTAAGGTGAATATTGTTATGTGTGAATCTGATCCTGTCTTCATAATGCTAGTTGGTTATTTTGCCCATTAGTTCATGCAGTTTCTTCACAGCGTTGATGATGTTTACAATTTGGTATATTTTTCCAGTGTCTGGAACCAGTTTTTCCTTTCCATATTTAGTGCTTCCTTCAGGAGCTCTTGTAAGGCAAGCCTTGTGGTGACAAAATCTCTCAGCATTTGCTTGTCTGTAAAGGATCTTATTTCTCATTCACTTATGAAGCTTAGTTTGACTGGATATGAAATTCTGGGTTGAAAATTATTCTCTTTAAGCATGTTGAATCTTCTGGCTTGTATGGTTTCTGCAGAGAGATCCACTGTTGGTCTGATGGGCTTCCCTTTGTGGGTAACTTGACCTTTCTTTCTGGTTGCCCTTAACATTTTTTCCTTCATTTTAACCTTGGTGAATCTGACGGTTATGTGTCTTGGGGTTGCTCTTCTAGAGGAGTATCTTTGTGGTGCTCTCTGTATTTCCTGAATTTGAATGTTGACCTGTCTTTTTAGGTTGGGGAAGTTCTCCTGGATAATATCCTGAAGAATGTTTTCCAACTTGCTTCCATTCTCTCCATCACTTTCAGGTACACCAATCAAATGTAGGTTTGGTCTTTTGACATAGTCCCATATTTCTTGGAGGCCTTGTTCATTCCTTTTCATACTTTTTTCTCTAATCTTGTCTTCATGCTCTATTTCATTAAGTTGATCTTCAAACTCTGATATCTTTGTTTCCACTTGATCAATTTGGCTATTGATACTTGTGTATGCTTCACCAAGTTCTCGTGCTGTGCTTTTCAGCATCATCAGGTCATTTATGTTCTTCTCTAAACTGGTTATTTTAGTTGGCAATTCATCTAACCTTTTTTCAAAGTTCTTAGCTTCTTTGTATTGGGTTAGAACATGCTCCTTTGGCTCAGAGGAGTTTGTTATTATCCACCTTCTGAACCCTACTTCTGTTAACTCATCAAACTCATTCTCCATCCAGTTTTGTTTCCTTGCTGGCAAGGTAAAGAGTTGTGATCCTTTGGAGGAGAAGAAGCATTCTGGTTTTTGGAATTTTTAGCCTTTTTGCGCTGGTTTGTCCTCATCTTCATGGATTTATCTGCCTTTGGTCTTTGATGTTGGTGACCTTTGAATGTTTACCCCATCTTTTGTGGGATACTGAGAGTAGATGACTCAGATACGTCCAATAAGAACACACAGATACTGGCATAGGACTTGGTGGCACCCTAGCTAGCAAATTAGGGTCATTGCTTGCTGAAACTATTGCTAAAGAAGTTCTATTTCCTTTCTTACTGAGATAGTAAATAACAAGGACCAAGTAAACTGAGAAGAACCAAGGGCTGTTTATTCTACTACCACCAAGAAAAGAAACTGCTTAAGAATGAAGCTCATACCAAGAAAATTAGAGAAAGAGAGGTAGAGGTTCTGATGAGATCATACACACCTTTCTTTGGGTGCAGAAGTGTCAGAGTTGGCAGCATTCCTAGAGTTCTCATTTGGGTGAAATGTAAATGGGCTATCTGTTACTTGCATTTTTTAAAATCTCAACTAATTTTCCTGTTAATCCTGGATGTCTTTTTAGGACCCTTGAAGTAAGACTTGGAATTGTTTGCATACAGTTTCTGTTAGCAAATAATAAATTCGAGATAATGAAAGGAAAGAGTCATCATATACTGAAACATCTAGTTAGTTGCTTAGTTGCTTAGGAAAGTGGTTATCTTTTACTAATGGGAAACTACTGCAACACAATTTATCTTGCCATATTGCACTTTGAAATACTTTCATGTAAACTTGTCCATAAAATTCTATGAAATGCTCTTTCTAAAATTTTATGGCTTATTCTAATATGACCACTAAAACTGATTATTGGATAAATACACACATATGACATGCTTTGTTTTGATAACTACTGTTTTTTTTTATTATTCTTTTGCTGTATCCATATGCTCATGTACTTTTGATGCATAAAAATAGAAATTTTAAAAGTATTAATGTAAGACTTTCCAGAAAGTCATTTTAATGTGTATGTATATGTATGTTTTGTTTAACTGAGACTGAAGTGTTTTTTTATCTTCTACTGGTCTTTGCATTGGTTATGATTGTAAAAACTAACATGGTAATTGTTGAGTAAAGGTTTTCTAAATGATCATTTTTATTTGGTATGATGTGTCAATAACCTTATTCAGGACTCAACTATTTAGCAATTCTATCCTAAACATTTATTTTCAATAAGTAATGAAAGTATGCTGCTAAAAATATACATAAAGGTATTCTCATTGCAACATTTGTGAGAAAATTAGAAATAGCATCTATTAATAAAAAACTGCTTTAATTTTAGTATCAGCCATAATTACAAAATTTAATGCTTGCAATGATTTAAAAGTAAACTTTAAATTAGTAAATTCCATGGAAAGAACTCCTGGTGTACTGTTAACATAAAAAAATAAGGTTATGTAATATGTATGCAGTATGATATTAATTTTATGGAACAAAATTTATAAAAAGCAATGCGAAGAGAGTACATAGGGTAGTGAAATTATGGACAATTTTTATTTAGTTATTTATACTTGTCTATGCTCTTCATATCATTGGCTATGAAGAGGTGTTATTTAATAATCAGAAAAAAATCTTAGAAATAACACCTAGAACAGTCAAAGGTATGTTGATATGAAAACAACTTACAATATTGGTGGTACAACAAATTAATTTGTCATTTTAGAATAGATATTCCCTTCAAACAAGCTCATAATATTTTCATTAGTAAAATGAAGCAAATAATCCTGAAAATTGCTAAATACAGACACCAAAGGTAAACAAAGGACATAGCCTCTAGTATACCCTATCAGTAGCATGTTAACCAAATTTTTAAATGTTTAAGTGATGACCAAGACAAGATCATGATATAAAAGATTCTTAAGATATAATGTAAGATGAAAAAAGCACAAGTTATATATCTTTTGCAATTACATCTATGTAATTAATCTAAAGACAATGAAAAATCCAAAAGCGTACTTTGCTTTAAGAACAACAAAAATAACTAGCAAAAAAGAAATTAAAAAGACGAAGCGAGATGTAAAGTTAATAAGCTAATCTCCTCTGATTTATTAGACGAGCATTTTTTAGATGTATCAAAAGATTTTCAATCTCCTAAATTTCTTTTAAGTAAGATTGTTTCTCAAAATGATTCATATGGAAGGGAGGGAGGGCAGAATGTTTATACTTTAAAAAAAGTTTATATCTTAAACAGAAAGCATAAATTACATGGTATACAAACATATAGGAATTTGAAAATTGAGCTCAAAAAGTTGATCATATGTTTAATATTATGTAGATACCTGTTATGGGCAAAATATATGTGCAACCCTAAAATTGGTATTTGAAACCCTAACCACTAATGTGATAGCATTTGGAGACAGGGCACTTGGGAAGTGATTCGAATTAGATGGGGTCATGAAGGTGAGGACCTCGTGATAGGATTAGTGGCTTTCTAAGAAGAAGAGAAAGAATGCATCTGAGGAAAGGTCATGTGCTCACATGTGCTCACACCTCCAGAGTGCCACTGTCTGCAAACCAGGACAAGAGTCCTCACCAGAAACCAAATGGGCCAGCACCTTGCTCTTGGACCTCCCAGACTCCAGAACTGTGAGAAATACATTTCTGTTATTTAAGCCACCCAATCTGTGGTACTCTGTTATGGCAGGCCAAACTCATTAATATAATACCTTAAAAATCTCTTGCTGTATTATACAGGTGACAAGATAAGAAAGACTATCTTTTTATTAAACCTATCTCTTGTCAGTTAATGAATGAATAAGCAAGGAGTGGTAAAGATGTAACTTTTTTAGAGACAAGATGGTAAAGAATCAATCTCAACACTTATTTACAAATGATAAATCAACTTACTTAAGCCAAACAAGGTAACTTACTGGCTCATGTAGGTGAAAAGTACAAGTTGTAGCTACAGATACAGCTAGATCCAGGTGTTCAAGCAATCTGATATGGAATCGGACTTATTTTTTTCTAACACTAAGCCCTCTTGTTTACTGACTTCATTTCAAGAGACCCTTTCTTCTTTCATCATGGTGACATGATGGCTACCTGCTGCTTAGCAAGAATGTCCTATCTTCTAAGGAACTCCAGAGGAAGGATAGCTTCTTTTTTGCAATATTTCCCTCAACGGGCCTATAATTGATACCCATTGGCCTAGGGAAATTTGAGAAGCAAAGAAACAAAACCAGTAAAAAGAGTGTGAAATTAATGAGTAGATTCCTATTAGGAGCAACGAGGGCTCAATCCCACTGGGGCCCTCTGACTCTGTAGGACTAGTGTTTATTTAGTCTGTTGCCTGGAAAATATATACCTGTTGAATGAACAAATTAGGGAAGCATTGAATAAATCAATGAATTAATGAGTCAACTGATCAATCATTGAACTCATCAAACTATGAATAAGTCAGTCAATGAGTGAGCCCCGACTAAGCATAGGAATTTATGTATAACCATAATTTTCACACGTTTGGTTTATTCAAAATTCAATTGCCTGGTTGGGCACGGTGGTGGCTCACACTTGTAATCCCAGCACTTTGGGAGGCCGAGGCGGGTAGATAACCTAAAGTCAGGAGTTCGAGATTGGTCTGGCCAATATGGTAAAACCTCATCTCTACTAAAAATACAAAAAAAAATAGCTGGGCATAGTGGCAGGCACCTGTATTCCCAGCTACTCAAGAGGCTGAGACAGGAGAATCGTTTGAACCCAGGAAGCAGAGGTTGCAGTGAGCCAAGATCATGCCATTGCACTACAGCCTGGGCAAGAGTGAGACTTCGTCTCAAAAAAAAAAAAAAAAAAAAAAAAAAAAAAAAAATTCAATTTCCCTTTAACAAACCTGAGTTCACAGAACAAACTTCAGCATTGCTATTACCCATGATGAACAGGGAAATGTCATTAATTGGTAAAACAGGCTACACTAAGGACTCCTGAGCTTATCATCAGACACAGTAACTTCCCTGGTATTCCTGCAGGGGACAGAATTCTCTTTACTCTCCACTGACTGAAATCATTTCAAAATAGACAATACCCTAATAACAAGAGACATCAAAGCATAGGAAAACTGAATATTCTACTATTTTTTTTGCACTATACACTAGAGGTAATGGACATATGATGAAAATAAAACTAATGTAATTCCTTGGCTTAAATCAAAATGTAAGAGATCGCCTATCATTTGGTCCTGGAGAAGTTAAGCCATTTGCTTGGGGTTCACCTGATAAAATAGTGGCCAAGATGGAATGACAGCCTTGGTTCTTTGGCTCTCAATCCAGAGTTGTAATTTAGATTGCTATTTAAAGTACAGACAGTCAATGATTATATATTTCAGCAGTTTTTCAACCCTCATTGTACATCAGAAGCAGGGGAAATGCCATTTAAAAATTCCTATATCTACCTGAAAACTTCAGATAATCATATTTACTTGGTCTAGGGTAAAGCATTCGTATCTTTAAAAAGTGATTTTAACATTTAGCCAGTGCTAATATTCACAAGAAAGTTGGTGACAAGGATGAAAACAACAGTCCTTTTCAAAGATTTACTGAAAAGAATCAAATAATCAATCACCCTTTACTATGTCCTGCTTGTGTATTCACACAGGGAATACAATTTCTAAACTTAATGTATTTTCTAACAGAGATCCATCAGAAAGAGGCGTCTGTAAAATGTCTGATGATTAGGAATAATGCAAACACTTTTCACAGAGGCAGATAACCAAATGACTGCAATTTCTAAATTCTCCTAGCCACACTTATTTCTTGCGCTTTGTGATGACATTGACATTTAGCCAAAATATTTCATCTAAACAGTGGCGTTGACTTTAATTGTTTTTGAGTTATCAAAGTTTGTTGATCCTATTATGATATTTATCTTTGCACTTCAGTTAAATGTACAACAGTTGCATATTAATTCATATGGTGTCTGGCTACCTATTAACGATATGGAAGGTTTAATTTAATGTTAGCTTGTTCAAGTGCCTGGAGATGCTCAGGTGAGAATGCATATGATTCTAATCTCTTTTCATAAGCCACAGTTGAATTAGTATCGTGCATTAGTGTATCATCTTTTCACAGTTTATCCTTTTTCAATCAGTTTGCCGTTTCACCTTGTTAGTTCTGACAGAAGCAAAGTAGAAATGCCGAAAGCTGTTGAATAAATGTAGCATTGAGTCATATATATCTCAACTGCAGACAACAAAATTCAATTCATTTTCATGGGTAATGTTTCTGTTCATTTTATAGGCCTTAATTAGAACCGATGTTGTTTTTTATCCTCAAAGTTTCAGGATAAAGTAAATGCTCATTTTTAAAAAGAGAAGGGGGAACATTCTTGCATTTAATCACACTAAACAAGCTCTTTAGACAATTTGTTCAGAAATTTCCCTAATTAAAGCTTACCCTCCAGGTAATGTGGTGATCAGATCTACCAGCGGATATAAATTAGGGACATTATGCAATTAGCACTAAGACCACAAATGGGAGTAACAGCTGGGTGGCTTTGAGGGAAGCAAATAAACAGCTCCTAGGTGGCTCCTTAATATTAAGGAGTAGGTCTCCTGTTCGAATATGCTGTGGTGACTGGTTCCTCAGCTCAATTAAAGAGGTATTTTTCTCCGAGTTTATGTCAGAAGATTAAACTTGAATATTTTAAAAAATTTGTTGCAGATAAGAACATTTAGCTTGAATTCAGAAATGGATCTTGGTTTCTATTCATTCAAAGCCTTCTGAAAGTTGTTGAAACTAACTTTACCCTGATACAAAAAACGTCAAGAGATCAAGCAAAAGATATTTGGATATTAACGTAACATTTCCTTGGGAGAATTAAAAGGCTAAGAGACATATGGGTGTTTTTAATTGAAGTCAAGAGCAATAAGGCTGTATGATCCACTATCTGAATCGAAGTTTGAAAATTAGTTCATATAAAAATATATTCAGAATTTTTTTAAAAGTGTCTCTTTTTTTGAGACAGAGTCTTGCTCTGTCGCCCAAGCTGGAGTGCACTGGCATGATCTCGGCTCACTGCAACCTCCATCTCCTGGGTTTAAGCGATAATCTTGTCTCCCTAGTAGCTGGGATTACAGGTACCTGCTACCATACCTGGCTAATTTTTTCGTGTGTGTATTTTTAGTAGAGATGGGGTTTTACCATGTTGGCCAGGTTGGTCTCAAACTCCTGAACTCAGATGATCTGCCCATCTAAACCTCCCAAAGTGCTGGGATTACTGGAATTTTAGGGCACACTTGGCCCTGAAAGTGTCTATTTTATAGAATTTCCCAACATGCTCAGTTGTATCCACTCCCGCTCGCCCACAGCACCCTCACCCCATCATTTTCTACCTTATTATTTCCTTAAAACAAAAAAAACCAAAACAAACAAACAAACAAACAAAAACCTTTCTGAGCTACATAATGATTCTGATTTCATACCTCTCTTCTCACCTCTAACCCCACTGCACTTATTCACTCTGTATCCAAAAGAGGCAAACCAAGTGGCCAGAGGCCTCTTTGAGGATACACAATATAGCAGGACGGGGTGTGAATGGCTTCCTAACGATGTCTTGGTGTCTTGTTGAGGATGTCAGATTTGAGAAAGAAAATAGAAATGGGACCAAAGTAGAATAGAAATGTTGCCAAAGTGGAACGTTCTTTCCAGGAAATAAGATGTGAGCACCATATATATGGAATCCAGTGAAACCCACTAGGGTTAAAGAAACTAAAAGGCCATTTTGAAAATGAATGCTTAGTTTTAATCTTTCTGAAAAGCAGAAAGTAGCTAATTTGCTGCCATTTTTATTTATTAGATACTTCTTTTGAGTAACATTTCAACCTCAAATAGCATTTAAATCTCAACAGGGGACAGCCATCTGAGCCGTTTTTAATTTCAACTAATTTGACAAGCTTCATTTCAACATGAAGTTAACCTCTCTTGCCTGTGCTTATGGAACACCCATTTATATGAGCAGGAGCTCCAGCTAATTGGCCTAGGTGAGATCAGCCCTTAAGAGGAATTAAGATCTAACCACTTAAGCACAGTTAGCAAGTCAAAATATTCTTTAGAACCTCTGCCAGAGGAACTCACTCAAGATAGCAATACCCACTTTTGGGATTCCTGGTTCAGGCCCCCTTCTAGTGTCATTTGCCATTGTGTGAAGTCAGTAAGGCAACAATGTTAAGCCAGTTTTTTTTCAACAGCCACACTACTGAAATTTTGGGTTAGGTGACCCTCTGTTGGGGTGACTGTCGTGTGTATGGTAGGATTTTAGCAGCATCCCTGGCCGGTAGTGCCCACTAGTTAGATAACTGAAATCTCCAGATGTAACTGGAGGTACTGTGGGAGGCAAATTACTCCCAGATGAGAATCACTGCATTAGGCAAACTACGCATAACTTGTTGTGAACCAGAATACCTTAAATCTTAAGTTGACCTGAGCCAGAGCACTTGAGCTGCAAACCTCAGCAGCCCTGGACTTAGCTCATAGCAGGACTTAAATCCTTTAATCAAGGATATGTGCTCATCTGAAAGACCTGCTGGTCAATCACAAATGTAGAAAGAATTTCATTTTCATTGAGACCCAAAGTCCTATCATAATGGGTTTTACTAAGTTGCAAGAGAGATAGCTTAACCAGATTAAGCTTGTTGTGTGCCAGAGCTAGTCTGCTTTCATCTAATTTACGAAACTCCTTTTCACAAATCCACCAAGAAGGGCTACATTGAACACTGAAGTGGACGCGACTTTGAGAAAATTAGATAATGAATCAAAATGTATCCAAAATTATTGCAAATCTTAAAATATCTATAGGATTCATTTTATATGACTTTCATTTAGTATTTGTGTGAATTTTAGAGGCTTTGTGATTGACCCTAGAGGAGTCCTGAAGCACCAACATGAAAGAAAATTCATAAGCCCTGCCCCTGCCCATATGCTCAGCATGACTGTGGGTCACTACAGCTCTCTGGGCCTCTGTTTCCTCACTTATCAATGAGGAGATTGGAGTAGAGAAAGAATTCCCAAACATTGCACCTGGCTGGCACAGCCTACTGGGGAAGGCAGAGGCTCCATGCTTTGATTTAGCAATAGCAGCTTTCCTTTAACGGGATTCATCCATTGAGCTTCAGTTAATGATATTGTCACAGGTAGACCCCTTTAAAGAGACACTGAGACGGAGATTGGGGCAAAAGGCTTTATCAGAAATCACCACCTGTGAAGAGAAGGTAATGAAAGATTAAAGCGTGGGTGTTTTCTTGGTTTTGTTTGTTTTTGTTTGTATTCTTTACAGTTTTGCAGGTTTTTGCATGTGAAGAGGTCATTTTCATTTTTACTTGAATTTTGTTTCGTTTGCAGTGAAGTCTTGCATATGCTTCATCCAGTTGTTTCACTTAAATCAAGACTGAAAGGAGCCTGATGAAAGGAGTTACAAGGTTTAGGAAGACAAACTGATTAATACAATACTTTCTTGGCCTTCCCAAACAATCTTGAAATTCCAGATGTTTCTCTGTTAGCTTCCTCCATATAAGCCCAAAGTTAGACCCCAGTATCTCCAATATTTCAGTATAGAGGATATAAAAGTATTCATACACAAGGCACTCATAATGAATAAAAACACAATTCAACCCTGAAATGTGTGCAAGGGTGAAGATAGAAAAATTATAAATCACAGTTTGGAGAGTGGCAGCCAATTCCTCATTCCCTAACACTGTCTACAAAACCAGTAGGATTAAAAGCTTGCAGTTCATTTTTAGATAGCTTCTTGTCAGGCGATAGCACTCACAGAGTAGCTAGCCTTTAAAGGGATTTCCCGTTGCTTGCTAATTTAACACCGGACACAGGATAGCTTAGAGGAGAAATAAAGAGGTCATGACGAAGTTAGAAGGAAAAGGCTGTGCGTGTTGGGAATATGATACACTAGTTACAGTGAAATTCCACTAAAATGAAAACATTCAGATTACTGTACAGACCTCACACTAATAGGATTGAAACAGCAGTTTCAGCCTCTTCCCTAACTGAATCTACTTGAAACATTGCTGAAGGAAGTACGAAACGACACGAGGAAATATATTTAAATCCATGCATTGATCAACTCAAAGATTAAATATGTTAAGCACTTAACCAAAAGTGCATATTGGACTCTGGTTAATTCAGGGATTTTATTAAATCATTTCAGTTTTTTCTTTGGCATTCAAATACGTTAACAATTGTGATTCAGTAAGGAAACTACTGGTGTCAAATGATGGATTCCTGATGCCTACTTGAATATCGTAAAGGCATCTCAAACTCAGCATGACTAAAGTAACCCATCATCCTCTCAACCTGGTCCACTTCCGTCTTGGAGAAGTCATCATGCCATACTTACTTTGCAGGTCACTCTCCCTCATGTGCTGGCCAATATTGGTCCCCTCATTATTCCTGAAAAAACATCATGTTTCACATAGAGCAGGCTCTGGAGTCCGACTCCACCTGTGTTTAAATCCCCCACTACCCTCAAGAGTTATGTGCTCTCCGCAAAGTGAGTTGACTTCTCATTGCCTCAATTTCCCCATAAATAATAAAAGTACAGTGAGAGCTTTGTATTTCATACCACCCCAAAGGAGGTACAGAAGTAAGAATCACTTTTTAAAATCTTTAAATCAACGGCAAAATACGTGATGTTGGATATTTTCTGTGACATCAGTGTCTTCTCAAACAGATTCACAGCAGCCCCTTTGTCTTGAGTATTAGCGTAGCCAATGTTCTTCTGTATTACAGACTATATGATATATAATTATTAATAAATAGTACACATATTGTTACAGAATATATTATACTCCAGCCCTTATATGCACAAGTTGGTTTGGATCTAAAGAGCCACCTCAATAAAACAGTAACCCTATGAATTATAGAATCGAGTCAAGAAGCAGGTACTTGCGCTGTAGGATTCGTGGGGCAACCAAAGGTAGCACAAAGGCATGAATACAGTCTTAGTCACATCAGACCCCCTGTATTTTCTCCGTCTCAGTGCTCTCCCCAGCACTGTGTTAGTTGGCAAAGGTATTAGCCTGAGCAATAGAGCAAGGAACGCATCTTTGTAGTACTTAAAATGGATGCTTTGCCTATAGGTAACATGAGGAACCAGGCTGGTCAGATATTCAGTGGCAGGTTCAGTTGTCCCTGAGTGCAGTTCATAGGGGAGGGAAGAGTCTGTAGGAAGTGAACTTCCCTTTAACTGAGACCCAGTCCTGTTTTCATGTACAATACAGTAAAACAGTAGAATGGAGAACGTGGTGGGAAGGAACGCATATTTAAATATGCATATATTTAATTCATATGCATATTTGAATAAGTAAGAGGGGATGTATTATTTCTAACTTACTTAAATTTTCAGAAGACTGAATGAGATGATATTAATACCTCCAAAAAAGGTAAACATTTAATAGATGTTAGCAATTTATTTTCTTTCTTATTCATTACCTGTTAGTGGAAGTCCAAAATCTTTCACACAAGACCATTCTCCTCCTTGATTTTTCATGAACCAAGATTAGTGGCAAGGGAGAGTCACTCCGTCAAGCCAGGTGAAGAGAAAAAGCGCTCGATAGTCTAATTAGTTTGCTGTATCTTACTATTCTATCTCGGCCAAATGACAACCCTTCTGAATGCGTGTACTACACAGTGAATATTGCTTTACTGGCATGGTGATAGCAGTCTTGTTTGCCCATATTCCTGTATAGTACTTAGTATTACCTGACACTTCATGCTCCAAGATTATAGAAATGTTAATGCACATTAAAGATGCTCATTTTTTTTTCCCCAGAGCTAGACATTTTGCTGAATCCAGAGGACTTTCAAACCGGACTCACATTCTATGGCAAACTATCCCTGTTAAAAAATTAACTGTTTAGGTAGTGTGGCTTGATTACTGTTTTGATCTTCTCTCCTTCTAATGAGGAATTTTTCTCTGAGGTCCTTTACAGCAAATTGTCTTTGATGCAGTCCCCACAGGTACTGATGTCTATTGCAGATTGTCAAGATAAATGCAGCAGTTGCTTCAATTCCTGTATATATGCCCTTTGTCACTCTTCTATCAAGAGGTGGAATCTACTTCTCCCTCCTTAGAATTTGCAAGCCCTGTGGCTTGCTTTGGCCAACTAAATATTGTGGAAGCAATGCTTTGTGCCTTCTGAACAAGGCCTCAGGAGGCCTTATTTATTCTATTTTGAGACACTTGTGTTTGTTTCTACTACATGAAGAAGCCTGAGCTTGCAACCTGGATGATGAAATGATATGTGGAGAGAAAGACCCAGCTAACAGGCAGCCCCAAACTCCAAACATGTGTATAAGGCTATACTGACCATCCAGTCAAAGTCATGTCAACAGCTGACTACAGCCACATGAGTGATCCCAAGTACAGCCAGCAAGTAGAACCACCAGCTGATCCCAGCTCAGATTTCTAAGAGAATTAGGAGCAATTAAAATGGTGGTGGTTTTATGCTGCTAAGTTTTTGGGTGCCTTCGTCACATAACAATAGATGGCTTATAAATGAGCTTGGAATCCTGGGAAGAAAATGCTGAAATTTCTATTCCTTTCATTCAAGGAACCTGCCTGGGCTTCTTGTACAAATTAGTTTCCCCTCTTCAAGAGTTCTCCAGGAGGAATAGCATTCTTATGTCAAATCACACCTATTCTTTTACACTCTTCCTCATGGAAAATATTATACTCTGGAACCTATCTATCCGTGTCTATTTATCTATTTAACGAATATAGAAAGACTACACATGTGCCCATTTTTTCTCATGAGACTATCTCCAACTTGAAGATAGAAGTGATGGCCTTAATTATTAAATTATTTTTAAAACTACTTTTTACTATCACCAATACATCATATAGCTGCATCATAATTTATTACATTATTTTCCTATTATTGGATATTTATACTACTAAAATTCTATTAAGAGTATAGTTTATATACATATTTGTTCACATTTCCAGTCTTTCCTTCAATACAGAATCCTAGAAATACCATTACTAGAGAGTATAAATCTCTTTTTAAGATTTTAGTTACAACTAAAGTTGCTTTCTAGATAGGCTCATAGAATGCATATCCTTATCTAAGGTAGGTCAAAATAGCTATCTCAGCATTTCCTTGCCATTATGGACTATTAACTTTGTAAACAACTGTTGAATGTTTGATAATAAAAAAATAGTATTTTGATTGCTACTGCCACTTCTTTTCGTTTAGCAATGTTTTCATAATATTTTCTTTTTGGATAATTTTCTTCTACTCTTTTTTTTTTCTCTCTTTTTTTAGATGTGATCATTCTCTGTTGCCCAGACTGGAATGCAGTTGTGCTGTGCAATCAGAGCTCACTGCAGCCTCAAACTCTTAGGCTTAAGAGATCTTCCTGCATCAAGCTCCTGAGTAGCTAGGACTACAGGTACAAGACACAACAGCTGGCTAATTTTTAAAACATATTTTTGTAGAGATGAGGTCTCTTGATATTGCCCAGTCTTCGCTTAATCTTTTATATTCAAGTGATCCTCCTGCCTTGGCCTTTCAAAGTGCTGGGATTACAGATGTGAGCCATCAAGCCCAACCAATCTTCTTCTACTCTTTATCTACTTGTGGATTAACCTGGAAAGTACTCATTTTTCACATTACTTTGTTAGAATGTTTGGTATTTTAATGATAGTTATGTGAAATTTTTCTGCATGTTTTTATATGTGAAAAATAACATTTAATATTCATAAGAAAAAATGTTGTGGAACAAATATTTATTCTATTGAAGAGCCCACAAGCTCCTCATTTTATCACACTTTCTCTCTTTGACTAAATAAGTATATAAAGGTGTTTTACAGGGTTGAACACAATTTAAATTTTCTTACGAAAATAAATCTTTACTTACCCAGGTGTAAGCTAGTTTGTAATAATAAAAGACTACGAGCCTGGATTTCCAAAAAAAAAAAAAAAAGAAAAAGAAATACTTATGAGAAGCAAATTACATAAGAGACATTAATCTCAAAGCTTATTAGGCAGTTAAATTTCTTCTAAGTAAAGCTGTTTCTCAGCCTTTAAAAAAAAAATCTAAAGTCATACTTCACAAGCAACCGCTAATGGTATCTTTTGGTGTTAGTAGAATTGATAAAACTATGTTTGGGGGCATAACTTCATTGGACTCTTTGAAAAGAGATTTTAAGCAATAAGGTCTCTATACCACCAACAAAAGTGGTAGGGGTGCTTGCTATATAAATCGTCTTACATACAAGCGTTTTTATTTCTAAGCTTCCTTCTGGAATTCAGATCATAATTTCCACAAGAAAAAAGGAAATCTGGTGTTTCTGACCCACAAAATCCTTGGCATCAGAAGTTGGTGGATGAGACTGGGTAGGAAGTGGTCCCTTCGTGTCTGCATTTCTTGTTGACTTTCCTAGACCAAACTATTCACCCTTCAACTTTGCATCCCATCCATGCAGATGTCTCAATTGATCTTAAATATTAATACTCAGCTTAAAACTCACAACTATGTTTTCTGTAACCAGTCTTCTTTCTCTTTCTGAGGGAAAAAAAAAAAGTGGCTTCAAGAGGGTGGAAGGTAGTATAAAACTTTTGGTGAATGACCTTCTTGCTTCTTGGAATTTTTATTGCCATGGAAACTACAACCACAATCCTTTCAAAGAGTTCTGGCTTAAGCACAGTCAAAGTCAGATTGTTGCAAGGCCCTTTGGAATAACCAGCACCTTTGCACCCTTTCTCTTAGCCTGGGTAAAGTTTGAATCCTGGAACTGGGCTTTGTGGAACAGCACAGTGGACATTTTCTGGCCTGCTGTGTTGCCTCTTGTACTATGCAGAGGAGAGTTTCATTGAAATCTTTGAGGTATGACTTTGTACCTGTACAAATGCTCCACATGTTAGTCACTCAATTTTAAATAGAAGTTTTACCTTTTTAAGAAGATCTGTTTCTCCTGTATAAATTTGTCACTTGTATTGAAATTATAGATGCACAAGATTCATTAATTTTGAAATTGTTCTGCAAGTGTATCCTGATTCCCATGGATGATTTTCATCCTCTGCATTTACTTCATCAAAAAACAATTAGCTTGGAAATTACACACGTGTTTCAAGAAAAGTCCTGATTTTGCTGCTTTATGACTAGGACCATTCAGGATATGAAATAGGAGGCATGAAACAGCTAGAGTTTAAGATAAATAGATGTAGAACTAACAAACAACAAAATTGTGGCCACTATCCTCAAATAAGCATAGGCTGAGATGTATTCCAGAGAATGCCTATAAAATAATTTTTTAAGTTAAATCCCAAGAAATTCACTTGCTGAAGTGGAATGCTGAAACAAAGAGATCCGAAAACAGAAAATTTAAGGTTCTAAGACTTTGCTTGCTCTTTTTATCAATACTGCTTAAAATGCTGTAAGTCTCATTTTCATTACATTAGATTTCTCAGCACTGAAAGGAGATAAGTTGTCTGCTTAAAACCAAAAAATATATATAAATTGACTATTTCATACAGGTAAGAGTAATTTAAGCCTAAGACCTAAGGTATGGTACTTGTTTTACTTCAATTATCTTCTTTCCTGGCTAACATTAGAAAATATTAATATATTGGTAATATTTGACTTTTTAGAATATATTCTGCAAAGCAATTGTAATTCCCCCACATATTTTTGTACACATCAACTAATGGACATTCCGATCCCTACATAAGATGAAAACGGCTCTCTAAGTATATAAGTAAATTAATAATGATCAAATTCACCCCTGTTTAATCACTCAATTATCAAGTCACTAAGAAAGGCTGAAGAGTTCAGTAAGATAATAAACATATACCCACCCTCTTGGGAAGGTCCAGGAAAGCTATCATGTACTAGCATGTTGTATTGAACTGAGAAAGCAGCCTCAGAATAACATAGAATGAAAATCATCTCTTCTTACAGTTCACCAAGTTGAGGTGCAAATTAGGGTCACACATTGCTAATATTCCTATGATATGATTTTGAATTATCTACTGGCCCTTTTCACACGTTAGATTCCACTTGTCTAATCTCTACATACCAAAAACTCCAGGAAGCTTAATCAGCCAAAAGGTCAGTCCAGGTTACTATAAATTCACAGGGAATCAATCAGAAAACTTGTTCTGACTGCCTGAAGACCATCTGCTACTATGTTGGCTCAGCTTGCTGTTGAAGTAGGAAGTTCCATTAACTCATGTAATAGTTGTTGAAGTGTTGGTCCATCTACCTGGTGTGCATATGTGCATGTGCACGTGTGTGTGTATGTAAGTGTGCATGCATATGTCTGTGTATGTAGGAAACGCTAAAGAGTTTTAATTTGTGACTTGACAAGTATTTGAGAATGAGGGAGAGAAAGGGTCAGATTGTGGGTGGCCTTTTGGGCCAGGCTCAGGAGCTCTGACTTTGTTACAGGCAACAGAGAGTTTCAAGTAGAGGTATGAAAATCAAATTGAGCTTATATAACTTGCTTTGTTGCAATGTGAAAAAGGGACTAACAGGAGAAATGCTGAAAATACAGATATGAGTAGGAGAGTTTTCCAAATACAAGGGCCTGAACCAAGGCCAGTATTAATAGGAAAATGGGTATGTAGATAGTTGTAAGTATCCTTGTGTAACTTAAAATTTCATAAAGCATTTGAGATTTAATTTTAATTCATGCATATGAATCTGAATATCCTCTCTTTCAAAAAACTATATTGTTTTGTAAAGAGTTTATGAACTTGCCATTTAACTATTCATTTATCATCTGTTCGTTCATTATTCAAAACTTCATTTTCTGATGAAGATGATCAATAAATATTTGTTGAGGTTTCTTTTTTTTTTTTTTTTTTTTTTTTTGAGACGGAGTCTCGCGCTGTGTCACCCAGGCTGGAGTGCAGTGGCGCGATCTCGGCTCACTGCAAGCTCCGCCTCCCAGGTTCACGCCATTCTCCTGCCTCAGCCTCCGAGTAGCTGGGACTACAGGCACCCGCCACCACGCCCGGCTAGTTTTTTGTATTTTTAGTAGAGACGGGGTTTCACCATGTTAGCCAGGATGGTCTCGATCTCCTGACCTCGTGATCCACCCGCCTCGGCCTCCCAAAGTGCTGGGATTACAGGCTTGAGCCACCGCGCCCGGCCTATTTGTTGAGGTTTCTAAAGAAGTTAAGCAACATGAATATATTATCTTGGTTATTAGTTAAAGAGATTGCTATGCCATCATTTTAGGCTGACATCCATTCTGTTTTTGTTTCACCATTACAAAATTGAGGGGACAAGTCCACACTATGGCCAAATGCATTAACTGAAAGAGAGCAATCTTCACTAATAACCCAAGTTGTTTTCAAAGATTGAGGATAAACTTCCAAGGATTATTAACCTAACAGCATGATTATTTTGCATGATTCTAAAGATCCTCTATAAGTTCATCAAGTCATAATGTTTGAACATTCTAGTGGTCTCTGCATTACTGGCTGACTGAAGAGTTGCAAGAGAATGAAGGAGGTTTTGACTTGTCAGTCATACTCAGTCTTCACCGAGAAGTCAGGTGTGTGTGCCAAAGGTCTAAATAATCCGAATCAAATGACTAAAATGATTAAATTAAAGCCCCCCTCAGTTCTGCCTTCCGTGTATTTTTATGCCTAGCCTCTTACTCTGTTAATTCCTATGAATTGTAAGTGATCATTGTCCCTTCTTCAACAGTATTCCTCTTCAACCAAAAAGAAAATTCATAAAATAAAATCTACATAATTGAATCTCCTAAGGATTATTGGAAAACTACAATAAAGCATTTTGTCAAATGAATGTGCTGAAGTAAAAGAAAATAAATAATCAAGTAATAAAATGGATTTATAATGATTGTAGGTTTTCCCCTCCTTAACTGATTTTTAATGCATCTTTGTCTTTCTTAAGGAAAATATTTTTAGAGCTATTATGTTTTTTAGCCATGCAGTATTGCAAGGGAAGTTTATATTTAAATAGATTCAATTGGTTGTTGGGTGAAATGATTAGAAAGTCTTGGGAAAATAAATTGTCAAATAATAAGAACTTGTCCATTTCTCATGGAGCGTGGGCTTCACTTTCTGACTCTCTGAGAATCCTGCAATTACAAATAGTCATTTAATAAAAATGAGAATCAGTTTGCATGCTCCTGTTCCTAGAAACGCAAATACAATGTACAGGAAAAGAATTTGCTTTCAGCATTTTAAATTGAATTTACCATGAAGTTGTAATATGAGTTCCCTCAAGTTCTTTTAAATTAATATTTAATATTCTTACTTAGTGTAACAATTTGGTAGTAATATGGGTTTATGAAAAGATAATAGGAAAAATAGAAATAAAATGTTTGGCAGCTGTCTTTCCTCTTGCCTTTTTCTCTGAGTGTGAGTTGTGCTGAGGCCACAACGAGGCCTGCTAAGCCTGTTTTGGGTTTTGTAACAGGATACCATACACTGGGTAATTTATAAAGAACAGTGGCTTATTTCTTACAGTTCTGAAGGCTGAGACATACAAGATCAAGGGGTGGCATCTGGTGAGGGCCTTCTTGCTGTGTCATCCCATGGTGGAAGGTGGAAGGACAAGAGAGCACAAGAGAAAGAGAAGGGATGAACTAGCTTTTATAACAATCCCATTTTCGCAATAAGAACCTACCTCTGTGATAATGACATTAATCCATTCTAACCACCTCTTAAAGATTCCACCTGTCAACACTGTTGCATTGGGGATTAAGTTTCCAACACATGAATTTTGGAGAACACATTCAAGCCATAGCACATGCTAATCAGGTGCTAAAGTTAGCTCTCTATTGCCTACATACCAATGTATGGATCCCACATGGTTTGAAAGGATCAAGTCTTTCAGCACTTATCAACTTAAAGATACATCAGTATAAAAATTCTAAAAGAATAAGTTATTTTAGTGGTCATCTGGAAAGCAATATAAACATAGTCAGTTTTCAGTTGGTCTAGAAATAAGAATGTTGACGGGCACATATCTCCTATTCATATGTCCCATTTGTTGCTTGAATCAAGTTACGGACAACTTTTCAGCCTGCGAACATTTAACATAAAAGAATTTCATTGAAATGCAAAGTTATTTTTATTCTCATAGTGCTATGTTAACATTTTGATACTGAGAATAACGATAGTCCTACCCAATATGTTTGGATACTGGCTAACATCTGTATCTATTTTATTATATGTTTCAAGATAGGATGAGATAGGAGTTAGATCATTCCTGTACTAAAATGAGACTGCCCATTAGGTTGTACATGTAAGAAACACCTGGCACAAAGAGCTTTGCCATTTCATGTAGATTCTCCTCCATTTACCCAGGAAGAGCCAGGATAGAATGAGGCACTCATTAGAAATGAATAGTCTCTTAATTCCTCTTCCTACCAGCGACCCTTTCAGTAGAATGAATATTTATTTAGATAAACAGCATGGTGGTCCATATTCCGGTTTTAATCTTTCTTCAGATACTTGTCCCAGAAAGTCTTTTATTTCAAGGTTTTTTACTGCGTTGTTGTCATTTGGTTTGGGATTGTTTAGATTCATTATTTATCTTACATGCTAGCTATGCCTTTTAGTCCATGGATGCCATTGAATTTATTTTTATTTTTCTAAAACTTGGCACAATTTCTATAACATAAGAAACACTCAATAAATATGTTTCCATGGTTTTGTTTAGGAGGGAAAAAATGAATATTATGTTTATGTTGCTAATCATAAGCACAGACCTCTCTTGCTGTACATACATATTATCCCGCAATTTAAAAATTGAACTCTTTTTTCTTAGAATGAACATGTAAAGAGAGACAGAGAGTAGGAGCAGAGGTACTAGTAAGAAACTGTGTGCTCTGTATATGTGATAAATCTATCCTTAATAAACTAGTAAGTTCTTGTTGTTTTTCTTCTTCACTCTTTTCTCCTCTTCTGTTATCTTTATTACATGAATTAATTCTCCTGAAATAAGTCTATCAAAATGGAAATTTGAGACAAAATATATAAGCACTATGAAAAATGTGTTCTATCTCTTTCACAAATACACACATACACATATACACACACTCTCTCTCAGTCACAAACAAAACCTTCATGCAATGTTAGAGCTGAATGAAAAGTTAGAGAACATTTTCTGCGGCTTACTCTTCACAGGGGATTATGTACAGAGAGCTCTGATTGGGAATATGCATTATAGAGTCAAACACACCTGGATTTCAGTCTGCAGACATTTGTTACTTAAGTTTCAGTTTCTTTATCGATAAAATTGGCATAATAATACTAATTTATCGGGGTTGTTTAGTATGATAATAAAATGATGTGCTTAAGGTGTGTGTTGCTGTATGTAGAACATAGCTGCTCAATAATTTTAGCAATTATTTTTTCCTGAATCATATATGAAAATGAGGTGGTATATTTGCTTATGGCTTTATCGTGAATGTGTTTTTATAGACATGCTCTAACTGACTTTAAATTTCACAAAGAATGATTGTCAAAGTCAATAAAACTGCAGCCTGTTGCATTTTGTCTTTTACAGGTATGTAGTGAATGAGAAGAAATAGTGTGACATTATAAAAGAAGCATTGCAATAGGAAAAACGTGAGTTTCAAAACTTTGGTCTGACACCCTTTTTGTATAAACTTGAACCCGTCCCCTGGTGGTTTTGGGCCTGAGTTACTTCACCTTATAAAGAATTACATGATCTCACTCACAGGAAGGCAGAAATCTGGGCCAAACCCTTGGTTTTTCCAGTCATTTGCAGATCAGAACTCTATATTCCTATGAATGGCTTTTTCATATGTATTTATCTTACGCTTTTTTAACATGAAGTTGTCATGGACTAAGTAGAAAGAAGCTAGACCAGCATAGTTCAACAGAAGTTTCTGTAATGAAGAAAACGTTCTTACCAGAAATTAATATGGTAGCATTAGATGGCATGGTATCTAATGAATCAGTAATTAATATGGTAGCAATAACCAGGGGGATGGCTATTTAGCACTTAAAATATTGATAATATGACTCAGGTACTGAATTTTTAATTGAATTTTAATTAATTTAAATTTAAATTTAAATATAAAGAGCTACATGTGGCTGGTGGCTAGACCACGGGACAGAACAGACAAGACTACAGGAAGTCCTCAGTTAACGTCCCCAGTGTATTTTTGGAAACTGCCACATTTTAAGTGAAATGACACACAACAAAACCATTTTTTTCATCAACCTTATAAAAAGAAGACGTTGAAGAAAATGATGTTATTTGAGGACTTGCTGTGTATCTTTCACTTTAAGTCACAGTTTCTAAGAATCAGTGGATGATGTTAATTGAAGACTTACTGTACAGAAAAGGGTCAAGTCAGATGCACCCTGAAGGCCTAGTTATTGTGTTAAAATAGATTTGGCAGATTATTAAAAGAGCTCATCTGTTTTTAGAATAACAATATACATGAGCTCATGAGAGCAAACATGCTTCAAAAGGAATCCACTTATGTGTGACAGAGCCTTGACATGGGAAGTGGTAATATCCTCTACTTAATTTTTAATTGGCAAATAAAACTGAAATATATTTATCATGTACATTTTTTGAAATACATATACATTGTAAAATGACTAAATCAAGCTAACACATGCATTACTTCACACTCTTACCATTTTTTTTTTTTTTTTTTTGTGGTGAGATCAATTAAAATCTACCCTTTTGGCAATGTCAAGAATGTAGTATATTGTCATTAACTGTAGTCACCACGTTGTACAATAATTATTTTTATTTCGTTTCTTCTAAATATTTCTCTATTGTATTAAAAAGGAGTGCTGCTGACGAAAACCTCGTGCTCAGAAGGCAGTGGGCTGGATTCCCACCCTATCTCATCTTGAGTCCTTTCTATTTTTGGGTTATCAAACAGTGCTGAGTGAAGGAGAAGAACAGTCATTTTGTAGAACAGAATTTAGAAATTTGTATTATGTGCTGCCCCGGTTTGTGGCACTGTATAAAATAAAAAAATTATTTTGGGTTATAATAGATCATTTAAGGGAATACTGGAAAAGTAGATCCCTTTTTAGTAATTGGGAAATCCTGTAAAATATCTCAATATTGTATTTAATATTTTTATCTATTTTACACACCTAATACTTAACAGTTTATTTAAATGAAACCTGAATACGAAATGCAAGATTTGTGTTTGTTCAAAAATTTTCATTCATTTTTCCGCAACTGTTTTTAAAAACTACAAAGCAATCATTTTAGTGTTTCACATTTCACAAGGCACTTCTATGAGCATATGTCATTTGGTTCTCAAAATAAAAGTCCTACTGCTCAGGTGTCATAGTGGTCCTGGCTTTTTGTCTGTTTGTCTGTTTGTTTGTTTCTAAGATAATGAAAGTGAGTTTAAGCCAATTTCAGTGACTCCAGTGGGCTCATAATTGAGTGTTAGAATCAGAACTTCAAATCCTGCGTCTTTGCTACTAAACTGCCCCACTCTCTACCCTACTTATCGTGCTGATTAGGTGGCTTTTCTCTCATAGAATCAATATGCCACCAAAAGGGAAGTTGCTTTCTTGCCTAATGCTTCTTTTGTTAGTTATACTTTGCCCCGGAGAAATTCTCCCTTTGGAATTTTGCAAGGGATAAAAGCAAGCCCTGCATAATGTGATTAATGGTTCTGAAAACCATTTTCCTTTTAAACTGCTTTGTGTATCATCTATGCTTTAGAATTATTTATTTTTATTTTTATTTAACTTGTTTGGCTTCCTCTTTCCTCCAACACACATCGCTTAGTGGGGGCCTACCCAGTACAGATTTAATTTTAAACGTGTATTTAAAGACACAATTTAAATACAATTTCCAGCACGGGTCTGGCTGAGTTTTCCTTCTTTCAATGTAGAAACTCCAGGAATGTCCGCTGTGCATGACATGAGGGCAGTTTTATTGACAGTTTATGCGGGCAGGGGGAGGTAAGCTCATATAACCTTGTTCCTTACAGAGGTGTAGAAAATCTCTAGCATGATGTAATGGTAAGCACTTGATGTTTTCTTCAGATTTTTCCTCATAAAAGGAACAGTTCTTACTGGAAAACTGTTCCAAACAGATGTTCATAACTCTAGCACTGGTATTGCTTACCCTTAGAGTATGGTAGGTCTTTGAACATTCTTCACAGGGTGCCTTATTCAAGAGTCATGACTTTATGTGCAACATTTATGTTCACATTACAATAAGACTATTTATGATACTATGGGTTTTGACGTTACTCACGGGGTCCTCAAGTTAGAGAGTCATTAATATGTCGAGCTGTCTTTGAGCTATACACTTTTTTCTTAATATTTTCTTGTTTTTAAATAGCATGCAAAGCAAGTACGAGACCAACTAAAACCACAAAATGTGAAAAGGTTAAAAATGAGCAGAAATAGTCACCATTTCCAGGTTATGATATACAAATATATCAACAAATGTCTATGTGTATGTTCAAATAAATATTTTAAAAGTCATGTGTAGATTTACTTGGCTTAAAAATGGACACCAGGAATATGAAAAAGGAGAAGACATTTAAGAACATTATTACAAAACAGTATCCATTGATCCTCTATGAAATATGCTTGTTTGTTTTGAGATGGAGTCTTACTCTGTCACCCAGGATGGAGTGCAGTGGCGCAATCTTGGCTCACTGCAACCTCCAACTTCCGGCTTCAAGCAATTCTCCTGCCTCAGCCTCCTGAACAAATGGGATTAGAGGCTTGCGCCGCCATGCCCAACTAATGTTTGTATTTTCGGTGGAGACAGGGTTTCATTATGTTGGCCAGGCTAGTCTTGAACTCCTGACCTCAAATGATCTGCCTGCCTTGGCCTCCCAAAGTGCTGGGATTACAGGCATAAGCCACCGTTCCTGGCCTGAAATATGTTTTTTTATGCAATTCTATTATGCTCAGTAACATTCTGACTTGAACATATGCAAAGTCAGAACTGTGGAAAGGAACTAACGACAGGGCTATTGGTTGTATTTTTTTTTTTTTTTTTGAAAATTAGATGAATAATTGTTGATTCCAGAGGCTTTAGTAAAGATTATATTCAGACAGAAACACAGTTTAAATCAAGCAATCGGTTGTCTATGGATGCGCTTACACAGTGAATGTAGCAAACAGCAGCTTAAATTGCAAGACTGCAGTGAGTACATGGACCTGGAAGCAGGGATGAGGGCTACTTGACTTCTAGTATGGTTGTTTAGGCACTTCTGGACGACTAATAAGAATTTCTTTTTCCTTTTAACTTTTATTTTAAGTTCAAGGGTACATGTCCAGATTTGTTACATAGGTAAACTAGTGTCACGGGGGTTTGTTGTACAGATTATTTCATCACCCAGGTATTAAGCCTACTACCTGTTAGTTTTTTTTACCTGTTCTTCTCCCTCCTCCCACCCTCTACCTTCCGAAAGGCCCCAGCGTCTGTTGTTCTCCCCCACGTGTCCATGTGTTCTCATCATTTGGCTCCCACTTATAAGGGAGAACATGCCATATTTGGTTTTCTGTTCCTGTATTAATTTGCTAGGGATGACCTCCAGCTCCAACCAAGTCCTTGCAAAGGACATGATCTTGTTCCTTATTCGTGGCATAGTATTCCATGGTGTATAGGAACCACATTTTCTTTATCTAGTCTACCACTGATGAGCATTTAGGTTGATTCCATGTCTTTGCTCTTGTGAACACTGCTGCAACAAACATATGCGCTCATGTGTTTTTACAAGGCCTCTGTTCTCACAGTCAAATATAACCTCTGACGCCTTGAGTCTGGGAACACACTCAAGACAGAGGAGAAGAGAGCAAAAGGAGAGAAAGGGTGAGAGGGGGACAAGGATTGTAAAACTAACTGTTGGGTACTATGCTACCCAGCGGAATGACAGGACCATTCATATCCAAATCTCGGCATCATATATATATGTGTGTGTGTGTGTGTGTGTGTGTGTGTGTGTGTGTGTATATATATCCATATAACAAACTTGCGCATGGACCCACTGAATCTAAAATAAAAGCTGAAATTACTTAAAAAAAAAAAAGAGGGGAAGGGAGAGGGAGGGAGGAAGGGAGGAAGAAAGAATACAGTGTGCAGTTTAGCATGAATCACGCTACAAAGCAGACAAATTTGTGTCACATAATGCTCATAATATGCATGGAAGCAGATAATGTTTTTGTTCCCAATTCACTGATGAAGTCAGTGAGGTTCTAACAGGTTAAGAACCGTGTCCATGTTACACACATAAAATGCTGTACCAGCTGGTCTATTGGAATCCAATGTCCACGTGCTGAACTTCGCTGGCAGCCTTTGACTTAAAACTGGAGGAGCGTAAGGAGAGGTACTGAATATGAAGTGGGACTATACGGATGGTGGACTGCAGGGTTGGACAAAGAGAACAGTTTGACATAGTATCTCCAAGGTCAGTGGGCAAGAGGGTGTTTACAAAGTTCTTCAAGGGAGGCAGCTGTGGCCAATAAAAAGGGAATTTCAGAGAGAATCATGGGAACCTAGGGTGCTGTGAAAGATTAAAAGACAGAGGAGTCCCACAGAGAGAATTAATGAAAGACCACAAGCACAGCGGGAAGGCCAGGTAGCAAGGACCCTGCTCAGGGTCAGGGTTCAAGGTCAATAGAGTAATGATATGAGCAGCATCAGGGGGTCCTCACATGTGACAAACCCCAGTAAGAGAAATGGCGTTTATTTCATCACCTAGAAAAACACTGTCCAAGAAATTTTAGTTCTAAGGAAAATGATCTGTATTTATGCTACTTAATGCAGAAACCACTAGCCATATATGTACTCGAAGTGTGGCTAGTGCAATTGAGAACGTGACATTTTAATTAAATTGAAATATAAATAGCCACATGGAGCTCATGGCTACTGTATTGGGCAGCACAGACTAGAGCTGTAGGATTACAGGCAGAGGCAAAATATAGATTGACCCATAACTGACATCAGATAGTAAGATAGCATTGATATCAAAAACAGAGACTGTTAGGCCTTTCAGCACTTTGTCAGGAACTCAGGTGAGAGTTGGACAGTGGAGGCAAAGCAGCTGTTCCAGGCCTTTTTTCTACTCTCACTGAAAGCAAATTCTTCTTTCTTTCTTATCAGGAATCTGGCTTGATATACTCTCTTTCATGTATGTTCAAGCTTATTTTCCTCTTCCCTTGCAAGCATAGTTATGTCTCTCCCACACTAAAAACAACACAAATTACCAGTAATAATAATAATGTAAATACTTCCTCAGCTTTCCTTATCCCTCCAGACACACCTGTCCCTCCCTTCTCCCTCACATTGCCAAGCTTCCTGAAAGAGCACCACATAGAAAAGATCTTCACATCTTTGTCTTTCATTCATTCTTAGCCTACTGATCATGATCCTCTTGCTGAAAACAGGCTCACTTCCCTGAAAATACTAATGTTGACAAATCCAAAGACACTCTTAATTTTTAACCTTAATTGAATCGTGTGTCCGCATTTGCCCATGTTAAACACTCTCAGAAAATCTCTTCTCTGTTGGCTTCAATACCATAATTCTCTCTAGACCTTTTTGTTCATTCTCTTGGTCTCCATATTTCATCCTTTTTTCTTTGCCAGTTTATTTGTCTACTTTTAAATGATGAGGCTCCATAAGGCTCTTCTTAAAGCTTTTGTTTTCTCCACCAAAAATATTTCCTGGTCCTTCTCATTCATTATAAAAATCTCTTGGGAGGCCGAGGCGGGCAAATCGCAAGGTCAGGAGACCAAGACCATCTTGGCTAACAGAGTGAAACCCCATCTCTACTAAAAAGACAAAAAATTAGCCAGGCATGGTGCCACGCACTTGTAGTCCCAGCTACTTGGGAGGCTGAGGCAGGAGAATCGTTTGAACCCAGGAGGCAGAGGTTGCAGTGAGCCAAGATCACACCACTGCACTCCAGCCTGGGCGACAGAGTGAGACTCCATCTTAAAAGAAAAAAGAAAAAGAGAAAGAAAGAAGAAAGAAAAAAAGAAAGAAAGAAAGAAAGAAAGAGAGAGAGAGAGAGAGAGAGAAAGA